>NC_050447.1:26270409-26640409 GCF_903995425.1 Onychomys torridus | reverse complement strand
TCCCAAACAGTTCAAGCTATTCAATTGTCTCACTTATCCAGAGGGCCTGATCCAGTTGGGGGCTCCACAGCTTTTGGTTCATAATTCATGTGTTTCCATTAGTTTGGCTATTTGTCCCTGTGCTTTTCCAATGTTGGTCTCAACAATTCACACTCTTACAGTCCTTCCTCTTTCTTGACAATTGGACTCCTGGAGCACTACCTGGGGCCTGGCCAAGGATGAGAGTTCCAGCATGACAGTTAGAGTGTTTGGCTATCTGATCACCAGACTAGGTCAGATCAAGGCTTTCTCTTGACCATTTCCAATAGTCTACAGTGGATGTATCATTGTGGATTTCTGGGGACCTCTCGAGCACTTTGCTTCTTCCTGTTCTTATGTGGTCTTCATTTATCATGGTCTTTTATTCCTTGTTCTCCCTTTCTGTTCTTGATCCAGCTGGGATCTCCTGCTCCCCTAAGCTCTCTTTCCCTCGAAACTTGCCCTTCATTATTCCCACTGTCATCCAGGTTGTTCCTGTAGATCTCATCCATTTCTCTGTCATTGGGCAATCCCTGTGTCTTTCCTAGGGTCCTGTTTTCTAGGTTGCCTCCCTGGAGTTGTGTAGCAGTCTAGTCATCTTTGTTTTACATCTAGTATCCTCCTATGAGTGAGTACATACCATGTTTGTCTTTCTGAGTCTGGGTTACCTTACTCAGGGTGATTTTTTTCTAGATCCATCCATTTGCATGCAAACCTCATGATGTCATTGTTTTTCTTTGTTGAGTAGTACTCCATTGTGTATATGTGCCATATTTTCTTTATCCATTCTTCATTTGAAGGGCATCTAGGTTGTTTCCAGGTTCTGGCTATTATAAACAATGCTGATATGAACATAGCTAAGCAAATGCCCTTGTAGTATGATTTAGCATTCCTTGAGTATATGTCCAAAAGTGCTATAGCTGGGTCTTAGGGGAGATGGATTCCCAATTCATCATGCATATTTTATTTGCTTACAGATCCAAGCATCAAGAGATTGACCAGTTTTTTTATTACAATTATTGGGATTCATTAGAATGGTAAAATTTGTGCTGGCCCAGCAACCTTTAGAAGATGGTCTGTTGAACACAAGAGGCCTAGATAAGAAGTTAGAATTAAAAATAAGTAGATAATAACTCTTGGACTTTCAGGAAAACAGTCTAGAAACATGAAAACAACTCATTTGCTTCTCTTATTCGTTTTTCTTAACCCACACAGTCACTCCCAAGCAGTATATGTATGCATCTGTTCTAGACTGAAGTTTTACATTGTTATCATCTCAAATATTCAGGCCAAACACATACTGAATCAAACTGGCTGGTACTATCTTGATGTGGAATGATTGTGATTTACGGATTATAATTTATTCACAGATGAATTGATAGTTTATAGCCCAGTTTCTAACCAGTGGGCACTATGATAGATCCTGAGAAGGTAGTCTATCATGTTATGTGGTTCAACAGTGCTGAGCTTGTTAACTTTTTGTTAGATAACATTCATGTAAAACTAGGATCCATGAACAGCAGTGATGTCTGCTGTCAGTAAACCCCTGTGAAATCTTAGATTCTAATTACATGCTGATTTTCTCCTTATAACTTTTATATTTTCTGGGAAGAAAATAATAATTAAGAGGCACATTACCATGATGCCCATTTGGATTGTATAGAATTTCAAAATAAGTTGTGATGTCAGGGATACCTGATTTTCAGTTAAGGATGTGATTTTAAGTATGTACTCACTCTCAGCCTTCATCTCATTTGAGAAGATGTAGTCAAAATGTCCTAGAATAATTCTGTCTGGGAACTGTAACACAATTTTGTCCTAAATTAATACTAAAAGAAAATAATTTACCCTAGGTTCTATGTATTAAATTAACTTACGGTCATAGAGAAGCCTATGAGAGAAGAAAGGAGATTTTCTTTTCTCACAATAAAATCATAAGAACCTATGTTCTTACTCCAATTCTGGGAATGGTAATGGCCAAGTATGACATAATCAGCAATTGTTACTCATTTGTTAATTTATCCACTACACAGTACTCTCTAGTAATCCACTTACACTTCTATTAACTTATCTGTCTTAGTTCCTATGTTGGCATCAAAATTTGAAAATGTATTTGGGGATGCCCCAAAGCTCATGTTTACCACAGATAACATTTAAGTCCCTGGATCTAACTTTTCTAAATTCTTTCACTTCCTTTTAAAACCACTGTTTTAAAATAAAATGGAGCTGTTCTTTTTTTTTTCCTCTTCCTTTTCATTCACTGAACTCCACAAATATTTACTGAGCTTCCAACAACATGACAAATGCATTACTAGGTAAAGGGAATGCCAAGGAGAATGAAATGCAAATGCATCTTCTCACAATTCTTACAGTATAAACTTGTCTTTTAATTGGGATGTGTCATGCAAATATATGGAAGACGATGAGAATGCAGTGATGCCAGTTCTCATCATTCTGCTCCATCATGAGCAGCTCTGTCATGATTCTGAAATTGAAGACTTACTGTAAAAGATTGTGATCACCTCTGCATATTGGACAATTTGTACACCTCCCAAAAATGGAGGAGTGTTCTCAGGTTTGCTGCATAAGCAGGTGGAGTTACTGGCAAAGTGCTTACCAAACAGAAAATCCTTGACATATATATATGTGTGTGTGTGTGTGTGTGTGTGTATGTATGTACATATACACACACGTATATGTATATATACATATGTGTGTGTATGTGTGTGTGTGTGTGTGTGTGTGTGTGTGTATTAGCTCTTTTTGCATTGTTATTACACAGTGCTTGACATAAACCACTTTAAGGGAGGCCAGCATTGTTCAGACTCATACTCTCAAAGGGTTCAGCCCATGATTGGTTGGCTCTATGCTTGGTCAGCAATTCATGATGATGGATGTGTGATAGCCTGTGAGCCAGTCAAGTCCTTCATGCTCTGTATTCTGCATTTGAAAATTATATCAGGTCCTCCATGCTTATCAATTGCATGTGCACAGTGATCTACTTCCTTCAAATAGATCCCTCTATTGAAGTTTCTCAAATGTTGTCACCATATAGAAACCAATCATTCATTGTACTAGCCCATGGGGAAAACATTTATTCAAACAATAGCAACATAACTACAAGAACAACAATAGTAATTATTATACTTCCCTCAGGTTTATGTTCTGGTTTATCTCCCACAAACTGAGACCCTGAAAGCAGAGACCATGTTCATCACCTGTTTCTAAGATAATAGATGAAATAGTTTAAGGTGCATTCTACATGCTTATTAAGACAAAAGATAATGTAGTCTTGTGCCATAGTAAGCCCAAGGGGTCTTATCCATCTAGGCTGATTTTCATGTGGGCCTTAATTCTGCTCCAATCAGCAAAAGTAGCCCCTGAGAAAGGCAATGTTCACATGTCAAGATTATGTACAACTGTGAGCCTTTAGTATACTTGGGATGTCTTTAGCATCACAAACCCATGGCAGTGGGATGAAATGATGGATAAAATCATTGCATTAAGTGTTCAGGATCCAAAAACATGTGGGAACAAATATAAAATATAGTAGCTTGTAACTGCACCTTGCCACTACCCTAAGGGCCGGACTCAGCATTCCATGTGTCTTGTCTCTTTCTATCAATTGCTTTTTGTTGTATACCCACAAACTCTTTTGTTATAATGTCAAATTGCTTACCTAGTGTTTTTGCGTGTATGAGTGTGTATGCATGTGATATATAGAGAGAGAGCTAAGAGAGACAGAGATGCAGAGGCCTCATTTTAATATCAGAATATAATATATATGGTGTTATAGCATAACACAACATAAGCTTTAAAAATTCAAATATTTTTAAAAGTTCATGGTCTCTTTAAAATGTCCAGTCTCAGTGCTATTGTTCATAGAATCTCTCTTTTTTCTCTTTGACTGGATTCTTTGAGTTTGGCCTGGTGTTTGTCTGTGGGTCTCTGCATCTGCTTCAGTTAGTTAATGGATGAAGGCTCTGTGCTGACAGTTAGGGTATTTACCAGTCTTATTACTGGGGCAAGCCAGTTCAGACACCTTATGCACTATTGCTAGGAACCTAACCTGGGGTCATCCTTGGGGATTCCTGGGAAATTCCCTAGCACCTGGTTCTACCTATCCCCATGATGTTTCCCTCTATCCAGGTGCATGAGGAGACTTTTTGGAGTTCACTACCTATGATTGGACACCTAGTACAGCCTTGAAGCAGGGGTAGGGGCTTGGACCTGCCACTACTAAATGTACCTTCCCATGGGAGGCCTTACCTTCTTGTAGGAAGGAATAGGGTAGGTTGGTAGGGGGAGGCTGGAGAGGCAGGAGGAGGGAAGAGGGAAATCTTTGATTGGTATGTAAAATAAATAAATTTTTTTTTAAAAAAAATGTCCAGTCTCTTTTAAAAGTGAGTTCATATATATATATATATATATAAAATTCCACAGGGGAAGACCTGGAGTACAAAAAACAATTACACTTAAACAATACTAAGATGTAGCAGTGTAAGCTTAAATTCTATAGCTCAAAGGGTAACATGCAGGACTCACTGTATTTTCTTCTATCTCTAAATGCCTAAGATAGTCCCACTATTCTAGCTTTTACATCATTAGCCACACATTGTTGTCCCACATGTTTAGGCCAGCTCCAGCTCATACCTGCTACTATCTATAACAGATATTCCAAAATCTTGGGGTCTCCATTGCAAATGAAGCACATCTTCACCAATGCCTTTTAATGGGCTCTCCATAGGGATTCCAACCCTGCCACACAATGTTAGGTTTCATAAGATCTCCATGACCCCCTTGGTCTTGCATGTTCCAAATGAGGGCCATGTGGGGACTCTTATTCATTATCATGTTCAGCTTCCAGCTGGAGAGACAGCCTGCTCTTCTTGGACTAGTTTCTGAATACTGATCCTAAGGAAATGTTTTCTTAGTTTCCCAATGAAGCACAGAAGTTTTCACCCATAGAGTGCTAATCTCTTGTTAATCATAGCTGATTTTTCAGCTGCAGATTGTTTAGCATTTCAATGTCCAGTGCAGCACAGTTTTGAACTCTGTGGTACCTTTCTCCTGTGAATCAATGATTAGTCTTTAGCTCAATCTGATCAGGACATACATGACAAAAGTCCAGGCCTCCACTGACCCCATTTTCTTCAGCACTCATACCTCCCAAGTTCCCACTAGAACAACTCAATAAGATCTGGACAATTTTCCAGCACAAAGTATTCCATAATCCTCTGGAAACAATACAGTCATGATCATCACAGTAACATCCACTTCTCTGGTACCAGTTTCTGTGCTTGTTTAATGTTTGTTAATGTGACTGACACCATGACCAAAAACAACTTAGGAGAGGAAAGATCTTATTTAGCTTAAACTTGCAAGTTACAGTCCAGTATGGAGGGATGTCAGAGCTGGAACTCAACATGGTCTTGGAGCAGGAACTTTGCATGCATGCTACTTGGTGGCTTGTTAACAAGGCATTCTGATAAAGTCAATCCCTTAATTGGGAGTTCCTACTCAGGTTTCTCTAGGTTGTGTCACATTGACAGGAAACGGCCACTAGAACAGAATGCACATAACGTTAAGTTTCTCCAGTCTTTCCTAGAATACTTTAAGTAAAAGTCACGTTAATTTTTTTACACATATAAACATTTTAGTGTGTGTGTGTGTGTGTGTGTGTGTGTGTGTGTGTACATCTTTGTGTCCTATTGGGCACAAGTATAAGTCAGAGGACAATTGCCAAGAGGTTCTTTCTATCATTGTGTTGGTTCCAGAGTTTAAATTCAACTTCTCCAGCTTGATGGCAAGTGTCTTTACCCGCTTGAACCATTCCAACGATGCAAGTTTTTTGCATTTGGTTGCAAATTGATTTATACCTGGAATAACAGATAGTTGTACAGAGTTGAAGAACTTATGGGATGAAAATGGTTTCAGCTATTTCATACTCAATATGGATGCTTTTACATTTAAATAATTTTTAGATTGATACATTATCTCAGGTTCTAAAATGAATTAGGCAGATTGATTGTTATATCCCTAGAATAAATGAAGCTCAAAATATGTTAATCTCTACAAAAAGATTATTAAAAAGACCTAAATTTTACCACTGTGTTTATTTTTAAGGAAAACATTTCCTCTGCTTTTTGTTTCATTTTTCTTTTTTTTAGATACAAGTGATCTAGTATCATAATACAATTTATTAAAAAGATGCTATTTGTATTTAGAAAGAAAACATGGCTGAAATAATTTCTAGCATAAGTAATAATAAGGCCAATTTGTATGGTTTATTTGTTAATTTAAAAAAATGTGGATCATAGTGATATATATGAGTATCCCCTTGTCCTCAGAATGGCTGCTTTATGAACAGAAGCCTGTATGAATGATATATTATTCAAATGTTCTTTTTTAATAAAAATGCTAATGGAAATGTTAAAATGCACATAAATTAAAATGCTCATAAATTAGGATTAATATCACATTAATGAATTATAATCCTACATTCATTAAGATAAAGTGGCGTTTCAATATTTGTTCTTGTTCATAAATTTAATACAATAAATGAAAGGGATACAATTTGAGATTCAATAAATATTTGATATAATCTTATGCCTCAACTTTTAGAAATAGTTAAAGTTAAAGCAGCAGATCTCAATGCATTTAGGCTCTTTGTTGCTATTTTATGTCTTTTTCATAATCTTTTCTTTTCATTTATTGAAGCGCTAAGTACAATTCAAATTGGAGAAGAAAGCAATAGAGCCTGTTCTGATTAAAAGGAATCTCAGGAGCACACAATGCCTTTTGAATTTGTAGGAGTTTCTTTCAACAACACACCTACTTGTTTAAGGAAAAATACTTTATGTCTCTAGGTGCAAAAAATTAGGATTCTACTGGCAGTTAAATAAGAGATTTAAACAGAAATATGTGCATCTAAGCATTATTTCACAATGTTAATTACATAATTTCTTTTACAAATGCAATATTCCAAAATAATGTGCACTTATTTAGATTTATACATTTAGATTATGTATGGGACTGTTTGCCTATGTGTACATACATGAATAACTTACATGCATGGTGCCCATGGAGGTTAAAAGGGGACATCAGGTTCCCTGGACCTGGAGTTATAGATGGTTGTGATCCACCATGGGAATACTAGGAACTGAACCTTGTTCCTCTTAATGGCTGAGCCATCTCAACAGTTCCCAAATAATCAATTTAATTAATTTTTTTTAATTAATATATATTTTAAAGCAGGAGTCTACATAGTATCATGAGAGAAGCAACATATTGGAATATCCCTGACTCCCTCTTGTAAACAAATTATAAAAGGACTTCTCAATATGGGATTCTGCTTTTCTCAGCACCAACCTATGTCTGTAAGGCCAAGATCTTACTTCATATTAAAACACTATAGGTTTTGTTCAATCAACAGTCATAGATGTGATATGTGATAGATTTGAATTCTTCTTGAACAGCTGTCATTTTCCATGAAGTTACATTCTTTTGCTTGAAAATGTGCTCCTGTGTTCTATCATTAATAATCATTTCTATTACCTGGAACAGAAAAATTGTTGAGAAGTAAAGAAAGAAATGAAAGTCTTAACTATATAATTTGAGTCGTTGGATTTTTGTTGTTGTTGTTGTTGTTTTGCATAACTACAGCAGCAATCTGTCTAAACTCTTGGGCAACTCCATTTGATCTTATCAAATATGAACCCAGTAAAGGTTATGAGCCATGTTGGCCCTCCGGTTTTAGTATCTCATGCTAAATATCAACTCATTTTAAACAAAATTTAAGGAGATGTTTGTATTAAAACTGACATTTGGTTCTTGCCTCATTGTCCTTCATAAAATGCAGTAGTAATAACATTCTCTGTGTTAGTGTTTATGTGTATCAATTAGTCAAAAAAGAAATGTTGTGTTTTCTATTCTTTCTCATCCTTTTAAAACCAGTGAGTTTATATTAAGCACATTTGAGCACTTTGTAAAAGCTGAACTGGTGAAGTTCATTACACTTTAACATAACATGCTGTGAATAATACTATAATATTATTTGTACAACTTTGCTTAGCAGAGACTTAGGGGATAGTGTAAATGAATCAATTTTTGACAAGCAAGAGTCAGTTAAATAATTCAGAAAATAATTTAACCATCTCCATAACTAACTACTGCTATTTTTCATTTTAGTTGCACACGGACCTGGATCCTGGAAGCAAAAAAATCAAGTACATCCTATCAGGTGATGGAGCTGGGACAATCTTTCAAATAAATGATATAACTGGAGATATCCATGCCATAAAAAGACTTGACCGAGAGGAAAAGGCTGAGTATACATTAACAGCTCAGGCAGTGGACTGGGAGACAAACAAACCTCTTGAGCCTCCTTCTGAATTTATTATCAAAGTTCAAGACATCAACGACAATGCACCAGAGTTTCTCAATGGACCTTATCATGCTACTGTGCCAGAGATGTCCATTTTGGGTATGTATGCTTCCATTTTCACAGACCTGTTAAGAGTCATTTCTCAAATAGCTCTCGGCATCAGCGATGGTATGTTGCTGAATAAAAGACGTTTATTTCCTTCTTATCACTCATTTGCATTTCCAAATCCCCTTTCTTGGCCTATGTTCCACAGCTCAATATCTCTGGTCCCTTAGTGATTGAAAACGACAGAGGAGTGGTTCTATTAAAATATCGCTCCTTACAGAACAGTATTTCAATAGGTTGAATTTGTATTCCTGTCATAGGCAAGTACTATTACTGAGATGGATTTATCAAGATTTGTTCCAACATGACAGGATAATCCTATTGATATTTGTTTCATGTTTAATTATTCGTTTGTGTATATTCACATGCAGATGTAGTGCACAGACACATAGGAAACAATTTAGTATGAGAGTAATCACATACTGGCCTGAGCAAGTGAGCAGAGTCCACAGTAGATTATACAGTCACTCTTACCAATGAGTTTCTCTTTTTATGGCTAATTTACCTTAACCTTATGGTGTGTACAAATTATTGCTACTACCATTCATTTACTCCTTTCTCTGAATCATTGATGCATTTATTACCTAAATAGCAAAGCAAAATGCTTTTCAGAATGCGATTTTTAACTCCTCTCTCCTGTAGATCTGTTAAACTATTCTGTAACCCAAGCTTTCATAAAGAAGCCGCCACATCTCAGACTATTAATGATAAAAGGAGAGTTTTCAGATCTCTTTCTTCCCTGACAGGTCAGGACGAAAGATGCCAAATTCAAAGCATAACGCCACCAAAGTCGTTTTTGCACATGCACTGTACAGCCTAGTTTGTTTCAAATTGCAGTAAATGATGAAGGTAAACAGCAAAGGCAGACAGACTAGACACAAGTAAAAGTGACAAAACCAATTTTTTAAAAAATGTCAGAAAAAAAACCCACTGAAGATTAAGTGGTTACAGAAATCTGAATTCATTATTTAAAGAGTCCCCCAATCTGACATTAGAGTTTCTGCCAGAGATGCAGATCAGAAACCCTGTTTCTAGGTTCTGTATCTCAGGAATGTAGTACAGACACAAACACCAGGAAGAAAGTTACAAATGAAAAACATCAACACAAAGATGATGGGCTTCAAGAATGAATTTGTTGCTAATTATCAGGAACTTATATCCCTTTGTCCCTTACCTACCCCGTATGATTTTGACACGGTAGTTACCTTTAGTTGCTCAGTCTGGGGTGCATCTGGTCACGTATCTATTTTTAGTCATTTGTTCCTATGGTTTGTTCCTTGGAGTTATTGTTCCTTCCTCATACTTGTTTCTATTCTGTTTTTTTTTCTCCCTCCTTCTCCTTTACCTGTTTGTCCTTCTTCTCTTCATCATCCCCCTCCTCCTCTCTCTTCTTCCTCTTTCTTTCTTCTTATTTCAACCCCTCTGACTTCTTTCTTTTCCATTTACCTTTAATTTGTCAGCCTAGGTTTTCAGCTATTTGCTCTGTGTGGATAGCTTTAAAATCTCAACAACTGCTCCATCTGCCTGCTTAAACCAGTAGCCTACATGCTGACATGCTTCCTCTATGTTTTCACACGGAGTCCCGAAAACCACCAAACACAATATTTAAAACCAAAATTATGACTTTTTTATATGTTTCTGATCCAGACTTCTATAGTTTTCTGTGTCCCAATACACACTGAACACCAACATAAAACTTGAATGATATGGGTCAATTTTTAAAAAATTTTCTATCAGGGGTTATACTTTTAAAGAAAACTGACCCCTCTCTCCCAGCAGCCAATAACTGTCAATATTTCCTCATTCAGTGGTGGAGCTTCATGCCTATCTTCCCTCTTCATGCTGGGATTGATTAAGTTTAGCTTTCCACAGGCCTTCTGTATGGTATCACACCACTGCGAGTTCATCTGTGCAGCTACCCTGGTCTGCCCTGAAAGCATCATTTCTTTGTAGCTATCTATTACCTCTGACTTTTAAAACCTTTCTGCTCCCTCTTCTGTAGTGATCCTGGAGCCTCTGTAGGAGGTGTGTGGTATATATTCCATTTAGGGCTGGGAATTCTTCAGTGCAGTCTTAATTGCTCACTTCATTCTTAGATCGAATCCTCCTAGATCAGACCTGGTGTCTGCAAATGGGTTATCTCTGTAGCCTGCATATTTTAATTAGGTTAAGCATTATCTGAATTTACAATGGAAATAATCTTCCATATACTCCATAGCTGTGTGTGTGTGTGTGTGTTTTCCCTCACTGAATAAAATGCCCAAGCTCCTTAGCCAGGGAGGTTTTGATGGCTTTATTTTCATTTGATCTCCTGTTCCATACCAGCCTATAATAAAACATGGGTAGAAACACCTATTCCAGCAGCAAATCAGAACTGATTTTAGCTCTTCATCTCTTACCCATATATTTTCTCCTGCCAGGAATCCATTTTATCTACTTCTTATGAGAGGAATCCTATTTTTATTTATTTTTTTCTGCTCATCAAAACTGAATGGTTTGCTCTATAGATGGCCAAAATGACACATTTTCTTGGGGGAAACTTTTATGAATTCCTGGCCATAATGTACCTCTCTTCCATCAGCACCATCATAAAAATGAAGCACACAAACAAGCAGAAACATCTCCATCTCTGCACATCCTTTAAATTCTAAAGTACAAGCAGGAAGTGAGAAAGGCTTGTCGATTTTTCCTTTCCTTTTACACCTTGTTTGACCTACTCTTTTAGGTCAAGAAACTTACCCCATTGGTCTTTTCATCTAGATTTTAGTAAGACAGTTTCTAAAAACAGAATTATCAGCACCTTCAGAACACAGAATGTGCTTAATTAGTGATATACATTGAACGGGGAAACTGCGACAGTCCCATGCTACAGTTTCCTTTTCCTAAGGCCAACACTGTATCTGTTGGCTATAAATGCAGCAGAGGATGCCTTTTCTGTGCATGTGAGTCACATGCCTGATAAATATGCTAGAGAATAAAAGTCCAGATATGTATACACATTTCAAAGTTATTTTAGTGATGAAAAGTTATAAACAGTGTTATTTGCTACAGAATGGCATGTGCATGTGTACGTGTACGTGTGTGTGTGTGTGTGTGTGTGTGTGTGTGTGTGTATGATCTTGTTTTTTTTTCTAAAGGGATAGACTTAAGTAATAGTTACACACACATACATGTATACATTCCTCCAAATACATATACTGTACATATTCACATGAATGTTTAAATCCTTAACATGTAACAAATCTTCAAAATTCACTGAGACTTTGTTGAAATTACCAGTGCAGGTTTGTATCACTCTTTATTTAGGGGTGGATTGTGAAATTTCAAAAGGTTAAATTATGGCCTGTTTTTATTGAGATTAATGATTCACTTACTTAAATACAAGGTAAAGGTTTGTATGTGCCATTATTGGAGCTTTGGTGGTAGTGAAATTATTTTTATTAATGCATTTCCCACATTACATTTGTACATTCTTATATGTATTGATTTTAAGCAATGGGTATCTGGTTTTTGTTGGATGCTAATTTCTTTGGCTAAAGGAAGCAGAGGCAGCCATGCTGTTTCATACTCAAGTGTGAATTATTCCCTTCATTTCTCATGAAGGTGACTCCAGGGATGAATATCATCTACTGCTTCCATTCTCTTCCTGTTACAACTGTTCTCTCTCATAGCATCTCCTCCCCTGTTTCCTTCTTCTTTCATTTGCTTCCTTTGCTACTGCAAAAATGCCAGCACTGCACCTGTGTGTCCAGAGGAACACCAGCAAGAACTGAGGGATTTCATTGAGCAGGCAATGAAAAAATAAAATTCTAGTTGAGAAATTTACTGATATTAAACTGAAATGAATGTGATGTTCCAAAATTGCCTGCCAGTTGACAAGCATACAAACACACACACACACACACACACACACACACACACACACACACACACACTATATATATATATATATATATATATATATATACCCAAATGGAAGCCACATTAATTTAGAAATATCTTACTTGGAAGCTGAAGACCTAGTTCTTTTGTATTCTACAGAGAATTTCAGAACTTGACAATAATTTGCTTCTATAGCAAAGCTTTGTGTGTCTTATTTTAACAGTGGAAACTGAAGTTACTTTTTAAGTTAAGTATTGCCTATATTTATTACTTCAAATAGTCAGTATACATCCTAATGATGTTATGTATTGAGTTAGGGATATCTTACCTCTGAATGTAAGTCTAAATCTGGATTGAGGTACAGCAAACTTCATAAATTGATTCTGGAGTTCTTAAGTTTCAAATCTGATTTCCATAGTGAGAGTGACAAGGCTCCCACTTTAGGGCCACTTCCTCTGACTACTATACACAGTAGATCCTAGCAGGAGTACGCTTAGAGAATGTCAACCATCAGCATGCTGTGTGGCACTTTGACATCTAGTACTGATATCCAAAAAAGACTAGTTTCTTTATAACCAATCTATGATTTACTGTTCACAATATCATTCAATAAATTGATGAAAGCATGGTGAACACTACGATCAATGTAAATCTGTTCAATGACAATTAGTCTATGAATTTACTTGTTTGAATGAAGATTATTTTTGTTTACAATGGCATGTTAGTCAAAAGGTGCTAAAGGGATGAGACAGCAGGTAGAATTTGAGCTGTGGGTTGTTGTTTCATTATTGTTGATACAGCTACAGATTATACTACACTAGAGGTTATTTCAGTTTCATCGCAGCCGAGGACTGCTCTAACAGTGAACAATGACATTGAAAAGTTACCCAGCTTAGCATGTGTGTTACATCCTTTTAATATCTGCAATAGTACTGTGATTTTAGTACAGAGATACGTTTCCCTAGTCTGTGTTGGTTTTAATCAGAAAACAGGAAAAAAGTTGGTAATATAAAGCCAGATATTAAATTAAGGTGCTTAGATTTAAGTTTAAACATCTGTTGCTACCTCCCAAGGGTTTAACCATCATGCTCTACTGATTTCTGACAATATCTCTAGAGAATTTTATTTGTACGAGAGCAATGAGTATGTTGCATATTTATCTAGTTAATGTTCTTCTAAGGTGAGAGAGCTTTTGAGGTCAGCATACTTTGCAAATTGAATTGAAGGTGTGACAAGAAAGCTGCAAAAAAAAGTTGGAGTGAGATATTACAGTTACCAATGTATAAAAATGTAAGACTAATACATCACATAGGAATTCAAGCAGCAATAAATATTCACTAAGATCCCTGTGGGGAGAGAAAGGAGTCCACGTGCTGCCAATGCACTAGACCTAAAGACAAAGGACAATGGCTTGAGTAGACTGGTTTTGCTGATGGTGAGAGCAGAGTAAGAATGTACTTCCCACCCACCAAAATAATTGAAACCTCATGAAATGTTTACAAAATAACTTGGTAAATATGTTTTTTAAAAAGTAAAATCCACTGATTTCCAGGGTCTTCCCACATAAGAAATAATGGAAATCTGTATACAATATGAAACAGAACAGTGGAGTAGTTCAAATTGCTATGTTATTCAGATGCTTTGTTCCTGAAAAAAAAAATCTTTGTTTTCATTCGTTTTTTTTCTTCTTTAACATTAACATTATGAGTCTTTGTAAAAGCGCCCTTTTACACTAAAGACTTAAGACTTCTTTTTTTTTTTAAGGGAGGCCAATGTAAAACACAAATACTTCTTAGTGATTATTATTATCTTTAATTTTAAATAAATTAAGTCTTATGAGAAAGGGGTAGGTATCATCCAAACATCTTTCCAGAACTACCAGAGAGCAAAGTGTTGATGCATCATCTCCTCGTCTGCTGAGTAAGTCCTCATCATATAAATGTCATTATATACCATAGCACTACCACCATCAAGTTCAGGGACTGAATATGAACATACTTTTGCTGTTAGAGCAGGAGTATCAAAGTACTTCAACTGTCCAAACCATGCCCATTTTTGGAAAGAGGAACCTCTCTGGGACCAAGCATATATAAGAGCCTGTTACTCTCATAGTTCAGTTTTCTTCAGTCTTCTCTTTCTTCCCATAATCTGTATACTTGACAATTATAGAAAAAAAATTCATAATGGTTCTGAAAGTTTGCCAGTTATTTCCTTGGCTGAATCCAGAATGTGCCTTTTGAAAATGTTTTCCAAGACAAAGCAATACTAACTCAAGTGAGGTGCTCTAGTTATTCCATTATTGGTGACAATAACTTTGATCACTGTACTGAGGAGGTATGTACGTGTGTTTACTGTATAAATCTATTCTTTTTTGTCTTTGTGCTTGATAAAATGAGCCTTCATGAATATCTTATTTCTCATCAGAGGATGAAGACTAAATTTTAACATCAATAAGTTTCATGACTAAATTAATTAATAGCGTGAGGAAATACAATCATGGATTTTTCCAATTCTCTCATTCTATAATATATCTTAGGTAGAACATTTTCCTCTTTCAATTTCTTTATTTATAAATTTACTTATATTGGTTTGCAGATTTAGATTTACCTTTTATGTAGTATGTCATTACAGCCATTTAAAGTATTTATGATGATGTTCAGATTATCTTCAACAAGGACATGGTATGATTAGAAGCTGATCCTCATTATTCTTTGGGCAAAGTTTTTAACTCCAGGGTCAAAAAGTATTGAAACTCAGTTTGCAGGTTTAACACAGTCATAGAATTAGATATTTATACAAAGAAATCCAATGCCATTTAAAGGGAATTAGCCTGATGTGCCAAAATATAGATAGTAGTTTTATTATTTGTTGTTAGGGAGTCAGTATTCCCAAAACTTCATGAACAAGGAGAATCTGAAGAATTTATTGAGGATATGTATAAACACAGAAACACACACACACACACACACACACACACACACACACACACACATTAACCATCTATACAGGGTTGAATTGTGTCTCTAAAAGTCTTCTACGTACTTATCTACTCAGAACTTTAGAGAGTGAATTTATTTGGAAAGAAGATAGTTGTGCATATGGTTAGTTTAGTTCATATTATATATGGTTGCATATAAATACAACCATCTGTATAGTTACATAAAATGATGAAAAAGTGTATATTACTGAAAACCATCTATAGCTAAAGGCAAAAACATGGGTTGTGCTATCAGAAGCCAAGAACTAGCTAAAAAGGGCATGGTGGGTGATCCCATAGTGATCTTTTGGGCACTGTGATTTCAGATTCTGGAACTATATAAAAGTAAAATTCTATTGTTTTAAGCAAGCTAATTTAGGGTAGTTTGTCATGGGAGCTCTTGGGATCTAGAACAAACTGTGTTCATTGGACACCATATAAGTTTCTCTCTTTCATGTCAACTCACAAGGAACCCAAGAGTGGTTCTTTTTCTCATATTTCAATATCCTCAAACATAAGAAACCCAAGTCCTTTAAAAATCATCTGGGTATTTTAATCAGATAACTCACTAATCCTTAGATGCTTAATCTCTAGTTTTCTGTTTTAATCACTCTATTTTTGCATACTACTGTGCATCTCCTCTTGAAGACTTCCTCTACCTCTGTCTTTGGAGGACATAACATTTACTATTGTGTTGACAGCCAAGTCTAATAACTTCTACATTGAATTATTCAGTCAGAAGACAAGAATGGAGACAATGTAATAGTATCTATATTTATTTTACTCTTGCTATATAATAGATAGATAGCAATATTTTAAAATCTGCATTAAAAGTAGCCTTACTAGAAGACAATCTCACAACAAACAGCCAAACAGCCTGATACTCTGCTGGCTTTTTTATCTCAAAACAAACAAACAAACAAATAAATAAATAAGAAAAAGAAGAGAGAAGTTAGAAAGGTGGCTTAGTGGTTAAGAGCACTGGCTGCTCTTCGAGAGGACCCAGGTTCAATTTCCAGCATCATATGGCAGCTCACAACTGTCTATAACTCTAGTTGCAGGGGATCTGACACCTTCACACAGACATACATACAGGCAAAGCACTAATGCATATAAATAAAAAAAATATTAATAAAAAACAAAGGAAGAGTGTAGCTGGAAGTTTGTCAAGTCCCACCTGGCCTCACAGTCCTGTAGCTATTTATGAAATAATCACTCAGAGGCTTCCTATTAATCACAAACTGTATGGCCCAGGCTTCTTGCTTCTTGTTGCCTGGCTTGTATACCTTAACTCAAACCATTACTATTAATCTAGGTATCATCATGTGTTCCATGGCTTTACCTGTGTCCTATTACATGTTGCTCCTTGAATGGCTTGTTGATGTCACCCCTTATTCCCCATTCTCCTTTCACTATCTCTCTTGAATTTTCTAGCCTGGCTCTATTCTACGCTGCCATAGGCTAATGTAGTTTTATTTATTAGCCAATGGGTGTAACACATATTCACAGCATACAGAAAGACATACCACAGCAAGACATCTCACAGCAAGAGAGAGAGAGAGAGAAAGAAAGAAAAAAAAAGAAAGACATTTCTCACAAAAAGAAGATAATACAAAAATAGGTTTAATGCAAAAAGTTTAATGTATTTGAGAAATTCTGAAATTAAATTGAGCTTATATTATTATTCTGGCCTTTAAAATATTAACATAATTTTATATTTTACTATTTTATGCTTTTATGGAGATTTAGACATTTATATGACCATAGAATTTATTGTTTACAAAAATAGTCTGTATCAGAACAGTAACTTCACTCAATAAAAGCCTTAAAAATACCGGGCAGTGGTGGTGCATGCCTTTAATCCCAGCACTCGGGAGGCAGAAGCAGGTAGATCTCTGTGAGTTCAAGGCCAGCCTGGTCTACAAAGCTACACAGAGAAACCCTGTCTTGGGGAAAAAAGCGCCTTAAAATATCTAAAGGGACTATATTTTATTTCTATGCAAGGCCACATGTTATATTAGCATGCAGCCAAATAGAGAAATTTGCCATTTCTAAGAGGTGAATTTTGAATTATGATGGCTGCATCTTACATGAATTAAGATACTATTCTGTCATTGCCCAGTACATATTATAGCCCCAAATAGAGAATATGTACAAGGTAGTAATTGAAGAGATTCAGTTTCACACTCTTTTTTTTATAATTAAAGGAAGATTAAATGTCACATATGCTTCAAACATCAAAGGATGCTGTGTCTTGACAAACTGTCTTAAGTTTGACACACTCCTTTTATAATCCTTAGTTTGTAACTTGCTTTTATGCTCTCTTTCTCTCTCTGGGTAATATTTAAAAAGAATTTGGAAGCATTGTTTTTTTTTTCAAGAAATATGCAAAGTGAAAAAGGGGAAAACATATCCTTGATGGATATGATTATATTTTTTGGCCAGCTTTGATTCAGGGAGATGAACAAAATTGAAATTCTTTAGGAAAACATGGGTAGAAAATCATGAGGACTGGAATAAACAATTTCAAAAGATATCCAGCTGTCGTACCTGATGGGAATGCCAATAACAGCAAAGTTTCAATACCTTAGGACAGGTCCATCATCTCTATTTTGCATAAAAAGCTAAATATTCATTAAGGATGTAGAGATGTATAATATATGTATGCACACACACATACACACACACACAGTGAGAGGGAGAGAGAGAGGGAGAGAGAGGAGTTCAACTGCAAGCAGAAGTTGCATCATTCACAAGTATATCAGCAAACCTATATGTATACACATATAAAGCATAATTTAAATATATTCTATCTGAAGTAAATTTCTAAGGGATTTTTTTTTCTTTTTTTAAGAGCTGTTCCACAGTGGTTCAAGGTTTAGAATGTATTATAGCATGTAAAATATGTAAAATGTAGGTGACATTTCACTATAACTGTACGTGTCTAAAACACACTAACTAGATTTTCAAGAGCAATTAGGCCATTTCTACATGGCCAATGAAACCAAGCTTGATGAAAAAATGAAGAGACAATAAATATGATTTACTTATATAAATGTCATAGTATGGATATCTTAAGTCTTTCTGAACTTCCAGAATTACATTACAAGTTTAAAAAAACTGGTGAGGACAAGCATACAATTTATTCTTAATGTTATCTCTAGAATATGTCTTACTAATTTTAACTCTTACATTGGTCAACTCCTACCACTAATCTTTTCAGTTTTTAAGTTCCATGGTTCACATCTCAGCCCATAATGCATAATAAAACACAGACTGTGGATTTAAGTGACTTTTATTCTCTATTTCATAGAACAATTGCTTGTAGCGACTTTAAAAAACAGTTCTAAAGTCACTATAATTCATTGATTCATTCTAGACCTGTGGTAATGGCTTTTCATCCACTCTTGTTTCAAGGTACGTTTCCCAAGGAAGTTAGATGCTTTTAGTAGTTTCTTCTTTGGTAATTGTCTTAGCAAATATTTTCAATAGATGAGTTAGCACTAACTCCCCAGTATAATTTAGTAAGAATTGTAATAACAAGAAAACATGATGAAATCTCATTTGATTTTATAAGTGTTAGTACTTGAAATAAAATGCTTATCTTCATTTTGTTTTATATAGTAAATATTATATAAAATATTTACAAAAATATATATAAAGTCTTTGGGATGTTTTGTATACTGTGAATGTGTTGCTCTGATTGGTTGATAAATAAAAAGCTGATTGGCCAGTAGCCACGCAGGAAGTATAGGCAGGATAAACAAAGAAGGTTCTGGGAAGAGAAAGGCTGAGGAGGAGATGCCAGCCCTCTATCCAGGGAGCAGCATGTAATAGCACACAAGTAAAGCCACAGAAAATGTGACGACATATAGATTAACAGAAATGGGCTGAGTTTAAGTGTAGTAGCTAGTCAGTGGTAGGCCTGAGCTAATGGCTGAGCAGTTTTAATTAATATAAGCCTCTGTGTGTTTACTTGGGTCTGAGCAGAAAAACTTTCAGTTACATACCAATGTCCATATATTAAACATACAGAAAACAGATTTTTTTTTTTGTGTGTGTGTGTATAGCTCTATGACTTGGCATGATGTTTTATAGGACTATTTTTATTTGTTCCACAAGGATTCCAAAAATTCATGAATAAAGAGGATTTGGAGAAGGACAGCTCAAAGAGTCAGCTTTTCCCCAAATGTGTCTGGAAGGGAAATGAGTCAGCTGCATGTCAGGGCAGCTCTAAAGCATATATCTGTGAAATTCTCAAATCTTGGCTGAAAATGAGCATCGGGCACCATTTTCAATATATTTTTGACATACTTTCCCCAGAATCTTGCATCTCATGGTAATAGAAGTTTCTTAGATTCTCTGTGTATATAAGCAGATATTATTTTTTTAATTTGATAACTAATTTTGCTACAAAAAATAGGTCCAAGTGTTTTTTGTCTTAGGTTGATTAGCAATCATACATTTATAGTTGTCAGACATGATTTTATTGTCCTCTTTCACAGAAACTTCATGTAGAGAAAATGACATTATTAGTTTATATGACATGGTGCAACATGCATAGATAAGCACAAAGGTGACTAGATAAGAATAGTAGAGAAGATATTCAGGCCATTAAATGAACAAAAAATAAAGTTATCTATGTATGGATAAAGAGATTTAAAATATGCTATATGTCTTTTTATTATATATTTTGGTATCCTGACAAAAGACAAAATATAGTTGCTCCATAAGGCAGTGAATGGGAGCATATGTATCTTGGGTAATGTATGCACTCAGTTGCCTTTCTCATTCTGCTAGGATGGAGTTTCATCTTTTGTTTCTGGACTCAACACCACAGCCAGCAGAATCATACTTGTTCCATTACTGGAGAGGATTTTATTCAGTTTCATTTTGTTAGGAGCAACAAAAGGAGACTTTATATCTATGTCGGACCCTTAAGATCACATCATTGTCTACCCATTATTATTCTCTACAAATACCAAGTATAGGATGAGTTCAGAAAAGACAGTGTGGTCACTGGGGGAGATCAAAAAATAAAAGTTAAAGACTTTGGGCACTGGAGTGAAGTGAAGAGCACTTGCAAAAAAACCTGGATTTGGTTCCTAACACTGACACAGTGGCTCCTCACTATTTGTATCTCCAGTTCAAGGAGATTCAGTGTCCTCTTTTGGCCTCTGCAGACACCAGGTAGATGTGTGGCATGCATATATACATGCATGCAAACAGATATATACATGAAATAAAAATAAAAGTTGCTTAAAAAATAAAAGTTAAAAGCTTTTATAATAAGTATTAAAATATGTATGCTATTACTTCTGAAATCCAAGGCAATATTACCAGTTTAAGGCTTGGATAACAAACAACTGCTCTACAACTCAATAAGAATTGATATTAAATAGTGGTACCCAATTCTACTCTAATCACTATAAACTTGTCTTTATTTAATAACTACTACAGCTTTTTTGCAATTAGGAAAACTGAGGCAAACCACCATAACAAATTGCTTCCTAAAGTCATCTGCCCAACTATTTAAGGTTTGAGATTTTTTTCTTACAATGTCTTGTGCAAGGAATCATTTTAATGTAGACATTTTACATAGTAATTTTCATTTAATATTCAATCATTCTTTTATTTGACTAGATGGCTTATTACTTCTTACGATTAAATATTTTTCCATGGTGTCTATCAGCAGTTTTCACACTAGTTTTGAAAGAAAGTCTGATTGCTTCCATGTCATTGTTATGTTACAATGATGAGTAAACCTATTATAAACATATAGGTATCCATCTCTTTTTATAAATGCATTTCTGTTAAGTTGTGTTTAGATATAAATTACCAATCATTCTTGGGTATGAGAGTATTAGGTCAAATGGGAAGATGCCTTGCAAAGTGGTTAGAACTTTTTCAGTTATAGCAAAGTTGATGGGACTCCTGTCCCTGTAAACACTCAGAAGAAACAGATATTTTCACTTTGACTATTTTGTAGATAAGTTTAGTCTGCTTTGTCTGCTCATGAATATGAATTTTTCTTTGTAGGCAGCCATCAGAGCTCTGGCTTTATCTCACAAGATATTTTCTTTTTTTTTTTCTCATTTTTTAATTTTACGATTTAATTTAATTTTACCTGTCAGCCATGGATTCCCCTGTCCTCCCTCCTCCTGCCCTCCCCTTGACCCACCCACCCTCCATTCCCATCTCCTCCAGGGCAAAGACTCCCCTGGGGATTCAATTCAACCTGGTGGATTCAGTACAGGCAGGTCCAGTCCCCTCCTTCCAGGCTGAGCAAAGTGTCCCTGTATGTTTTTATGACTGGTTTCCTTCCTCTAATTTATTGTTTTATTCCTTAATCATGTTAATTGTCACTATCACCAATCCTGTTTTTGTTCTTGTTCTGAAAGGTGACTTTTATAATATTTCTCTAGGGTGGCATTTTATTAAATAGTTCAATGTTACTTAATAGGAATGTTCATGCTAAGGTCCAGCCCTGTCTTAGTTAAACTAATAAGCCCATGTATTCACACCATAGCGGTACCCTACAGGTCTCTAACGTGCTTCATAAACACCCTACTGTTTTCCTAAAGAAATTCACTTACTAAAACTACCATTTATTGGAAAGAAAATTTACTTTCTACTCTTCTGCACTAAAGTTTCTTTTTTGCTGTTATTCCACATCCAAGT
This sequence comes from Onychomys torridus, assembly GCF_903995425.1. Lineage (NCBI taxonomy): Eukaryota > Metazoa > Chordata > Mammalia > Rodentia > Cricetidae > Onychomys > Onychomys torridus. The sequence continues at coordinate 26,618,360 of NC_050447.1, read as the reverse complement.
GCTCTGTTTACTCTAATTGTTATAGTCAAATGTATATCATAAATGTTGATAAACTGGACAGTGAAGCAACAGAGATAAATGTGTGGTTTGCAGGTAAACAATGGTTAACAGTTTATTCTCTAGAGTCACCAGGCCTTATTGCAAATCCTTGCAAACTCCCTAACAGAGAATACCTAATCCACCTTTAGTCCCATGAGATCCAACTTCAGGATTTATGTCCAGGACCAAGAATGTCACTAACTAACATGTACCACATCATCCTAAGAAAAGCATGCATTTATATATGATTTGCATTATGATTTTAGAAACAAACTTTATCTCCCTAGCAATATCATTTGCAAAACATACCAGACAAATAATTGCAATGTGAGATACATGCACATGTAAATTTGTCAGCTGCATATTATAGGCACTACTGATGACTAAAGATGTTATCTCTAAACTTTATGATTCCTTAATGTATAAGAGGATATTAGAAACTATCAGGAACACTGTGCATGTAAACTAGCATAAATTGGCATGCTGTCTTCAGCATAATCAAAAGGATTAAAGGAAGAATAAACTGGATATAAATATGTGTGTCTATAGATTTAAAGTTAATTAATATTGATTCCTTATGCACCTATAGTAGACTGCTGGTATTATGCTGCATAAAAAGGAATATATCCTGCAACTGCCACTATTTTGGTATATGCCAAGTGAAAACACTTTGAATAAATGGTTTTTTTTTAAACTGTGCTTGCCTTCAAGTATCACAGAGGCTGGAAGGGATGACAACCTGCATCTTTGATGCTTGCCAGAGATGTGAAGGACCACTATAAAATAAATTATGGTATTTTCATTACATAGAAATCATGTGAAATATCACCCAAAAGACTCTTTCAGATTTACATGATAGAATATTAACTAAATACCATGATCATAAAGACCAGAATTTATTTTTAATTTTCTTTATGTGAATACTGTAGATTGTAACTTGAATCCACATGCTTTTGTGGCAAGTATTTTACTTACTGAGCAGTCTCTCCAGGTCCATAGCTTAAATAAGCACATAATGTGTCTACCTGAGTCCATGAACCAGAGAGTTAGCATAACTGAATGGGCTCTGCTTAAAGACTGATTCTAGAAAAACAGGAATCACTACAAAACCATCCTTCCATTCCTGTGCCTAAGCAATCCAGTTAACATGAACAATCAACAGCATATGCAAGTGTGCAAGCAGGTGGATGAGTTTAAAGCTGTATGTTTTTCTACACTCAACACGGGCTTGCTTCTATGTCACATCCATTGAATGAAAGACACATTTCAAAGACTCTGCATTAAAAATTTTTTTTCTTTGTGTGTGTGTGTGGTAAGAAAGGATATTTTGAAACTCTAATACTTCTAGCTATTGAGATAAGTGCTAGGTTTTATGGAACAACCTGTCACTTTCAGGCTTGCCATTCACTTTGAACAGAAAGGTCTTGCTTGTTAATTCTAAGATTGTGCTTGACTTTGTAGCTTTGTCAATATATCCTTACTTACTCCGGAGCTTTGATCACTTTAGAAGCCAATCAAAGAAGGGAATACTTAGCAATGTGGGATCCAAGGCTATGCTTAGAAGTGTTTGAAGAGTGTAAGAATGTTCTTACTACTTTTTGCTTTAATTTCGCCCTAAAGTGACCAGTCTTAAAAACTTCAGCTTGGAAACCAGACTGGTGCTGTAATCATGGATTGTTAAACAACAGTGGAAAGAGAATTTACCTCTTCGTATCCGAGTCTCTTTTACTTTAAAATGGCCTTCAAAAATAAAAGATATATGAAAGGCTGTAATAATTTGCAAGGCATACAGTATTTAAAGTTTTTATTTTTTCCAAATTCTGAAACATTACTTATGGTTGTGAAATTAACTTTGGCTCCATTTCTTGGCCAGCATGCTGCTGTGGGTTTATCTGAACATTAGCATGGTGTATCATCCTCTCAATTATTAATGCTTAAGATACAACCTTTGAATTAGTTCCTTCCTAATTCAAAACAGTTACTATTCATTGCCTTTGTGGCAGGTAGAATCCCTAACTTCTATTTATCTTATTGTTTTTCATTTCACTGCTATTATTTATAAATTAATTTTCCAAAAAATGAGTACCTCAATTTTGACCTTTCACCTAGGTTCCAGACTACATCTCAAACTGCTTCATGACATGCATAGTTGAGACTATGACACCTTCATATACATTCATGACTATTTCCTCTGTTATAAAATGATCATAAAACTTATGGTTAGTAACAACACACATTTATTATTTCCTAGTTTGTATGAGTCATCAGTCCTGTCAGAAGGTTTTCTGTTGAGGTGATTTATAAGGCTAAAACCAAGATTTCATCCATGACTGAGGTCTCATCTGAGACTCACCTGCACAAGAATCCAGACTCAATGTGTCCAAGTTGTTACCAATACTCAGCTTTCTAGTTTGGTAAACTGAAAGTCTCTCTTTTTTTTCTTTGATGACATCGATGGATGCTCATCTACCACACTTTGTTCTTCATGCCCTTTCTGTGTGACAGCTCATGTTCACATAATCACACAAAACCTCCCACCTTGCTGAATTCTATTGATTTCATGTCAGTCAAAGACTGTAGATACTCTTATGTATCCTTCTCAGATTCTTGAAAAGCAAAATGATCTTTACCAAAGAGGTTTTATCCATGCCATCTCCTTGTATACTTCCCAATTCCTATTACAAAATTAATGTAGGCTGCTTTGAATCATTATATTATAAATATTACTTACTTGACCATGGCACACTTATGATTAATGAGTTTCTGTGTTTCTTTATTGCCTTTTATGTATAGTTTAAATCTACAGCATTGTTAATGATGTTGTATATGTTTTTGTCTTATGTAAAACAACAAACCCATACTCAGTAATGCTTATGGTCTCCCTTGTGAAGGTTTCCATGTAGGCTAAGGATTTGACATGAGAAGCTCTAACATCTAATCTTTCTTCCACCATCAGAGTGTTATTTAGCTTTCTTCATGCTGTTTTGCCTTATCTTTTCTACAAGTTGCAATTCATGAACTGATTGTTAATATATGAATTTGCCCATAAGCTTCCTGTAGCTTGTGATAGTGCTTGTAAACAGACAAAGAAAATGGCTTATCCTAAGTGTGGCTGTTTAACATAGTTGCTTTGTTCTGTTTTCTGGCCCTAGATGTATGGTGATAGAGGCCTGACATGGGCCATCAATAACCAGAATGCAGAGCTTTTAGGAAAATGATAACAAAGTTACCAAAACTCATAGCAACCCAGGGATTTAGTGATGAAAGTAATGTCAATGTCTCCTAGAAATGTGAGACATGTTTGCTGAGTGCTATTTGGATCTAAATGGTTTCTCAGAGGAGTAAGGTAATAGATTCTGGAATAAGACAAAGAAGGAATTTCTTGTACAGATGTTATGTCTCTGTTCTCTGTACATGAGTCAAATTGATCTTTCAATGTTCTTTTGACCTTCAAATTTCTCCTTTCCTTTGTGGCTGATTTCTTTATTTTTTTTTTCCTCTTGACTCCTCTCTTGACTTCATACTGTCCCCATATCCTTGGCCATCATCTCCACTGCATCTTTCTTTTATTAGATTTTATTTTTGTCATCTAATGTAAGAACATTACAGAAATCATGGAAATAAGTTAATTGTCTACAGTATAAAAAACATACTTGTGACTTATGCAATGAAATAAAAGATTCACTGTGATATTAATTGATTGATTAGCTAATTCATTAATTATTTTTCTTTTGGCTTCACCAATGAGCAGAACATGGACCTGAATATGCAAATTGTATTCTGTGTCTTAGTTAGGGTTTCAATTCTGTGATTATAAAACAACTCAGTAGAAAAAGGTTTATATCAGCATATAGTTCCACAGTATAGTCCGTCACTAAGTAAAGTCATGGAAGGAATTCAAATAGGGAAGAAACCTGGAGGCAGGAGCTGATACAGAGGTTTGAAAGATCATGTTTACAGTCTTGTTACCCATGCTTCTCATCTGCCTTCTTATAGCAACCAAGGACCTCTAGCACATTGGAAGCCTACCCACAATGATCTTGGCCATTCCACATCAATTATCAATAAAAAAATGTCCTATAGCCTTGCCTACAGGCCACTCCTATGGAAGTATTTTCTTGATTAATATTTCTTCTTTTCAAATGGCCCTAGCTTGTATCAAGATGAAATAAGGCTAGCCAGTTCACTCAGATACAAGGGATCAAAAATCTTCAGACTATAACTTACATTTCCTGTTATGAAAATAGGATTTAATGCAGAGCATGAAGTGCTAAAAGGCATTATACAGAGTAAATCAGAGAATCACTCTGGAGAATTCACTCTGGAAAGTGAATTGTATATCATGGAGGCACATTAAACATTCAAGTGTGCATATCTTTTTATCTTCTTTACACATCTAATTTATTATATTTAAAGTAAGATTCTTTTACTGTTACTTATTCTTCATTGTTAATGTGTATTTCTAATGCACATGCAGCAAAGACACTTAGCAGATAGTCAATAGCTGTTAGTTCAGAAGTAATGACAATATCCCACACAAAATACCCAAGCAAATGTCCTGCAAATATAGACATTCAGGACCTCCATAGTGCCATGATCAGTGTTACCACTGTCACCATCATCACTGCTGTGAAGGTGCAGTACACTGGGGGCCTTTTCCCCATGTAATTTCTTTTACATACTTATCACTCCATTCTTTTAACAAAAAGTTGATTTTGCCAAGAAAATACAGCCAAGTAACTGAGGATCTTACGGAAAACAGGCCCTGGAGCTGCAAAGAATTTGTTCTTTAGGAGAACAAACACGATGCCTCCAGCAGGAACACAGGACATGTACAAAATACCTGTGTACTTCGTTGCAAATCACAATTGCTTTTAAGGTAGGCAAGGCTTCTTTCACTTCCCAGTCAGTAACATTACACAAAAGCTTGTGCAATTGTATTTTGATGCTTGCATTCAGGTGAAATCCAAAGCAGTTAAGTCTGCGGGGCCTCAGTTATTAAAGGTGCACCTTGAGTCACATTTTCCCAGATACTTTTCCAGGGATGGGAAATGGAATTCATTATCTTCACTAATACATTGCTGCTAAGTATAAAATAAGTTTTAAAAGAAATGCTAAAAACTTTTGAATGTCTGACCAAATGGCTGGATCATTGCTCAAATGTCACCACCATGCTGTTTGCATGAGTGATTTGTACAAAGGATCTTGCAGTAAGTCCCTGCTTATAAATTACTCTTTCAACTGTGACAAAGAAAAAGTTGCAAGAGATATATTCTAGTACCAATTCTTCTTAGTTTTTTAACTTCTTTACAAACTGAGGGACAGTGCTACTTCCAAAAATATTTTCTTTTTAGTCTTAGTTGGAAACAAAGTTTTTACTTCTTACCTTTTTCTTCTTATTTTTATTTCTGTGGTATGAAAAAATATTACTCTGACAAAAAGCAACTTGGGGAAGAAAGGGTTTACTTTTGCTCACAATTCCAGATTGCATTCCATCTCTGCAGGAAAGTCACAGTGGCAGAAGCTTGAGACAGCTGGTCACATGACATAAATAGTCAACAACTCATGCCACATGTGCTTGCTACTCAATGAGCTTTTCCTTCTCATCTGCAATGAGGTCCCCAAACCAAGGAAGGGTACAGGCCTACATTCATGGTGAATCTTCCCACAGCAACTAAGACAATCAAGACTATCTTCACCAAACATGTCCCCTGGCCAGCCTGATCCAAACAGTCCCTTACTGAGGTTTTCCTCTTGGGTGTTTCTAGGTTGTGTGAAGTTGACAATTACAATTAACTTTATCCCTCTTGTACACAGTCCTCCGACCCCTGATCTCCTCCCTCCACCCCTCTCTCTTACATATGCACATTCTGTGTTTCCTTTATTGATTATTTCCTTAAGTTGTAATATCTGAGGGTTTGCGGGGGGATTTGTGTGATATATACAGTCTAAGATGGAAAGAAAAGGTTGTTTTCTTTCCAAATCAAAAAGAAAAATGTGTAGAGTCTGGAACAACAACAAAAATAGCTGCTTTGCCTCATAATTTTGCTGCTCAGAAATATAAATTTTATCCTGAAGGGAGTTCTCTTATGTGTCTAGAGTAGGCATCTTTCCATATACACACACAGAGTGAAGTATGTGCAAAATCTTAAGTCTCCTTAAGATCTTGAGAAATCATTAATCTTGTATTATCTTTGCAAAAATGGGGCTGAGAAATTATTTATATTGTAAGCTTGGTTTCAAGGCAATTCAAGTTCTAAGGAATTGAATTTCAGCAAAACCTTAGAATCCTCCCTCCCCCTTTCTTGAATTCTATATTCCTTCATTTACTTTGTTATTTATCTGTTAGTGCCACCCACAACATACAGCATGATATTCTTATTCCACGACTATGATGATATCATTTATTAATGTTGGTACTTTAAGTAAATCTTATGTGACTTCCACATCTTTTTGTGAAGGGTGTGTGTGGTCTATGTTGAAAAGTCACTATACTATTAATGGAGATCTAGGTTATAATAGAAAGGCCATGACATGGTTACTAAAATTGTCTTTGAAGATTGCATGAAATTTTCTGCCTTTTTTTTGTTGCTATTGTTGTTGTTGCTGCTATCAGATGGTGGGTGTGTATTTTACCTCAATAGCTCTCTGATAAGGAAAGCAGGTAAGTGAATTAGCCTCAGGGCTAGTGATTTGCTTTGAGACTTTCATGCCAGGCTTTTGTTGTCAATAAACCCCACATATGATAATCCCTAGACACAACATATTTTCCATTGTTTTAGGATGTGACCAGGATCAAAAATAATGGAGATGATAGACAGACACTAACTTGTCCATTCTGGTTATTGAATGTTGTTCATTTAAGAAGTACAAAGAAAAGCATTGTTACTGTAAGACTGTTATGAAATGGTTCCTATTTCTCATGGTACTAAGGCATTTTTGTTCCCTGAACAAGAATCTGGAGAAATAGGAACTAAACCCCAGCAACCATTGGCTGCTCTTCTGTTGACAAATTAAAGCATATGGGGACCCACTTCCCAAGGTTAATAGAAAACTGTCAAGAAGCAAAATGCTCAGGGTTGTTTGTGTTAGTCATTTCAAAGCCCCAAATTATGGGTGTATCTTATAAAGCACAGGCAGAAGGGAGCTGATATCAAGAACCTAATGACATTGAATCTGAGGTGCGGCCTGGGAAGCCACAAGTTAAGTGAATCAGAAAGAAGGTGTACTTGGAAAGTAATGCTTTTTAAATTCTTGTTTGGATTTCTTAGCCAGTATGTATTTTCAAAGTTTATGCTCAAATGTTTTATCATCTATTAATTTTAGGGAAAAAGTATAATTAGTACAAAAGCTATATTATATCTACTGTGGAATTTACCATCCAATAAAAGCACATTTAGCTTCTCTGGTCACAATTCTTTACAATTTAGTGGTAGGGTTCCATAATTACTAGAGGACCTTGGGAATACAGAGGAGTTTTGAACTATATCCTTATGAGAAACTTGTAAGAAAAATGAAAAGATTTACAAACAGAAGAATAATAAGAATTGATGTATGTCTCTTTCGATGATAGGCAAATCTCACAGTTGACTTTTCTATGAACTGTAAAATTTATGATTATCGGATCACACACAGAAACTCCCCCACTTTTTAATGCTTAAGTCCTTGTTAAGGGTGTTAATCAAGTGTGAGAACACTGTTGCTGTTCACATGGCACACTGATCTTCTGGCTGGAATGCATATCAGAATTACTTGGAGGGTCATTGAATGCAGCTTTTGAGCTTCACCATAAGATTCAAAGGTTTGGTAATTCTTTAGTACAACTGGGAGTCTAGATGCTTAGCATATCTCCAAGCATCTATTACTGCTGATTTGAAGACTACACATTGAGAATGACTTATTTGTGTGTGGTAATGCTCTCTACTTAGAGTCCATGATAGTGTGCTAGGAGATTTGAAAAGCATAATAAAGGAAGCATGTTATGTCTTTCTGTAGTGTTTCTGGGGTGCTTGTCAAGGTGTTTTGTATTAGATATTGTATCAATATATTAGGGAATAGATTTCAAACATTTCATAACATGTTCCAAGCAAAATACAAGACCTTGCAGATGTATTTTGCAATCACAATTGTCTCCTTCTACCCATGAATCTGCTCTGACAGCCTAACTTGCTGTAGGTTTTCAACCATTTCTACTCGAATATTCTAACACTTAGAATTTCTTACTAGCAAATGTCTATTTGAATATTCTCAAATTCCAAGACTCTTGAAATAGAAATAGAATCTTGAAATTAAAATAGAAGGGCTTCAGAAGCCTACTTGGTTCCAGGCAAGGCTTATTGTTTGTCTTATAAGTAAGTCAGAAACAGAGACAGAACACTTCTTTATTGGGTAAGACGGTACTAACTTTGGTCTTTCTCATTGGCGGAATTAGAGACAGGACTTAAAAGTAGTCACATAATAGAATAGATATTTTCTAAGACTATTCTGTGCTATACAACCATTTCATCAATAGCATTAATTCCTACTGTTAGTAAGATACTGATATGAGCTGGAAAACAATTGGTGGACAGATAAATAAATGTATATCATTAGTATAACCTATGTGCAATGAGACTAGGCATCTTCTGTTTGAATAAACTTGCAATCTATTTCTTAATTACAGATTTGTTAATTGTCTCTGTGTTAACACACGTGTGTAAATTCTTGTGGGAGTCCGAGATTCATATCAGGTTTCTTTTTCAACTTTTACCCATTTGAGAAAGTTGCTTTTCCTCAATGAACCTAAAGATCACTGATAGAGTTAATTGTCTGGCTAGCAAGTGACAGAGTCCTCTTCCTCTGCCATCCCACCTCTGAGATTGTGAAGTTGTCTAATCATACCTGGTTTTTTAATTTGGCACTTGGGAGCCATAGGAAAGACTTCATGCTTTCCAGAGAAGTATTGTTGAGATTGGGCTATTCTCCCATCCTTGTGAAATCTCACCTCCTTCTTTTAAGTGAAATATTATTCTGTGGAATACATCACCAAAAAAGAGATGTGCTAAAAAAACAAAACAAAACAAAACGATATCATTGTTGGTGAGACAGTTTAGCTGGTAAAGGCTCTTGTTGACAAACCTAACAACCCATGTTTAGTCATCAAGCCACATGGTGGGAGAAAAACTGTGACTCCAACTCCTGTAAGTTGTACTCTGACCTCCACAGACAAGCACCTGAACAGAATAAATAATAAAATGAAATATATAAAATTTAACCAAGAATTACCCCACCTCAGATAGAATAATAAAATAAAGCACATAGTGAAAACTTTGGTTATTCAAACAGTTAAGTGTTTTTGTTATGTAACTATTATGTAATATGAGCAATTATATTCACACATTCACCTAATTAGAGATGAAATTGGAAGAAGACCACAGAAAACTACAAATGTAGGTAGGCTGAAATACTTACAGCAGCTAAGTTAAAGGTGTGATCCTTTTTCAATCCTTGAGGCTTTTCTGGGTGTTTCTCATAGTCTGACCGTCCCAATTTGTTCCTGACTGCTCTTTAGAATGGAGGTGCTAATTAACTCCTTAACACTTCTTTGCACAATCCAGTACCTTCTGAGATGTTTCTTTGAGTTGCTTACAAAAAAGGTGTGCTTCCCACCATGAGTATGTAATACTTTTGTAATTAGAAACTTGAAATAACATATAACTTTTAAAGGCATGTAAGCATCCTGCTCCCTTTTTGACTCACAACCAGCACTCCTCAGTGAGCTAGTATGTTAGGTAGATTCCATGGTTTACCCCATGAGTTTTTGAGTTGGTTTCCACTAAGAAAGACCTAAGGATGGATAAATGGATAGATGAATTTTCCAGTAGTGGGACATACTTAGAACCTTAGGACATAAAGTGTTTTATTACTAAGCTGCATCAACATCTCTTTTCACTTCTTAGCTTGAGATAGGTTCTGAAGAAGATATAGAAGCTGGACTTGAACACTCTGTAATCAAGGAAAGCTTTAAACTTGTGCTCCTTCTACATCAACTTCTGGAGTAGTTGAGCTCATAGGCCTCTGGTGCAAGACCTCTGTGATTTTCATTGGAAATACAGTTACCCAGAATAATAGGATTCTGGTGGAGGAGTCAGTTCCACCAGAGCACTGTTTCCCAGTTGTTTATGTTACTCTGTTTTCCAATAGTCAATGCTTTTTTGTTGACTTCAAAATATGCCTTCCAATTATTTCCACATTGTGATTCTCAAGTAGAATTTTCCTTTTTTTGTTACATAGGCAAGCAGTAACACAAAATTCAACACAAACCATTTATTTTAGTAATATTTATCTTTTTTCCCCACACATGAAAGAAGCTCCAGGCTTTGACTTGAGATTTTCAAGATTTGTTGTTGTTGTTTGAAAAAACAGTTTTTCCTTGATTGCTTTTTATTTTGTGTATTCTACTTTATCTTCATTTTGTCACATCTTCATTATTATTATAAACATTGTTAATAATGCTTTTTAAAATAATTTTACCTTTTAGAGGATTTCATAAATGAGAACTGCATCTGCATCACTTCTGCCCCCCCCAGCTCTTCACATGTCCTCTCTTCTCTTTCTCAAATTTACGATCTCCTTTTTAATTGTTGTTACGTGCATATGCATACAAATGTATGCATCCATATATATATATATATGTATGTATTTACCATTTCTCATATATGAATGTGTCTGGAGATAATGAAAATCTGTGCAGGAGCTAATCACTGACAGAGATGGATTCTCCCTCACTCAGTAGCCATTGGCTACCTGTGGCTCTTTACCTAGGAGTAAGACTATTAGGAACTTCTGTGAAGGTTGGTATGTCAACTGCTACTTTCATTATGCTGGTCTTTTTCAAGCAACCATACTGTTAGCCATTCCTGGATGCATTTTTCCTGTCATATGTAGAAAATACTATCTAACAGCAGGTGTCTTGGGTCCTCGCTCCTGCTATGTGCCCTGAGTCTTTGGTGTAGGTTTGAGTTAGAGTTATATAAGTTGGGTTTCAGCTCCTTGTAGTCACTTACCCTCTGTAATTTGATCAATTGTGGAATTTTGTAACAGTGTCAACCTGTTAAAATAAAGAAAAAGAAGAAGAAGAAGGAGGAGGAGGAGGAGGAGGAGGAGGAGGAGGAGGAGGAGAAGAAGAAGAAGAAGAAGAAGAAGAAGAAGAAGAAGAAGAAGAAGAAGAAGAAGAAGAAGAAGAAGCAGCTTTTTTGATGAGGAGTAAAATCTACACTTACCTGTGGCTATAAAGTGAAGTATTTAGAATGCAGTTAGAAATAGTGATAATTTCTCAGTTTCAACAGGTCCCATTGATTGATTGTTTCTCTCAGTGTCTGTGATACTGGTGTTATATTTAGGAAGTGATCTCCTGTGCCAGTGTGTTCAAGACTACTTCCTACTTTCTCTTCTAGAAGGTTCAGAGTAACTGGATTTATGTTGAGGTCTTTGATCCACTTGGACTTAAGTTTTGTGCACAGTGACAGATATGGATCTATTTGCAGCCTTCTACACATTGACATCCAGTTATGCCAGCACCATTTGTTGAAGATGCTTTCTTTTTTCCATTGTACAGTTTTGGCTTCTTTGTCAAAAATTGTATGTTCATAGGTGTGCGGGTTAATGTCAGGGTCTTCAATTTGATTCCATTGGTCCACATGTCGGATTTTATGCCAGTACCAAGCTGTTTTTATTACTGTGGCTCTATAGTAGGCTTGAAGTTGGGCATCCTAATGCCCCTAGAGGTTGTTTTATTGTACAGGATTCTTTTGGCTATCCTGGGTTTTTTGTTTTTCCATACAAAGGTGAGTATTATTCTTTCCAGGTCTGTGAAGAATTGTGTTGGTAATTTTATGGGGATTGCATTGAATCTGTAGATTGCTTTTGGTAAGATCGCCATTTTTACTATGTTAATCCTGCCTATCCATGAGCATGGGAGATCTTTCCATTTCCTGACATCTTCTTCAATTTCTTTTTTCAGGGACTTAAAGTTCTTGTCATATAGGTCCTTCACATGCTTAGTTAGAGTAACCCCAAGGTATTTTATATCATTTGTGGCTATTGTAAAGGGTGATGTATCTCTGATTTCCTTCTCAGCCTGTTTGTCTATTGTATATAGGAGGGCTACAAAATTTTTTTGCGTTGATCTTGTATCCTGCTATGTTGTTGAAGGTGTTTATAAGTTGTATCAGTTCCTTGGTTGAATTTTTGGGGTCACTCATGTATATCATGTCATCTGCAAATAGGGAAAGCTTGACTTCTTCCTTTCCAATTTGTATCCCCTTGATCTCCTTATGTTGTCTTATTGCTCTGGCTAGAACTTCAAGTACTATATTGAATAAGTATGGGGAGAGGGGGACAGCCTTGCCTTGTTCCTGATTTTAGTGGTATTGCTTTGAGTTTCTCTCCCAGTTAATTTGATATTGGTTGTTGGCTTGCTGTAAATTGCCTTTATTATGTTTAGGTATGTTCCCTGAATTCCTGATCGCTCCAAGACCTTAATCATGAAGGGATTTGGGATTTTGTCAAATGAATTTTCTGCTTCTAGTGAGATGATCATGTGGTATTTTTCTTTGAGTTTGTTTATAGGGTGTATTACATTGATGGACTTTCCTATGTTGAACTACCCTTGCATGCCTGGGATGAAGCCTACTTGATCATGGTGGATAATTGTTTTGATGTATTCTTGGAGTCTGTTTGCCAGTATTTTGTTGAGTATTTTTATATCAATGTTCATGAGGGAGAGCAGTCTGTAGTTATCTTTCTTTGTTGCATCTTTGTTTGGTTTAGGAATCAGGATAATTGTAGCCTCATAGAAGGAGTTTGGTGGTATATGTACACAATGGAATACTACTCAGCAGAGAAAAACAATAACATCATGAGGTTTGCAGGCAAATGGATGGATCAAGAAAAAAATCATCCCAAGTGAGGTAACCAAGACTCAGAAAGACAAACATGGTATGTACTCACTCATAGTAGGATAATAGATGTGCAACAAAGATGACTAGACTGCTACACAACTCCAGGGAGGCTGCCTAGAGAATTGGACCCTAGGAAAGACACAGGGATCGCCCAATGACAGAGAAATGGATGAGATCTACAGGAACAACCTGGACGACAGTGGGAGTAATGAAGGGCAAGGTTCCAGGGAAAGAGAGCTTAGGCGAGCCGGAGATCCCAGCTGGATCAAGACCAGAAAGAGAGAACAAGGAATAACAGACCATGATAAATGAAGACCACATGAAAACAGGAAGAAGCAAAGTGTTAGAGAGGTCCCCAGAAATATACAATGATATATCCACTGTAGACTACAGGCAATGGTCAAGAGAAAGCCTGATCTGACCTCCTAGTCTGGTGATCAGATGGCCAAGCACCCTAACTGTCATGATGGAACTCTCATCCAATAACTGATGGAAGTGGATGCAGAGATCCTTGGCCAGGCCCCAGGTGGAGCTCCAGGAGTCCAATTTTCAAGAAAGAGGAGGGATTGTAGGATTTTGAATTGTTGAGACCAAGACTGGAAAAAGCACAGGGATAAATAGCCAAATTAAAGGAAACACATGAATTATGAACCAAAAGCTGTGGAGCCCCCAACTGAATCAGGCCATCTGGATAAGTGAGACAATTGAATAGTGTGACTGTTTTGGAGGCACCTATTGGTAAAATTATTAACGCCACTCCATGTCATTAAAAGGGAGGTTTATTTTGTGGGGTAGCTTACAAATGAAGGGATAGGTTGCAGGGTCTGGGAAAGGTATGGCACAGTCCGGCAGTGTTCTCTGGAGAACTCTACTCACTCTACCTCCAGAATCCAGGGTTCTAGAACCAAGAGAACCCTCTCCTCTCTGTCCTGGGTCTTCAGCGTCCTCCCTCAGCCCTGCCTTGTGGGCGTGACCATTACCGAAGCCTCAATGGGTGTTGGAACTTCCAGGCTAAGGCTGGAATGGCTACCCACTACAGGAACCCAGGCAGTGGGACCTGGACCTGTCCTTAGTGCATGAGCTGGCTGTTTGGAACCTTGGGCTTATGCAGGGACACTTTGCTCAGCCTGGAAGGAGGGGACTGGACCTGCCTGGACTGAATCTACCAGGTTGAGCTGAATCTCCAAGGGAGTCTTGGCTCTGGAAGAGATGGGAATCTAGGGGAGGGGCTGGGGGGAAGGCAGAGTCTGGGGTGGGAGAGGGGAGGACAGGGGAACCCAAGGCTGATATGTAAAATTAAACACAAATATAATTAAAAAAAGAAATAGTGATAATTTAATAGACTATAAGCAATAGATTCTCCTCTCTATTATAATAGATTATGATCTCTTTAACCATAGATTGTTAGCTTGGTTTAAGGTACCAGGGATGAATTCCCTCTTTTTTTATTTTATTTTTTAAATTATATTTGTGTTTGAATTTTACATATCAGCCATTTGGGTTCCCCTGTCCTCTCCCCTCCCGCCCCCGCTCCTGCCTTCCCCCCAGCTCCTCCCCTCCATTCCCAAATCCTCCAGGGCCAAGACTCCCCTGGGGATTCAGCTCAACTTGGTAGATTCAGTCCAGGCAGGTCCAGTCCCCTCCTTCCAGGCTGAGCAACATGTCCCTGCATAAACCCAAGGGTCCAAACAGCCAGCTCATGCACCAAGGACAGGTCTGGGTCCCACTGCCTGGGTGCCTCCCAAGCATTTCAAGCTATTCAATTGGTTCACCTCAACTGTTACTCTGAACCTGATAGAAAAGAAAGTAGGAAGTAGTCTTGAACTCATTGGCACAGGAGATCACTTCCTAAATATAACACCAGTATCATAGACACTGAGAGAAACTATCAATCAATGGGACCTGTTGAAACTGAGAAGCTTTTGTAGAGCAAAGAATTTCCTCTTATTAAGCACATAGTAAGTCTGATTATACAGCTGTTGGTGATTTCTAGATAAAAGTGACACCATTGCACTGCTTTAAATACCTTAACAATCTGGCCATTATTGTAGTTCATAGGCTTTACAGCTAGGTAGGAATACTGCATGCTTTTCTTCCTTGGCAGCTTGCTAGAACCTTTAGATAACCTAAGAGCCATTTTTCAGGGAAGAAACTTCCAACTCAGCTCTAAATTGATTCTTCCAAGTGTTGTGCCTGAAGTAGATGATGTCTTCAGCAATATTGTCCTACCTTCAAAATCTGGAAGGCAACCAAGGGCAATTCTATTATTACTTATTGATTTGGGAGTCTCTTCTAGTCTTTTGAACAACCTTTCAAGAGTATGTTTCCCATGCCTATAACTGGGTTATTTGTCAGATAGTGCAAAGCTCTTGAGGGAACACTACTTTCACTTGTGGAGTATTTTATTTAAAAATATGTGAGTTCACATGTGTAAACACACAACTACCCCATTACTACTTTAATAAATATCTATTGCTCTTCCAGAATTTAGCACAAAGATATTTACTCATTGTAGTTAAGAGTTTTCCTGCCTGGCCCAGTCAGGACAAATCTCTCTTACCCGCCAGTCCCACAGTCGCACAGACCCAACCAAGAAAGCACACAAAAACTTATATTGCTTACAAACTGTATGGCCGTGGCAGGCTGCTTGTTATCTACCTTTTCTATCTTAAATTAACCCATTTCTGTTAGTCTATACTTTGCCACATGGCTTGTGGCTTACCAGTGTCTTTACATGTTGCTTTTCATGGTGGCGGCTAGCGGTGTCTCTCCCCAGCTTTTTACTTCCCAGAATTCTCTTTTCTCTTGTCCCGCCTATACTTCCTGCCTGGCCACTGGCCAATCAGAACTTTATTTACACAGAGCAATATCCACAGCAGCTCATAATTCATTTCAGTGAAATAGTTTAATACATGCTTGCATAAACACAAACACACACACACACACACACACACACACACACACACACACACCTGAGTCATCTGAATCTATCAATGGTTCTCTTATAACACACTTAGATCCCCAAATCTGTTGGTGTTTAAGTCTCAAATAAAGTAATACTTGTGTGCTGGCTGTTGGTGGCACACGCCTTTAATCCCAACACTCAGGAGGCAGAAGCAGGCAGATCTCTGTGAGTTTGAGGCCACCCTGGTCTACAAAGTGAGTTCCAGGGAAGGTGCAAAACTACACAGAGAAACCCTGTCTCGAAAAAACAAAATAACTAACTAATAAATAAATAAGTAGATAAATAAATAATATATTTGCATACAATGAATATAATTTATACTACATCCTTTGATTACCTATAAATTCTTCATGAAATTCATGTATATGCCAAAGATTTGTAAATAGTTATGCATTTTAATTATTTAAGACATGATGATAAGGTACAGTCTGGAAATATTCAGCAAAGTCATAGTGTGTGTGTGTGTGTGTGTGTGTGTGTGTGTGTGTGTGTGTGTATGTTTGTGTGTGTTACATTTGCAGGTATATCTATGGATCTATAGAGTGGTGCATGATCATCGAGACCAAAAGAAGACAATAGATGTCCTGATCATTTATTGCCTGCTTTAATTCCTTGAGACAAGGTCTCTCACTGGACCGGGAGCTAGGCTGATACACAGCAAGCTCAAGTAATACTTCCATTTTCACACCTCACAGTGCCGGTTTTCTAAAAGCACATGGAGCCATACCCAGTTTCTTATGTTAATGCTGTAATCTTTATACAGTGTACCATCTCTCTAGCTACTAGTCACATTTTTATTTTAAAAGTACTTTTTTACTATTTTATATGTATGCGTATTTTGCCTGCATGTGAGTCTATGTACCATGTATGTGCCTGGTACCTGAAAAAGCCAGAAGAGAGTGTCTGTCTTAGTTAGGATTTTGACTGCTGTGAAGAGACATCATACTACAGCAACTCCTATAAAGGGAAACATTTAATTGAAGTGGCAGCTTACAGTTTCAGAGGTTCAGTCCATCATCATGATGGCAGGGAGCATGATGGCATGAATGCAGACATGGCACTGGAGACAGAGCTGCTATGTGTTGATATGCAGACAACAGGAAGTAAACTGTCTCATTGGGTGTTACATATGAGACCAACAGAACCTGCCTCGACAGTGACATACTTTCTCCAACATGGCCATACCTACTCCACAAAGCCACACCTCCCAGTAGTTCCATTCCCTATGATCTTATGAAAGCCAGTTACATTCAAACTACCACAGTGTCCATCCTACAGAATTGCAGTTGTGGTTGGTAGTGATCTGCCATGTGGGTTCTGGGAATTGAACTTGAGTCCTCTAGAAGAGCATTCAGTGCTCTTAAGGGTAGAATCATCTCTCTATACCACAAGTCACACATATTTTTAAAAGAAAAATATTCTAATTCTACTCGAATCCCAGTATTCTGCCCCAAGTTTGTGCTCAGGCACTGTGGTGCTTCTGTGTTTAAAAGTTCTTTTTACCATGAATACTAATTTCCATACAGTGATATAAAATCATGTGCCAAAGGATATAGAAACATGAATCTCTCTTCCTCTTTCTCGTTCTCTGTCTCTGTCTCTGTCTGTGTCTGTCTGTCTGTCTGTCTGTCTCTCTCTCTCTCTCTCTCTGTGTGTGTGTGTGTGTGTGTGTGTGTGTGTGTGTGTGTGTGTGTGTTCATGCATATATTTGTATGTCTGTGTGATGGTGACAGGGGTGTTTCTATATCTATGTGTTTCTGTGATTTCTAGGGTGTATTATTTGAGTATTTTAATTATGTCACAAATATCTTATAGACTCTGATCTGTGTTTCAATTGATGAATTTACAATGAGCATCTTTATTCCTAGCCCATTATGGGAATCTGAAATTGATTTACATTGTTGGGGAGGTGGTTCCATGGATAAACTGATTGCTGTATAAGCATGTAGACATGAGTTCAGGCACCCATCTCCCATGTGAAAAAACTAGACATGGTGACCCATGATTGAACTTTCAATGCTGGGGTGGAGAGGAGAGAGCTGGACCCCTAGAGCTCACCAGCCAATCAGTGTGGCTGATGTAGTAAGCAAAATATGCAGTGACAGACACTGTCTTCAACTGAGTTGAAGAATTGATAGAAGAAAGCGTTCGATTTTTGATCTCTGGACACTCATGGGCATGAATACCCCCCCCACACACACACACACTGAAAGAATTCCCAAATATAAGTTATTTAATAAAATAATATCAAATAAACAATATTTGAGCTAAATGTAACATAGTCATTCATCTAGTTTGATAGTAATTACAGATATTGAAATAAAAGACGACTCTAATACTTGGCAACAAGGCAGACAACTAAGAACAAGGTATGATAAGGAAGTTAAAATGATGTGTCACTCTGCAAAATTAAGTATATTACTGGCATACTTTGTCTTTGGAAAAGAGATGTGGGTGAAGCTTATACATAGGACCAGCTGATTACTAACAATTTTCTGGAGAAATTTGGGAGCTTCTTTTCCCATATGAGATAATGTCTTGAAATACTTCTCTGGAGAATTTAAAAACAACAACAACAACAAACAGATTCCAGTGTTCTTGTGTTTGATCCACAGTCCTTACTTCACATATTTTCATGCACACACGTACAAAATACTAACACATTTTTTTTCTTTTAGTAGGGGAACAGCTGCAGAGATATTAATTGTGCTTCCGTTATAAATGAATTGCCAACAGGGACAGAGTGGGCTGGGTATCTCTTCAGCATGACCTTTATGGTATAAATAATGAGACAGGAACTGAGTAAATTGGAAATTTGTGATAAAAACGAGATGTGATGTTATGAAGTCCCACCAGTTCCTTTTTCTAGATTTATTGATTTTTAAGGCACTCTGCAAAACAGCTAAATCAATGATTGTCTGTCACAAAAACGTTGTCTAAAAGGGCTATATTACTGGGGTCAACTATGAATTAGCCCATAGGGTAAACACAAAGGTAGAATGAATGTTAAAGAGAAAAATAAAGTCACATATGTTATAAATATCTGGAAAGACATAGCTGTTAAGAAAGAGCATATGTGGTCTTTTATTCTAAAGGAGGTTCTTAATAGAATTATTATAAATAACTGAAAAAGTGAGCATAGAATTAAAGTGGGTCTTTTTATCATTCCAGTTATTCACATATATATATATTCTTCTATACATGCATATTTCATTCAATGCTTTTGTTTTGTAACTTTTTGATATTATAAAATAATTTTATAATTTTCCTTTCTTTTTCCTCCTTCAAACCCTTCTGCTCTTCTTCAAATTCATGACTTCTTTTTTGGACTGACCATTTGGCATTGGATAATCATTTGGCATAATCTTCCCTAGCGAGGACTTTCTCTGACTTGCTCTAGCATTCCTTAACTTCCTGTTGTCTAAGGTTGAAGCCTTATCAGGTTTTCCCCTCAACATTAGCATGTCTATTGATGTTTTCTGGAATGATACCATTTTTTGCTACCTTAACTTTCCTCCAGCTCCTCCTAGGTGTCTTCCCTTGAAGTTTTATGCCCTGCCTCTTAAGTTCTTACCCTCTTTTTCTTTGATTGTTTTTGATACACACAAAGACACAAACATGCATGCAAAATATGCATGCAGAAAAATCCAACATGCTGAGTCATTTTCGTTGTTGTTGTTGTTGATTGTGTTTATATGATATCAAGACAAACCACTTTGTGTTGGACAGCCAATAAAAGACTCTCCTCTGGGAAAAGCTAATTATTCTTCTCTCAAGAATCATTTGTTTTCTGTAGTTCTTTGTGTAGAGATGGAACATCTCAAAAATTTCTCCCATCCACATTAATGTGTCCATTTACATTGCCATTCATCTTGACTTGTTTATTTATGCATTTTTACAAAAGACTATTTCATAACAGACTTACTGGTATCTTTGTCCTTCAAGTCTTTCCATCCATCTTCCAATATGTTCCTTGAGTCATAGATGTAGGAGCTGTTACATAGATGTAGTCAAGTCATTGGGGCTGTGTTCCAATCTGTTGATTTCTGCCTTATGTCCAGTTGTGTTTTTGTGATGTTCACCATATACTGTAAAGAAAGATTTCATTGCTGAGGATGGTAGCTACACTTATATGAGGGTATAAGGATAAGATTAGAATGTGGTAAGGAATAATGCTGGTCTAGTCAATTGTTGGACATAGATTATTTTCTTCAGGGGGCTGTCTTGGTTTCCTGAACCATACATAATTTCTTTCCTGTTGAGTGGGTCTTAGATCCAATTACAAAGTCGTCAGTTACTATGCACATGGGAGTGCCCATGTTACACCTTTTGGGGTACCTTGCCATGTTGGTCATTGTCATGAATTATAGGCATTTCAGATGGATAGAACTTCCTTCCCTTGGCAGCTTGTAGAGTACAGAACTAGATCACAAAAATGAAGCTTTGAGATTGTTCTTTTTTTTTTTTTTTTTTGGTTTGCTTTTTTTTCTTTTTCAAGACAGGGTTTCTCTGTATATTTTTGGTGCCTGTCCTGGATGATCTCACTCTGTAGACCAGACTGGCCTCAATCTCCTGAAATGTGGACTGGTTCTGACTTCCAATTGCTGGGATTAAAGGCATGTGCCACTACCACCCTGCTCAGTTTGGTTATTTTTAAAGTTAGTTTTTTCCATTGGTTCCTTAAATTAGGTGTTTAATTAATTTTTCAAGATGATTTGCTTTTAATATGTTATGGTGCACACATATGGCACAGTGCACATGTGAATGTTCAGAGGACAATTTGGTGTATTCACGTCTCTTCTTCAACTCTTGTA
The DNA here is from genome assembly GCF_903995425.1 of Onychomys torridus. NCBI lineage: Eukaryota > Metazoa > Chordata > Mammalia > Rodentia > Cricetidae > Onychomys > Onychomys torridus. The sequence continues at coordinate 26,597,601 of NC_050447.1, read as the reverse complement.
TGGTTTCCAGGGTCAAACTTATCTGTTGAACTCTCTCACTGGCAATCTCTTATGTGCTTTAAAAGTACCAACTTTTGGTTTCATTTTTCATAAAGGTTCAGTAAAATTTTTATAGGTTAATTGCCCCTTGTCTAAAATGATTTGAATCAGAAGTGATTTTATCTCTTTGGATTTTGGAATATTTACATGGGAATCATGCATGTCTCGAGGATAGGATGCCAAGGTAGCTAAAAATTCACATATGTTTTTTCTCTACCTATACACAGAACATAGAGACAAATTTTAGAAAAAGGTTTTTAGTGTATCTTTATTCTGCTTATAACCTATCACATGAGGTCAGCTGCGAAAATCTGTGAAATTGTCTGTTCTCAAAATGTCCTGAATTCTGGGGCACTTTTAACTTCAAATCCGTGGTTTCAAAATGCTCAAACTGTATCTCCCAACATAGTGCCATAAAAAATTAAATTTTAACAGTATTAAATCTAAATGTGGTTGGCGGATATGTTTGTGAGCTTTAGGAGGTGTTTGGAACAAAGCTCTACCTTTATATTTTTATTTAATTAAGATCTATGTTTAAATTTGGTTTAAACCCCATGTATTGTAACAACAACAACAACAACAACAACAACACACACACACACACACACACACACACACACACACACACACACTGTTCGTTTACAGTGTCAGTATTCTGAGTTCATATAGCCTACCTTTAAAGTTGAGATGCACATAATATTACTTCATTAGGAAGATCTTATTTACACACTTTTCACCTAAAGTCTAGTTTTTCCTGGTTGTCTTCTTAGTACAAAACATGGTCCTTAATTGTAGTAAGATCTCAGGGTTCCAGATTATGCAGTGATGTTCTTTCTACACCTCTCCACTTGGTGGATAGTATGAGTATGTTCTTCACATGTCAGGGAACACTCATCAGTATCTTTGGAGAGACCAACAGTAATTAACAGCTGTAAGAACTAATGAAGATGCATAGAATGAGAAGGGACTGTGGGATGAAGGGAAAGAAGGAAACACATAGAAAGAACACAATGAAGAAATGAGTGTGCATTCTGTTTTCTTGCTAATATTTCATTGGACTATAAAAGACCTACTCTAGAACCATCATTACATCTCCAGGGCAAAAAGCATTATGCTTTGGCCAATTTGTTTCTCTCATAAAGCTTACTTTCTCTTTTCCCCCTTTCTACCTTTCCAATTAAAAAATAAAATCTCAAGATGTTAGCTATACCTTGCTTAATCATTTTTTATGTGTTTCTCTATTTGTGTGACCCATTGCTTAGCCTTTCACATATTCTTTTGTTCTTGCCAAGATTTTAATTGGGATACATAGAGTTTCCAGTGTTATTTCTCAAAAATAAATCTTTCTAGACATTCACAGATCAAGGTCTCACAGCATTCTTAGAGCATATTTTGTTCCTCTGTTCTAAATTTCCTGTTTAACGTGACTATATATTATTTATTTATATACTCCAGTAAAAACTTCCTTTAGATTAATAATTTCTTAAAGAATATCTATGGAAAAGCAAAGAGAAACTACCTTATACCAATACTAAAAAATGATTTGTTAGTATTAGAGGAGCAGCAAAGATAAGATTGCTTTGCCTTTGTATCAAACATACTTTCTTCATTTTTAATTATGTTTTGACATTAGTTGCTTTGCAAAAACTAATTTTCTAATGCTCCCCACAATGTAGATTATTTGTAAGAAATATACATTTGTGGGTTATATTGTGAAGCTTCAGATATGGCTGCCTTTGAATATTTCTGATAAGTTGCCCATAGTCTAGTTGGAACTCTGAATTTGAGAGAAAAAAAAATGGACAACCTAAAATATTGTTTATTTAATAACCATATACACCAAAGATTCTGTTATTAGAAACAAAATTTCATTCAAAATATACAGATGCTAGAAGACCTGTATTGTGTAAATATATTCATTCACTTTTTTATTGACTTTCTTGTAGAAAGAAATGTTGGCTTGGTTCCTATGGAATTATATTTCTGTGTAAGATTCTCATATCATCATGTGGGCCTTGGCCATAAGAGATACTAATATTAATCTCAGGCTGCTGTAAAATATCACACAAATCCAGGTCTAGTAAACTAGAGACATTTCTTTCTTACCTACTGGAGGACAATATGTCCAAAGGCAACATACCATTGACGCAAGTCTCCAGATCTGGGTCCCATAGTATCTTTCTGTGTTGTCACACACAAGAGCCAGGAAAGAAGAACTCAAACTTTCTCTCATCTCTTCCCTTATAAGGACACCATAATAACTTTGCTAATTCCATGAATCCTCACCTCCTAATACTTTCCATTGGTAGTTAGGATTTCAACATGCAGTTTGGAATACATGAACATTCAGTCTATGATATGTTGTTTTTCTCCTATAGAAAATAGTTTTCTTGCATAATACTGTTAAAACATGTGACAAGAATCAATTTATGTAAAAGAGATTAAAAAAAAGCATAATGTGAACATGTGGATAAGTTGGTAGAGTACTTGCCTCACATTTAGGAACCATAGGTTCGATTGCCAACAGTGCATGGGAGCAGGAGAAGGGGAGGAAGGGAACCATAGTTGGAATGTAAAACGAATGAAAAAATAAATTAATATATAAAATAAATAAATAAAACTAAGCTCTCCTTTAATCCTAACATTTGTGAGCTGGAGGCAGAGGATCAGAAGTTCAGTGTCATTCTTGGTTACATAGAGGTCTGAGGCCATCTTAGGCTACATGAAGCTCTGTCTCAAAATATCTGTGCATTATTTTCTCAAGCTTTAATAGACTGTCCTTAACTATATGACAGCAAGACCATCACAAAGCCTTTATTCATGTGGATCAAAGAGAGTTCTAGAGGTATTTGCCATATGAATTAACCTGGTTTCTTTCTTTCTTTGTTTAATCTTGTCTTTCTTCTCTTTAATAAGCAAAGAAGTGACTAATTAAAAAATTGAGTAGTTATTGCAAATACTCAAATAAACATATTGGTAAAACGTGTATCTTAATAATATCTTCTGTGCTTTTTACTGTAGCATATTTCAGAAAAATTTAATGGTCCTGTAGTAGTAATCACTTTTTATCAAGATCACACACACACACACACACACACACACACATTCACCTCTTTTCCAAAATTTAAATAGACAAGTGTTTACCTTACATATTGATGTGGTTTAATTCTAATCTTAGCATACTGTTTTTTGTTTTGTTTTTTAGATAGGGTTTCTCTAGCATATGTTTTAATTTCATAACCTTCAGCTATATGGTGGCCTGATATTTGAATAATGCTGCTTCAATGTGCAGTTGCCTAAAGATCAATCCCAAGGTTTTGGAATTCACATAAATTCCTGAAATTTCAGGCCAATTATTAAGTTATAGTCATACACCATATTATTAGTTAGGTTTCTATTGTTGTGAAAAAAACGCTGTGATCACTAGTAAGTTTGGGAGGAAAGGGTTTATTTCATCTCACATCTCTCTGGTCATATTCCATCAATAAAGGAAGTCAGAGCTAGAACTAAAGGCAGGAATCTGCAGGCTGGAATTGAAGCAAAATCCATGATGTAGAGTTGCTTACTGACTTTCTCTCCCTGCCTTGTTGTACAACCCAGGACCACCTGACCAGGGGTGGTGCCCTAATTCAGCAATCATTAATCAAGAAAATGCTAACACCGACTTGTGAATAGACAATCTGATGGAAATATTTTTTTCAACTGAGGTTCCTCTTTCCATATAACTCTAGCTTTTGTCAAGTTGGCATAAACCAACCAGAACACCATTATAGAAAATTCTGGATAGAATTCAAATTCTCACAATGGGAAAGGAGAACCTCTGGATCAAATCTCCATCACCTATATCACCACCATTGTTGCTCTGCTTGGCTAGTAGATTATTTTGTTGATGCATGTACTAAAGGAATTTTTACCCACCTTCATGCTTACCCTGCATAAGAAGTTGTCTTTGTCACTGCTCCATTCACTCCATGGTAACCTTGTCCTTGAATCTCAATTTCATACTTGAGCACTTACTAATTACCTTCTTAGATGTAATTACACATGTTGATGCAGGACTATGAAGCCTGTGACCCATGATAAGCCGTTTTACCACCTGTATCACACTTCTAGTCATAAGACAGATTTTTTCACTGATGAAGACACTTTCCACATTCTTAGTCCCTCATTAAAAAAAAAAATCTCTTGTGCATTATATCTCATATGGGATCTACCCATGAGTTTGAGAGTTTGATTTCACATTGTTTTAGTATGTGAACCCAACTTGACAATAGATCATGGCTAAAATCATAAGATTTAGAGTAGAGAAAATATGGCCTATTATTAAGTAGTAAGATTAAAATGTCAGGAAGACAAAATGATGGTATCTATCCATACATGATATCAAACATCAGGCTACTGTATTAATTTGTAGACCAATAAGTTATCTATTCAATCTTAGGCACAATATTCACTAAATAGATGTTTCTGTACATGATGCATTTTAAGATGATAGAGAAAAACAGAAACCATCAGATCATTTTCCCTGTACTCAAAGATTTGAATTCAGAAAAAAAATATAGTTTCATGTGCACCATGACTAAAGAGCAGGCTTTCAGATGTTCATGTCTGGTCAGAATGCAGATCTTACGTATCTCTATGTGTATTGATACATATCAACACAAGTTGCTTCAAAGAAAATAAAAGTTCTTTATAGAAGGCATTGTTCTTATGTGTATGTAGGACCATACCATATAGAGCCATGTTTAAGGAGTAGAGTAAATTATAAGGATATGGTTTTCTGGAACATGTAATTCTAGAGGTGAGAAGTATAGGGTGATTTGAAAAGGATAAGAAAGAATACTGTTCTTTTTTTTAATCAGTTAGAATTTTTTAAATTTTTATTGAAAATAGTTTCTTTTCTCATATACTACATCCTGAGCAGAGTTTCCCCTCCCTCCACTCCTCACATCTTTTCTCCAACTTCCCTCCCCTCCAGTTCCAAAGAGCAGGACTTTAAGAGATATCAGCCAAATCAGACAAAAGAGGATACAATTAAACTAGGCACTCTTAAGAACCTTGTAGTGTAATTCTGCCCCCTAGATTCTTTAATATTTGGATCACATACAATACACCATCATACTATTTTGTAGCTATTGCTGAAAGTTTTAACCCTCTCACTATTTGGCTTCTGAAGAGAGCAAGCTTTTTCCCCTAATGATGGTTTCTAAGCTATTTAAATTGAGGTTTGGCACTTCACAAGATATCAATAAAAAGATGATGAAGGTCCTGAGTGGGAGATAAGGTCACTTACCTGGTTACTCCATGGAAAGCAACATGTAGAGGATAGCATATTCTCTGTGTTAGCAAACATTATTGTTTAAGAAAGATACCCCTGAAATCAAAGTGATTCTAATGACATCAAATTAATATTGCTTTATTTAGGTCTTTTCATCCCTGTTGGTCTACTGGCTCAGTGGTATTTCATTTACCCAGGTCTTGAAATTTGACAGGATTTTGTCTTTCCCATCAGAAAGATGAGCTGACAGCACACTGTCATCATTTCTACAAGTTCTGGCTTTTCACTAGAGAAGTAAGCTTATTCTAAAAGAAGAAAAATAAACAGCCACTAAGATGGGAATCTTTTATCTTCATGCATAGTAGCCTTAGCTCACATTTTATCAAATATAAAGTTTCTAACACATGACTGCAGCAAAACCCTTATCCTTTCCCCTGGGAATAACCTTTACCACCCTTTTATGGAGGCCCATAGTAAGAACATAAAGAGGGTGCTGTCCTTATCCTGAAGAATTTTTTATATTAATTATGTAACTTGGTGTGTTTGGTGTGTGGAGGGTTGACATGTATGCTGCTAGGTGTACGTGCCATTATGCACAAGTGGATGTTGCTGGACAACTTGTGAGAGTTAGTTTTCTTCCTTCACCATGTGGGGTCCAGGTGGCAAGTTCCTTTACCTGCTGTGCCATATCTCATGTCCCATTTCCATATTTTGAATTAGAAAACTGAGTCAATGATGTTAAATAGAAATTCTTATTTGGTGAGCATATTAGCTCATGAGTGTAGAATATGACTCAATCTTGTGTCTGTGTATGAGCTTGTGTGTGGGGTGCATGTGTGTGGGTGTGTGTATGTGTGTATGTATGTATGTGTGTTTTCATGTGAGTTTGTGTATGTTTCACATGAACAAATGTATGCATATGTGTGGAAAACAGAGGTAATGTTGGATGTCTTCTCTTATCTTCTGGGTTTTTTTTTTTTTTTGTGACATGATCCCTCACTAAACTTCTAGCTCATCTATTTGGGTATATTAGAAAGTCAGCAATGCCCAGGGATCCTCTTGACTCTATCTTTCCAGCACTTGAAGTATAGGCATGTGGCATTGTGCCCCGCATTTTTCATGAATGCTGGAGATCTGAACTCATATCCTCATGCTCACAAAATCATTGCTATGCTGAATGTAGGTCAGTATTTTAATAAGATAATGTCAACAGAAACTTCTGACATGCCTAAAGAATATATATAATTTTATATTGTGCTGTTTTCTAAGGAATAAATATAATAAAAGTTTGCAGTTTTCTACAATGTAGAGATATCAGCTATATATATTGTTACTGTAATCTTCAAATACAGTTGTACCAGAAATTCTAACTTTCTTACATATTCCTGTATTACCATAACCTATTGCTCAATTCCTCATCTCCAGTATATGCTATAAAAAAAATCTACCCCATGAGTGGGAACAAATGAACAAATTCATGTAATAAAACAAAACTAATTAAATCTTCACCTAACTATTACATCTGAATGGTACATCTCAATGCCATGCATAATTTTGTAAAGTCGGGATGAATATACCTGATATTCTAAAGCATACACAATGCTGGTTTAGTTCTCCAGTATTTAAAGGATTTTATTTCATAGGAAACTGATGAGGAGAAAACACTATTGCTGGAAATAGGATGCATATGGAATAAAAAAAATACACTTTTTTGTCTGTAATGTTGGGGAAATCTCCTGAATTCAGGAAGAGTTTATTTATGCACATATTACTGTAAACCATGCAGCTTATTAGTTTCCACAGCCAGGCCTGCAGTTGCTCTCATTATCTGCTGGTAAATGTGGTGCCTAGACCACCGGGCTAGCAAGCATTGTCTGCAAGGTTTGGAAAAGGTACTTTCCCCTGTGCACAGTGACATGGGTGAGATTTTAGAGTAACACATTTCCACATGAAGCACTCCAGTTCTTTCACCCAGTACACATCACTGATACATCCCTGAATGATGCATGGCTGAATAAGAGGGGTCTGTGTACTCAACTACATTTTCTAAAGCATTTTAATCACGTCTGAAAGTTTCTGGCTCATTTTAAAAGCACAATGTTAGGTGGCTTGGCTATTTCATTGTTACACTACTGCTTCTTATCTCTATCTCATTGTGCTCCAGAACGAAATATTGAAACTGGATTTATTTCCTTAGGTGATGTCTAATCATGGAGCCAAGAAAAGTACATAAATACACTGTAGAATGTATTTTGGTATTGTCTGTCCATGTTACATCAGTTAATCGGCCCCTGTTTGGATACTTAAGTCAGTTGGGAGCATTGTGAAATTTGGGAGACTCTTTCCCCTATAGGCTAAGAGGTGGTACAGGAGGAGAACACACAGAGAGCAATGCATGGGTATTTATAAAATATGATGGGAGGGCTAACCCCTGCGATTCTGGTGTGTGTGTGTGTGTGTGTGTGTGTGTGTGTGTGTGTGTGTGTGTGTACACTCGTGCACACATTTAAAGAAAGTATTCTAATCTAAAGCTGAGTACCCATATCAGTTGGGTTTGAATTATAGCAAGATTTGATCATCAAGTAAAGAAAGACTGAAATATGCTATTATCAGTATTATCATAGCTGCTACAATAATCTTCCAGAATTCTTGGAAACAATCTCCTTAGGCCTGAAGTTGAATGGTCTTGTGGTTGGGTTCCCTATTTATTTATTACCTTCCGAACTTAGCTGTGGAAGGGATCTGCATATACAGAGTTAAATTATAAAAAGCACTATTTTTTCCAGATCCATGTTTAATCCTCTTCAGCCTGCAAAGACCCCCTAAAGGCAGCCTTGGAGATTTGGATATTTGGCACGTGTCTTCTATAATTAAGTAGCACAACTGAAGAATACTGGTTGGATTTAGGGCATTGTTCCCACTGGGAACATTTGCTTGATTCCTGTCTGGAGAAATAAATGTTGAAGACTATAGTATCACTTAAAGAGATGGCTAGTGAAATAAGTTGGCTGTTTGCATTGCTAAATTTTTACCTTAATTATGTGTGGGTTGTGTTATGTTGTAAGTGGGAATAGAAAAGTAAACAAATGGGCCAACACAAAACCCACATAAATATTTGCCAGGCAAGTATATGAGTGTCTTAATGCATTGTTCCACAAAACTACCACATAATGGAATGGATATAACATGTTAAATCCATCCAGACATCATGCTTTAATTTCTAGTAAGTGTTAATTTAAATGCCAACAAGCTATGCAGGTCATGTGAAATTATGGCTCTGCTGCTCCACAACAAACAAGCCATGTTGTCATGGAGACATCTATGCCCATGTACCTATTGTGTGGCTTAATACTTGGAGAGATTAATAAGGAGGATGACAAGAGTTGAGCCAAGGGTTTACTTTTATTAAACTAATGAGAAGAATCTCATCATTGCTATGACCCATTAGGGCTGTGTTCTTTGTGATGTGTATGAATGTTTAAGTAAGGCATTTTCAGATGGTAATGCTTAAGCACTCTGCCTGTGGGTTGTTCCTACCGAACTTGGAACAGGGAGCTAGAAATTAAAATGAAAAGTTTGGAGACGATAGAAGGAGGCCAGCAGTGCTTGCCTCTTTGGATTTCAGCCCTTGCAAAGGTTCTGCTTCTTTATTTTTCCACTGGCTATTTCAATGCTTATTCTCTAAGAATGTATTGTAAATGACTCCTTGCAAATGGCGCTTGTGTTCCTCTTATCATAATAGTTTTAGCTTTTCCAGTGTGCGCATTTTCACACTGCACCAAACCTTTGTTTTTCTGCTCAGGCTGTCAGCAGTAGCATTTTTCTTTCTGAATAATGTGCAGAATTGGTGTGCTGACTTGCTCATAAAAAAAAAGTATAGCCAAGCTAGCAGAGCTACGCTACCTACGGCCCAACATCTTACTTTCCCGAAGGCGTTTCATCTTAGTTTGTCAGCAAACCCAAACCTCTAACCTGACAGACTAATACCTTTGATGGTTAATTTTGCTTGTACTGTTTGCTGTCATGATTGGAAGAAAGTATGTGAGTTCTGCAGCTAATAGGAGGAAAGTTTCAGGTGGGGCAAGATGTGGCAATTCTGTAGGCTCTCTGTTAATTAAAATCCATGCAGCATGTCGGCACATTTCATTTAGCTAAGTATTTAAATGCAGAAAATGGGTGTGTTAAAAGCAGAAATCACCTTGGAATGATTTGCTCATACTTGACTTGATATTATAAGGCTGGTTTGCAGTGACGTGGGATCATTTTTGTTGACAACAGCTGGAGACACAACAGCTATATTATTATAATTAGGATCAACATCCAGTTGGATTATAATAGGGGCTTTCTTGGAGAAATGGCACAGTGTCAAATTTATAGTCACTAGCTAAATGAGTCTCTTGTATCCTTGACAAAGGGACAAAAACAGTTCCAAATGAAAACACAAACAGAGAATCCTGGTTGTTATATTTCCTGGGTATTACTCAGGGCTCTATTTATCACACACCAAACACTTGCTGCTTTGAAGAAACATTATCCTGCAAGGTTTACACTTTTCAATTTCCCTCTATGCTCTGCATTCTACATGCATTTCCATGGAGAAGGCTAGTCTGCAGCATGACTTGGAATCTTTTCTGTTGCAAGATTAACTGCAAAACATCTATTTTCCTTCTTCTCGATAATTACTTGACAAATGCATCCACACAACCTCCCCACATCTATTGCGATGTCCAGGTGCATCAGCAATCTTGTTTAACTATGGAGAAATAGCATCCCAATCAGAAGGGAGTACTACCTTTCCTTTCCAAGTACCTGACATCGAAGGATGTGGATTTCTGGAAGCCAAACAGTAAGCAGACATATTTTAGATGAGTATGTGGGCAAAAGATTGTCTTAGCACTGTTAAACCAGTAGTTCCATTGTCACAGTCACATAGGATTTGCATGATCTTGGAGTATGCCTTTTATTCAACTAGCATCAGAAAACTTGTATTGGCAAGTGCCTTATGCCTGGCTTTGTGCTCATTATAGTAAACACTTTTCTGTTTCTGACCCAAGTACAATTTATCCTGAAGCAGAAACTGATGTGAAACAGATCGGACACAGGTCATGTGGTGATGAATGTGAGGTTGCATGCCAATGTATGGGCTTGTGTGTGTGTGTGTGTGTGTGTGTGTGTGTGTGTGTGTGTGTGTGGCAATTTTCATAATGAAATCACTTTCTTCATATGAGCATATTGCAATATATATGTTATTTTATTTGGGTTGATATAGATTCTTGTATCTTGTGTAATGATATGTTCAGAATGATTAATATATTTACTGCCTTTTTATAACTTTATGGTGAATAAATTTAAAGCCTTCAGTTCTACTTTGAGACATAGAATTTTGTTCTTATGTATATGCAACCTCTTGCAACACAGAGCACACTAGACCATATTTCCCCGCTTTGACCTCAATATTGTTGCATTTATAATCTTTTTTACTCCCCAAGATGTGTGCAAAACTATTACTGATAAAGTGAAGAAAAAACAATTCACAAATTAAATATTTACTACCATTAAAAATTGTAAAACAGCCAGGCAGTGGTGGCGCACTCCCAGCACTTGGGAGGCAGAACCAGGCAGATCTCTGTGAGTTCGAGGCCAGCATGGGCTACCAAGTGAGTCCCAGGAAAGGCGCAAAGCTACACAGAGAAACCCTGTCTTGAAAAACAACAACAAAAATTGTAAAACAATTTGTCTTCAGTTTTACTTTGTAGAAATAAAAATACTCTCTCTCTCTCTCTCTCTCTCTCTCTCTCTCTCTCTCTCTCTCTCTCTCTCTCTCTCTTATTTTTTGAGACAGGGTTTCTCTGTGTAGTTTTGGTGCCTGTCCTGGATCTCACTTTGTAGACCAGGCTGACCTTGAACTCACAGAGATCAGCCTGGCTCTGCCTCCCAAGTGCTGGGGTTAAAGGCATGCACCATCACCACCTGGCCAAGAATACTCTTAAGTGAGAAGGACATCAAGCTTCTAGAAATATTTTCAGTAAATTTTGCCCAGTATTTACACAAATTATTTCATTGAATTACCTGAACATGTCTGCATTGTAACAATGACTACCAAATTTGTTAATACACACAAGGATGCCAAAGGCTAGAAAAGTCCAGGCATTTGGCTAAATGCGCAGAATTTGAAAAAAAAAGAAAGAAAGATAAAAAAATCAAATTTGTGTTCTGATTAAAAAAATGTGATTCTGAAACATTTATTCTTTCAGCTAGAGTTATGCATAACATTTTGAGGTCTGCCAAATAAAAATGATTATTTTGGCCTGTGAAAAAACTGAACCAGGGAGCTGCTAAGCCTCTCCCTAATGCAGCCGTACTGTGATGGGGTGCCTCTCACAGTGAAATGAGATCACATGACAATAGACAGGGATGTAGAGATTATGGAGACTAATTTGGAAATTGCAAACTACCAAGGGCATATTCTCACGTTCCTTTCCATGAGAAATGGTGTGCATGTCTCATTTCCCCAGATGAATAGTTTTAAATAAGCTAAGTTTTACAAACTAATCTGAACAAAAGTTTTCCTCCTTAAAATAATTGTGACAAAAATTAAGGTGCCAAAGCAAAAGAGGTGAAGTACAGTTGTCAAAACTTTGGCCCAAACATAGTTTTGAATCATGGCTTCACAGGAGATTGCCTGAGAAGGTTTAATAAAGTATTCTACCACTGTCTGTATCATATCATCCTGGAGGGGACTTCAGGGACAATAATTTGAAGCTGGTAGACTAGAGGCATAAATATTACTTCTAGGCTTAGCATGTTATAAGTTCTGGGTTATCTATAAACATTATTTTGCTTAACCCTCATATATTATATGTATATATAATATATAATATGTATTTGCATATATATATATGTATATATAAATAGTATATAATACACACAAACACACACACCCATACATATACATATGTACACTCTGAGACTCCAGTTAAATGACTTACCTGAAGATATTGGAATGTGTTTCAGAATAAGTTAGCCCATTCTGTGTGCAAAACCTTCCACAGTACTCTCCTTCAACTTACTCCCACAGATCTATGCAAAGATGAAGTTCTTCAGAAAATATTTAGATTTCTTTCTATACAAATATACCTGTTAATTTGAATCAATGCAGGACAACTGAAGATCATCTTTGATTTTTCACTGTTTCCTCATGCATAAGTAGTGACTGGACTCACTGCCACAATATCACAGTGAACATTAAACTTGAATAATTTTTTCATGTCAATTTATTACTTCACAATGGAAAAACAATATCTCTTGGTAAAAACATCAAGTAGACACACTGAGCAACAAAATTTCCTGTGTCTTTCTGTGCAGTTTCTCACTCCTCTTCTTTCTCATTTGTGAGTTCTTTAAATTACTCTGTGAGTATGTCTTTTCTCTATCCATTCTTTTTCTTTTTTTTAAATTAATTTTGCAGAGTACATAAATAGTTAATGAATAGTTTTCTTAAATTTTTCATGCATTCTCACAAAATATAGAGTGGGATTTTATAAAAATATAAATTAATTCTCTCATACTTGGAGTTAAAGTTCTTTGGTGTTAGAAACTTCATGTTGTCACTTCTGGCAATAAAAATCCTATGTCCTCTCATTGATGAAGACAAAAGAGCCAACAAAGTTCTTCAGTAAATCATTTTATATAGGTACTAAGCCCAACTCACCAGGAAGAGCCCGATGGCCTCACCACCATACAGATATCTGGTTCTTGAATACTTTGATTCACACTACTAACACCTCAATTTATGATAGAATTCTTCCAAAGTATGATTAGATCTCACTGACCTAATCATTAGGTTACCATCTTAGCGCACAGATAAAAAGGAAATTGAACGGAGTGTCCATTTTATGTCAGAGTGTCCCAGTGGTCTTAGTTGACTACTGCTGTAATCTCATAACTGATCTGTTCCCCAGTCAGCCTCTTTACCTCCAAGTAAATCTGGAAGCACTTAGAGCACAAGTGGCCAAATCAAGAATTGACCTGGGCCTGAAAGGACCTCCTTGTTTCCCCAAATGGAGCATATAAAATACACATTATATCATTCAAATGCCCTCTAAATTTGACCTAGCTCTAATCTCTCGCTCTACATTTGATAGCAGACTTTCCTCATCATCTCTTCTAAAATTGTTTTGGAATTACAAGCTACCTACCTTCCTCTCACATAGAAATCCTTCCTTTCAATTATTCCCAAGTCCATGGAATACTCAGATAATTGCTATTATTGGTTTTCAATGTCTTCATCTTCATCAGCAAGATTGATGTGTCATTTGAGGAAGTGTACACACACACACACACACACACACACACACACACACACACACACACACACACACACACACACACACACACACACACACACACACACAAACACCCCCCCACACACACACCAAAATGCATTGCTCCCAGTGTATGTATGGTTGAGTGTGTTATATAAGTGGTATTTAAAGCACATTGTTGCTCTGTATTCTTTAAAACTTAGCAAACATCATTCTGAGTATAAATTTCAATTTTATATAACTATCAACTATTATTACAGTTCTTTTTTTGTGAGCAGTGACTGCAATTGAGAGTATATCAAAAACATTTTGAGTGACAAGATCTTGCAAGAACTCAAAGCTATTTCGATTACTACCAAGACATACTACTCAGAAGCACCATTGATATCCTTCAGGATTAAAACCCTCTTCCCCTATATTTTGGGTGCACTAGTAATTGACAGTTCAAGGTAGATAATCCCTGACACCACTTTATAGTTGCCCTCAGTAAACACAGTTGCCTGACCCAAGGCCAAAGTTCCTTTCTAATGGACCATCCCATCTCCCACTTCTTCAGTCTTGCAATATGAATACTTGGCCCCATTTCTAAATGAGCTCTCTAATTCTCAATTCTTCACTTCATAGCCTCGTATAATTTACTTCAGATATTGTTGTGGTTTCATGGCTGCATATATATGTCTGCTTTGTCTTGTTCTCTTCATTTATCTTCAGAGGCTGATGAAGAACACTCTCCAGTAAAATTTCTGCAAGTTGTATTTGATTAACATGATTCTCATGAACTCCATGAATTCATGTGACACTGGTATTTTTCAATAAATCAAGTAACGTATTTTTCATTTAGCCACTTAATTAATAAATATGTTAAATAACTACTTTGTGAATGACTTTTAATTAAGTATAACACTCGCCTACCCTCATCTACTATGATTCTAATCACACCAGACACCTCTTATTCTCCATTGTGTCAGAAGTCATCAGATTATTCTATGATCATCTTTATCATTACTTAGGATTGAATACGTTTTTTGGGATTTCTTCTTGTATTTGTCTGTGAGAAACTTGACTATTTTTAACATTTAGTTTCAGTGTAATCTGTCTTTGAAACCTATGTATGACCACCATGTTTATGCTAGACCAAATGAGGGGCACATGCTTGTTGCACTTCTATTCAATTGAGTAACTGAGTCAATTTGTCTGTTTCCATCTGTTTCTTCCCACCACAATATTCTAAGCTTCTTTAGTACAGGGATTTCATTTTAGCTTGTAGACTGCCATTCAGGTAAGCTCTATATGTGCAGTTGTTACAAAACACTGAAGATTAATGTGTGAAGAGGTTTTCATTCTGTTATCCATGGGTCTAATTACCTTAGTTTGCTGATTAATTGGTGGTTCCTATCTTATTTTATATTCTGAGAAATTAAACGTGATGGAATAAAATATTCCTTTGATATTTATGTGCTGCTTTTTTACAACAGTCAATGTTTCAAGCTACATTCAGTTGTACTTTGGCAAAATTCAAGTGCTACATGTTGTAATATAACAATCTATTGTTTCATATTTCTTTGATATACTTTTTTGCATATTCCTTAAAATCACACAACTCTAACAGATATCCTTAAAATGAAAACTACAAAGGCATTTTAAATAATACAGACTAAAAGTGCCATCTTATTCCATTATTAAAACCTAGCAGTATTGTTTCTTACAAAAGACTTGTTGGTTGTTGAAGTTCTGACAAAGCTGTTTATATCTGTCTGTCTATCTATCTATCCTCTATCTATCTATCTATCTATCTATCTATCTATCTATCTATCTATCTATCTACCTATCTATCTAGCTATCTATCTATGTATCTATCTATCTATCTCCCATGGGTTTATGTATGATATATTTGACAAAATTTAGCATTTGGCAAAAATAGTGTGCAAATTCTTATCATTTTCACTCTTTTTTTTATATTAGGTACATCTGTCACTAATGTAACAGCCACTGATGCAGATGACCCAGTTTACGGAAACAGTGCAAAGTTGGTTTACAGTATCTTGGAAGGACAGCCGTATTTTTCCATTGAGCCTGAAACAGGTTTGTGGCTTAAATTTTAAATTCTATTTAACATGTTTTGCTTCAGGGAAACACTTATTGGGATCTGGTTTATGAAATCTTCTGGTTAAATGTTTCACTGACTATACCAATAATATTTTACTTCACACTGTGAGGGACACAGTTAGCCCTGCAATCACTGATACTGATTAAAATGAATTATAAAACTTGGGTTGGCTATCACCCTTTTAGCAGATGGTCTAATACCATATCTCATCTTGGAGTTAAGAAAAGAAAGGTGCTTACATCAGGGGGTTCAATATCATATTTAATTATAGATTTCAGTAACTTATTGGCTTTCTGTTAAGTGACAAGTCACTTTCTAAGTATCACTTTGTACATCTATGAAGTGGAGTTGGGCCCCCTCCCACTCCTTGTTAATGGTACAATGACCATTCATTACATTCTTATGTCTCTATTAGTACATGGAACAGAGTAGTCCTCCACTGATATCTCAGCACTTGAACTCTCATAAAGGTATTTATGTAATTCAAATCAACCTCAGCTACTATTATCAGTTCTGATTGGGTAGATACTTTAACATATGTTCCTTAGGGGGAAAAGAAATGATCTGGATAGTGGTGGTGCACATCTTTAAGTCCAACACTCAGGAAGCAGAGATAGGAGGATCTCTGAGTTCGAGACCAGTCTGGTCTAAAGATCGAGTTCTAAGACAGCCAGAGCTATATAAAGAAACCCTGTCTTGAAAGAACAAAACAAAACTAAAAACCTACCGCCACCACCACCAACAATAACAACAAAACCACAAATAAATAAATAAATAAATAAATAAAAACACTAAACACACACACAAAGACATTGATTTCTCTTTAAAATGAGAAAAGATCCCCATATGAACAATACATTTTGTAAATGAAGACATTTATCCCTAATTACATTAACATACCCTAAGATTAAATTTGTTCTGACAGGCTTTATTATGTCATGGGGTTTTTATTAGAGCATACCTAACATTATTATATTTTATTGATGTCAATGTTATTAATAGCAGTTGTTAATCAAAGCACTTTTTACCACATGTATCTATCTTCTCTATCCTGTGGTTCCTGCTTTCACTTTACCCATCAGAAACAGTCAGCCTGCCTACCTGTGTGTTTTTTCTTTGGTTCATAAATTTTTCCCACTATTGAGAGAAATTCCGTGACTTGTTGTTAGGTCAGTCATTAATTAAATCAGAAACTGAATTTGTTCTTTGTGCTTTTCAAGATAAATTCAAGAAGCAAAATGTGCCTTTAAAAGCAAATGCATAAATAGGCCACAGATACAAAAGTAAACATAAATTTGGAAACAAGGAAGCACTTGTAAAGGGCATTAAATTCAGGTTCTGGCTAGATGTTTTTCCCCAGTGAAGAAGAAAGTCTACTGTAAAGTTTATCTCATTTGGACTCCAAGATGATCCTGGATACAGCAGAGTAGGTCATCATTTAAAAAGAAAGGGAGTCTAGGTATTCCCTACAATTCCCTATCCAAGTCTAGCAGTAGAATTGGGAGTAGCCAGGATGCACACCCAGGACTCTGATTCCATAGGTAATACAAGGATGTTTGAATTCTTCCCTCCATCTCTCACTGCTTCTGTCCTTTACTTCTTCTTTCCTACACTACCTCCTTTCTACCTTCCCTTCCTTGCTTCTTTCCCCTTTTTGTTTCTCTCCTTGTGTCACATAGTCCAGGCTTACGGCCAAGACACGATGTTTTAGATGCTGGCCTTGAACGTCTGCTCTTCTTGCACTTTTTGCAAGCCCTAAAATTACAGGCATGAACCACCACTGTAGCCCAGTAATTTGAACTTCACTTTACACATGGGGCAGTTTTGTTGGAAGGGCTTACATAAGGAGAAATTTGTTCACTTGAACATTTTTGTTCGCCATTTCTAGTATAATAAAAATATTAAGCTAAGAATTTCCATTGAGCATTCACTATGTGCAGCCACTGAATTAAACATGGGGAGGAAAAAAATTACAAAGGCTAGTCTCAGCTTGCAAGTGTGTCACAATCTATTTCAGAGGATAGGTTTTTTTTTTTTTTTTTAACATAAGTATAGCAAGCATGGTGATCTTTTAAATAATTTATGTCTGAAGAATAAACTCTTGTGTGCTGTGGATAACTAAAGCTCCATAACATGGTTGAAATTTCATGGGTATACATTGCCATTTGCCTAATTAAATGATCTCAGCTATATTCATTATTCATATTTTTAGCCAGTATAATAGGGATCCATATCAACACATCTATTTAAACTTCACTGTTTGCAATTTGACTGATACAATTTTTCTTATATAGATTTTAGTAAGTTAATTCAGATGCTACTTTGGATAATTCTCTGCAGAAAAATGATACTTGAGCCATTCACATAGTAGTTGCTAAGTAAATATTGGGTAGATGAGGGTGACAGTTCAGCTAAAGAAGTTACAATGAAATTGAAAACAGACTCGAAATTCAATAATCAATTAAGAATAAATTCAACTTATATTCTTAAAACAGTAAACACTTGTAAAGTGTATTGATTTACATTTTGATAATACTCAATCCTTCCTTAGCCAACAAGCAGGCCTGTTATAAACATTATCTTATTTGGGCCTCACAGCCTTGGAAAAATGGCCTCTGAATGAAATTTACACATCGCTCTGTAAATTCTTGCATTATTACACTTGAGTATGTTCAAATAAAAAGAAAAAGATGTTGCTTTCCCAGGGAGTCTAACTCTTATTATTTATGTAAATTTTTTCTCTCTTTTGAAAAGAAGAAATTGCTAAAAGAGATTGAGAGAGGAGATTTAGAATTATAGAAAAATAAACATGCCAGAAAATTTGCAGTTTTGATCTTATCAGGTTATAGAAACTGTGTCAGTATTCTTAGATTAACAGAACCAATGTAATGAATATGTGCATTCAAGTGGGATTTATTAGATTGGCTTACAGGAGACAGTTAGGCATCCGCCAATAGCTGCTGTTCTACTGGGAAGCTCGAGGACCCATAGCTGCTCAATCTGCATTGCTATGTGCTCAGCAGCTCCATCTGGCTTTGCGGGGTACAGGATTCCAGGAAAGCTACTGGTCTCAGGTCTGTATTGAATGAAGATGGGTTCAGACGCAATGAAGGGTGGCAGCAGCTGGAGAAACAGTATCAAAATGACAGCTGGGCTTATGGGCTTACCTACACAACATGAAGGCAAGCAGGTGAAAAACAAAAGGGTTTCCTTCCTCTGACTTCCATTTATTTGGACTGCCACTGGGTAGTGCTGCCCACATCCAGTGTGTCTCTTTCAACTTCAGTTAAACTTTTCAAGAAAAATACCTCACTGGTATGTCCAGGGGCTGGTCTGTGAGTTGATGCCAGAGGAAGCTAGGTTGAAAACTAAAATGAACCATCACAAAATCAAATAATCTTGGTGGTGACCAGAAGAGGTGGAGCACTTAGATACTCTGAGACCATAGATGACAAAATAGAGTTCAGAATGAAAATGGCTTAATGGGGTTTATGACCAAAAGATCAAATGAGTCAGAAAGCCAGACTGGCAGGGAAGTCTTCCATGTCAAATTCTCATCAGTCAAAATAGAAAGGAAGCAAGAACAGGCAACTTTAAGGCCCTTGTGGATCCTTGGAGCAACTGAGGTGTCTCATATTGCACATAACTGTCTATTCTCTAGCATATACACTATGCTAAGCCATGGGATTTGAAGTGCTTAGAAAGTTCTTTCTTTAGCTGAAAATTCCTATCTTATTAAACCAGTGAGCATAATGCTAAGAGTAGTCCCAGGCAGGGTCAGCAAACGTTCTACAATTACTAGGCATGCACATTGTAAAATGCATCACATGCCTCAAAAACCACCAAGAATGTCCTCTAACTTTGACTAGGATTTAAAATCCTAGAAACAGTAAAGAACTTTTCAAAGATGGGCAGAGATTCCTTATATAAGACCATATTCCTCTGGAGGCATTTGCCACATCCAGGAAGAGGAAAAGTCACTGGAAGAAATGCCTCTATCCAATGACCTGTAGGAATGTATTTGTGGTGTTTTCTTGAGTGCTGGCTGACACAGCACGGCCAAGACCACTGTGAGTGGTAGCATCCCTAGGCTGGTGGGCCCAGGCTTTATAAGAAAGGTAGCTGAACAGGAGCCCAGAATCAAGTCAATAAACGGCATTCATCTACATTTTCTGCTTTTATTTTGACCACAGGTTTATGTCTTGAATTCTTGCCTTGGCTTGCTTTCCTGGTGAATTGTGATCTGGGAGCTGTAAAATGAAATAAGTTTATATTGTTCAGTATTTTGTCACATAGCAGAAAACCAAACTAGAACAGCATTCCGAATGAAATGTCTTGGTACAAATTTGGTATGTCTATGATTTTAGGAAGTGATACAGCACAATTTAGTCATAAAATGTTATCACTTATACAGTGTCAAACTCTTTCCCCTTTCACAAAGACTTAGCCATGCTGTCAAGGATCAGACCTGGAGGTAAAGTGATCAATATTTTGACAGGGAACACTTACTCAACAGGCTGTGTGATAGAGCTATGTTCAGGGTCTTTATGTAGTAGATTGGCCTTTGACCACTATCAGTAAATTCTTGGTGTGAGAACGTTTTCAATAAGTTTAAAAAATTCTAAAGTATAAGAGACAGAAAAAAAACTTTATCTTGTTTTGTCCTCACAAGAATGTTAAGAACAGAACTTTTGAATTTGGAACAGATAAATTCTGCTTTCTAATGCTTAATACATTCTTACAATATAGAATTATGTTATGTTGTCATAACAATTTGTCTTCACTTGTTTCAAATATCAAGACTACTGAGAGACACAGAATTTGTTCTATTTAATTTCTTGTTTGAGCTTAATTGAATCAGTAATTATTGTGTCAATTGCCTATTTTTAAATAATTTCTTATAATAGAAGGGCCAAGATGGAGACAAATGAGGCATCTCTGTTGTGTGAGTTTATGTGTCTATAGACCTAGAAATCTTTACATAAGCATAACTCAAGAACTATTTTAAGGGGTTGGGAAATTAGCTCAGTGGTAGAGTGCTTGCAAGTGCAAGGCCCTGGGTTTGATCCTCAGCTCAAAAAAAAAAAAAAAAAAAAAGAATTAGTTTAAAAACAGATGGAGATAGACAGACAGACAGACAGACAGGTAATGAGTTACCACAGAAAGAGAAACTGGATCACAAAAAAGAGAAGTCAGAGGATATAGGCTAGGGTTTATAGAATCAAATCTAATTTTTTCTTGATTCTTTCACAAAACAACCACTTTTTTTTTTTTTTTGGTTTTTCGAGACTGGGTTTCTGTGTAGCTTTGAGCCTTTCCTGGATCTCGTTCTGTAGACAGGGCTGGCCTTGAACTCACAGAGATCTGCCTGCCTCTGTCTCCCAAGTGCTGGGATTAAAGGCGTGTGCCACCACCATCCAGCAACAACCACTTTTAATGTCAATAATATTTTGTTGGATAGTCATTTAGAACTATTACAATTCTTGTCATTTCTAAGTCCACACCTTGAATGTCTGGGCCATTTTGCATTATTCCTGTTCTAAAAAACAAAAACAAACTTAGGAGACCGCGGTATATTCTTGTCCAAATTCATTTACACAACACAGAAAAGTTTAGGGTCAAGAGAAAAGAGGGGACATGTGATTAGATCTCACTCTTCTGCAGTCACTGGGACACTTTCAGTTAGTTTTCAAGTAATAATAATAGCATCAAGAGTGGAGAGGAACTCAATGCCTTTGATAATATTCTAGATTTGACTGAATTTATTAATTTAATTCCTCTTATTGAAAATATTTTTTTCTCATATAATGATAATTATTATGATTTTCCCTGCCTCCACTCTTCCCAGTTCCTCCCCATCTCCCTCCTATCCATATCTACCTCCTCCCTGTCTGCACTTTAAACAAAGTTGCAGATGGAAATGCTTGTGTCTTCATTTTGGAAATGATAAGAGTGCCTAGGCAGAATGAGTTAAAAAGTTTTCTAGCCTTTAGATAAAAAATTCTGTCCAATAGTGATATCAAGAAAATGGAACCATGAGCATGGACAGAACAGTTGTTATGGTTTTGGAATGTTGCTGCTTGTATCCACTCACCTTGTCAAATGCATGTTCATTAATTCTATACACTTTGAGAAACACATTAATGTCATTTGAGTGCCACCAATTACAGAACAGTGGGACTTTGTGCCATTCCTTGCTCAAGGTGTTCAAAGCTATATTTGTGTGATTCTGCACCCATTTTTGAATTCTCTGAAGCTGCCACTTGACATCTAGACGGTGTATCTCATACCAGGACAGGTCTTTGGCTTGGAAAAGGACCTACTGATCTTGAAAATAGGTTTAGATTTCCTATGTAAGTAGGCATAAGAAGGAGGCAGTCTAGTGTTGGACAAGATGTGTGTAGAAGCAATTGGAAAGTGCACCATCATTTTTGTGAATAGCTTTTATTATGGCACTTCAAAAGACTCAAAATAGCTTATTTGTAGTCTAAAAATATTGCTTTTTCCCTTTTCTCTCCCCACCACCCCCAATACCATATGTTTGCTTAAAACATTTTGGGCACAGAAAGGGAGAGATGTACCATTTCTTTCAAAAGCTCCAATTTGAGGGCAGCAGGGAAAAAAACAGTTGCAGTGCATCCTAAGCAATTGAAGACAGAACGTGTAAATGAAATGTTAGGCCAGTAAATAGTAAATGCTTAATTATCTGAGGAAACCCAGGGTGAAGTTTTAGGACAGTCCAAGCTTTGCTCTAGGCAAGCTAGAGTATGAAAAATGACCTGCTTAAAAATAAACCAACTTAATTCATTGACCTTTTTTTTTTTTTTTCCTTGAAACTAAGACCATCTTTCTTCATTGGATACAAATAACATTTGTCTCAGTGGAACCTGTAAAAAGGAGCAAAGGAAAAAAAAATACTCCTTAGGGGGAAAACCATGTAATAAATGGTTCTCTTTTAGAAAAATCAAGATAATAATGGAGTCTTCATGGAATGCCTTAACAGAATTGAGTTGGTTTAATGCCTTCAGAGTCAGTGATAAATTACAAACACACAGGGCACAGGGTCTGTTTTTAATCAGGATTGCATAGGTTAACATGGCTATAGGACCAGCTTTGTGTGTGTCTTTGAAAAGGAATATGCATTCAGATGCTTTCAGGCAGGCCAGACTTGCTGGACTATACATAAATGGCTAGGAATGACTTCATAGTTCACATTAATTAGTATTTATTCAACCTCCATATGCTAAATCATGCTCTAGGTACTCAGGGAAAGACATTGTGCATAACAAATACTGAATGTATAATAAATTTACAACATATAATTATAAGACATTAAATTAGAATATATCTTACATAGCAGATATACAGAACACATACATGGACATAGGAAATTAGATACATGGTTCATTCTATATGAATAAAGTAGTTTGCTATCTACTGAAAGTTATATAGAAAAAGAAAATCAAAACATCTTCTTAAAGTTCTCAAAAACTTCTAAGAGTTTGATGGCAGGATAATATACAGTGAATTTGGCCATAGGAGAACTGCTAATAAGGTTTTGCATTGAAACCAGAATTAGCTGACATCTTAATGCAGACCTGTAATATCACATTTCAGGAGAGAGTGTTAGCAAGACTGGGTTTCAGGCCAGCCTGGGCTAAACACTCCTGCTGAGGATGCTGTGAATGTATTGCTCTGATTGACAGATAAATAAAATGCTGACTGGCCAGCAGCCAGACAGGAAGTATAGTATAGGCAGGACAAGCAGAGAGGAGAACTCTGGGAAGAGGAAGGCTGAGTCAGGAGTTTCTAGCTAGATACAGAGGAAGCAAGATATAAAAGTACTGGTACCTCCCAAACAGTTCAAGCTATTCAATTGTCTCACTTATCCAGAGGGCCTGCTCCAGCTGGTAGCTCCACAGACCTTCCATTCATTTGGCTATTTGTCCCTGTGCTCTTCCAATCTTGCTCTCAACAATTCACACTCTTACAGTCCTTCCTCTTTCTCGACAATTGGACTCCTGGAGCTCCACCTGGGTCCTGGCCAAGGATCTCTGCATCCACTTCCATCAGTTATTGGATGAGAGTTCCAACACGCCCATTAGGGTGTTTGGCCATCTGATCACCAGACTAGGTCAGATCAGGCTTTCTCTCGACCATTGCCAGCAGTCTACAAAGGATGTATCATTGTGGACCAGAACCTGTCCTTAGTGCATGAGCTGGCTGTTTGGAACCTTGGGCTTACACAGGGACACTTTGCTCAGCCTGGAAGGAGGGAACTGGACCTGCCTGTACTGAATCCACCAGGTTGAATTGATCCCCCAGGGGAGTCTTGGCCCTGGAGGAGATGGGAATGGAGGGGAGGGGCTGGAGGGAAGGGGAGAGGGGGTGGGAGGGAGGAGGACAGGGGAACCCATGGCTGATGTGTAAAATTAAAACACTTAAAACACTAATATAATAAATTAAAAAGGAGAAAAATAAATAAAAGTACTGGTAAGCCACAGGCCATGTGGCAACTTATAGATTAATAGAAATGGGTTAATTTAAGATATTAGAACTAGAGAGCAAGCAGCCTGCCACAGACATACAGTTTATAAGTAATATAAGTCTCTGTGTGTTTACTTGTGTCAGAGCCACAGGGGCCCAAGTGGAACTAGAGAGAACTCCAACTAAACATCCCCCCACCCCACAGAAGGATAGTTGAAGGAGTTTATTTATATTTTCAATGGTGACTGGGGGAATTAATGACAATTGTATTTTAAATATTAATATAGTTACTATCAAAGACATATATGAAAATCAATGATGAATAAATAAAAATCTTGACATTGAAAAGAGAGGAAAGAAAAATGAAGGAAGGGAAGGAGAAAAGAGGGAGAGGGGGAGTCATGGGGAGGGGTGAGAGGGAGAGAGAGAAACAGAGGAGAGAGGTTCTGGTGATAAATTTTAGTGGGTAAGTATATGTCCACTGTGTCTAGTGCCCTGAGTTCAACATGGTACAAGAAAGAGAAAGAGGAGATATGTGGACAGGGGTAAAATTTCCTTCTCAAATCAGCCATGGTATCAGATTTTTATTTGGAGAGATTTTTCCATATTTCCAAGAATTTTCTGTGTATCTTTAAATAAGTTTTTAATAGATTTTGTGATGAACTATCTCATCTTATTAATTATAATTATTGTATATATGAATGAGATTTAATGTGTTTCCATACATGTACATAGTATGCCTTAACTAAATCCAACTTAAAAATATATGTGTATTAATACTGATTTATAATCATTTATAATGTAAAAAATGCACTGCATTAAAATTACCTTCACAGATTAAGAATAACTTTAGTGCTCCTAACTGGATTTTTTTTTTTTTGCTTGTTGAAATAAAATAATATGTGTTCATTTTAATCTGTTTTGTGGTAGAACATTTCCACCTTCAACAGCACAGTGCTTTAAGTGCGAAGGAATATCAGAATAGCAGAGTCAAATATGAAACACCTGCTTCTCTTAAAGGCCTGAGGTTTGGGGTTGAAAACCTTCTAAGCAGGCTTGGCATCGAGTACAGGGTCCCTGACTTCCAACAGAGCTTGAATCAGTTGGTCTCTTCCCATATATAGTGCTATCTGCACCCACCTCACCGCCAACTTACTTTCTCACATTTCAACTTTTGTGATCATCTCCAGATCATGCTACTTTGTTAGGTGATGGTCTCAGTGGAAATTGGACAGGGTTTCCCACTGCTGTAACATATGAAGACTTTTTTGAACCTCATAAAGATTAGGAGGGCTGTTTTTTTCTCTCGATCAGCCACAAGACTGGCACACAAGAGGCTTTCTAAGAAAATCTTAGTGGACTCTTTATCCAGGAGAACAGCTGCTTAAGGCATCCCTCCTGTTAACAGTCCATATTCATTTGTATATGTTTTGTAAAAAAGAAAACAGAGAAGCATTCCTTCCAAACATAGTTCAGAGCTACCAAAGAAGAGGAGATACATTTGTAGGTTTGATTCTATGCTTGTTTTAGAAAAGACTATAGAGAGAGGTAGTGGTTGCTCACAAGTTACTTATATTTCAGGTATAAAACTCAGTAGTGAACACTGGATAAAACTTTTATGAAGCAAGTGTGTGCTGGTGGCCTGTGTCAAGGTTTGCACTCTCGCATACTCCCTATGCTAGAGAAAGGAGCTATTTTTTAAAAAAAGATATCATTAAAGATACATGGTAAAGGTTCTTTAATGATGTGGCCACAGTGATACAGGCGACAAATGCTTGGTATATATAGTTTATAATCAGTATGTTTTTGACAAATAGATGAATGAATAATTTGATGAGTAAGTAATGAGAACCTAAAGTGATTAATTTTACCTGTACTGAAATGTAAAACTCCCTGCATTGTTTGGAATGCCCAACTTGATGGAGATGAAGAGGACATAATCTAATTTTAACTTTCTAATAAGATTCTACTAAAGATTTACAGATCTACACCTACAGTGAAGGCCATGCCTTTCCAGGTTTTGCTGCTGATTAAATTTTCTTCTCTGTAAATAAGACAGCTACATATATGTATGTATGTATGTGTATATATATACAGAGATAATAACAGACTATGTTACTATTTGAGACAAAGTGTATAGAGTAAATCCTGTGATCACATTAACTATATTAAATTATAAAAGCAATAACAGTGAAAAGATCCCAAGCACATAGATCTATTTCACTTCTCTGGGTGGGATGCAATCAGTGTGGCTCTCTTATACTTATCCTTTACAGGAACTATTTGTAAGTACAGAGAGACTTACCAAGTGGTAAACATAGCTATAATAAAAGGACACATTTTGGGACAAGTCTTTGGATGTGTGTGGCAAGGAGAAAGGCTATGGAGCACCCAGAGCCCCTCAGCCTGCTATTCTCAGAGGCCATACTTGAAGACACTCAGATTGGGCAGAGGGAAGTGAAAGAAAATATGTATTTCTGAATGATATTCTTCCAATAACAGCATATTGAATGAGATCAGGAATTTTTTCCAGCTTACTCTCTCAAGTTGCTAAAAGGATTATATTGTATTTTATGTTTCTATTATAACATTATTTTTCCCTTTAAAATCCATCCCAGTTTCATATGAATGAACTGAAAATGATTTGCTGAAGGGTCAGGCTTATTTTCAAAACTAACTTATTTCCAAAAGATGCAAATCTGTGAAATTGCTACACATCTGAATATGTTCCTGTTGTGCTGACAAATAGCTTAATGGCAGATCTTTTGCCTGGTGGGCTCAAGGATTGTATTATGTCCAAGACACTATACGAAGGGATGGATGTAGACACAAATACAGATCAATGACAACTTTTTGTGTTAATGTTACAGATCCCTGTCTCTGGTTTCTACAGCATCATTCTCCTCAGTCAAAACTTAAGACTAAATTAAATCAGCTCTTCAGAAATACTGGTTAGACAATAACTTTTCTGTTGTGTCAAAGGTGACGTGAGATAAAACTCCCCACAATAAGAATTATCAAAAGTTCCAACTTGGAAAACAAAATTAAGTATTTTATACATACATAATTCTTGGGAGATTGAAGAAAGATTTAATTAATGCTGGAGACAGAAGTGCTTAAAAGGTAAGGTATATTTCAAGTTATTCTAAGACATGCATAGGAATGAATTAAAAGGCAGAAGCAGCAGCAGTGGCAAACACTGCTTATCCATTCAGATTTCAGAAATACCCACATAAAATAATTTTCTCAGCCAAAACATGGGAGACTAATATTTCTCTCTCTGAGATAGACTGTTAAAAATATTCATATGAATAAATGTTTCTATTTTACTGGAAGGAGTCTTATCTAGTTCAACTCCATACATCACTTCCTAGCTTTTGCTTAGCAAGCTCTCTTATACAACTCTTGAACACCTGCCTGGGAGTGGTGCCATTCACAGTGAGCTGGGTTCTCTGTATCAATTAATAATACAACCCCTCAGATGTGTCCATAGGCCAATCTGATGTAGATAATCCCTCAACTGATGCTTATCTTTCAAATGAATTTAGACTGTGTCAAGTTAACAGTTAAATTAAAACCAAGATCCTAAAAGTTTAGAATGTGCCTCTTGCTATACTTGATAAACACCAGTATCTGATTATTTGGGAACTGTAGCTATGATGTTGATTGCACTCTAGCAAACCAAGGAAGCTCACATAGGTTATAATAAGACTATACCATGTAACTGGATGGTTTTGACATGGCTTCTGTTTCTTCCATCTGAGAGCCATAGTTTCTTACAACAGTGACATAAGTAACACTTTGCAAAGTAAACTAGAAATCTAGTTGTGGGTTGCATTGGTAGTACCTACCAAAATCTTCTTTATGCCACAGCTTTCGCAGAAACTGCAAAATGGGTTTTGGAATTCTTAGTATATTTAAAAGACAAAAACTGAAAAGAAAACGTTTGGAAAGCTTTAGGGCAATAAAAAATGACATCTGAGTTTCCTGTTCATGTCTGTATAATTTCAAACTCTACCCAATTGCAAATACAGGATATTGTAAGGAGGGATTGGAATAAGGCAAAAAATCTGGGGCCAGAGAGTTTAGAGAAAGAAAGAGGTGCTCTAAATAGGTTATTATTCACTTTTTAATTATTGTTACCTTCCAACTAAATAGTACATGTGTATTCATTTCCTCTACTGTCAGAGACGTGATGGTGTGTGGTATATATAGCCTGAACTGGCTTCCTGAAGCTTACAGGCCTGAGCAGATGCCATCCTAAATGACTAAGCTTCCACTGTGTATTTCCTGGATAGTGTTCAAATGTTATAGAAAAATCATAAGGAGATAAGATAGACAATTTGCTGTAACTATTATTTGTATGATGGAGTTGAATTTTATAGAAATAAAGTAGAAAAAATAATAGGACAACTTTGAACAGGCAGTCTAATCAATTTTTTTTTTCATCTGGAAATAGGTGATTTAGGAATATGTTCCTTTGGGGAATCCCAAACTAGGGCTACTTTTAAAGTGGACAGTCTAAAAAAAATCATTCCTTCATTCTTCAAAATATTGTCAGCTGTGGTATTATCTATTGCCTGTGTTTTCAAGGGTGTATCTGCCTTCCTTAGGTTGGAATTTTCCTTCTAGTGATTTCTGTAGGGCTGGGTTTGTGGATAAGTATTGTTTAAATCTGGTTTTGACTTGGAAGGTCTTGTTCACTCCATCTATGATGACTGAAAGTTTTGCTGGATATATTAGTCTAGGCTGGCATCCATGGTCTCTTAGTGTCTGCATTATATCTGTCCAGGTCCTTCTGGCTTTCAAAGTCTCCATTGAGAAATTGGGTGTTATTCTGATGGGTTTGCCTTTATAAGTCACTTGGTCTTTTTCCTTTGCTGCCCTTAATATTCTTTCTTTATTCTGTATGTTTAGTTGTTTAATTATTATGTGTCGAGGGGACTTTTTTTGGGGGGGGGGTCTAGTCTGTTTGATGTTCTACAGGCTTCTTGTATCTTCACAAAACTCCAGGGAGGCTACCTAGAAAACAGGACCCTGGGAAAGACCCAGGGATCACCCAATGACAGAGAAATGGATGAGATCTACATGAACAACCTAGACGACAGTGGGAGTAATGAAGGGCAAAATTTGAGGGAAAGAAAGCTTAAGGGAGCAGGAGATCCCAGCTGGATCAAGAACAGAAAGGGAGAACAAGGAATAACAGACCATGATAAATGAAGACCACATGAGAACAGGAATAGGCAGAGTGCTGGAGAGGTCCCCAGAAATCCACAATGATACATCCTTTGTAGACTGCTGGCAATGGTCGAGAGAAAGCCTGATCTGACCTGCTCTGGTGATCAGATGGCCAAACACCCTAATGGTCATGCTGGAACTCTCATCCAATAACTGATGGAAGCGGATGCAGAGATCCTTGGCCAGGACCCACGTGGAGCTCCAGGTGTCCAACTGTTGAGAAGGAGGAGGGACTGTAAGAGTGTGAATTGTTGAATCCAAGATTGCAAAATGAACAGGGACAAATAGCCAATCGAATGGAAGCACATGAATTATGAACCAACAGCTGAGGAGCCCCCAGCTGGATCAGGCCCTCTGGACAAGTGAGACATTTGAATAGCTTGAACTGTTAGGGAGGCACCCAGGCTGTGGGACCGGGATCTGTCCTTGGTGCATGAGCTGGCTGTTTGGAACCTTGGGCTTACACAGGGACACATGCTCAGCATGGAAGGAGGGGACTGGACCTGCCTGTACTGAATCCACCAGGTTTAAATGAATCCCCAGGGGTGCCTTGATCCTGGAGGACATGGGAATGGAGGGGAGGGGCTGGGTGAAAGGTGGGGGTGGTTGCGGGAGGGGGGAGGACAGGGGAACCCATGGCTGATGTATAAAATTGAAACACATAAAAATAATAAAAAAGTGAAAAAAAAGAAAAACAAGCAAATAAATAATCAATAAAAAAAGGTTAGCAAGAACTAAAGTAGGTGGTAAACTTACATATACATACATTCATAAATTATATAAATATATATTCATCAATATATATCCATATATTAATGTGGGTATATAGATATGTACATATACACATATATAAAACATATTTAAAACATGGCTATAATTACATGATAAGTATATGTATGCAAGGATAGGTATAAAATATCATATATATCCTATGGATTTTAATATAACAGCTATGGTATGATCTACATTAGAAGCCACCATCGTGAAGACACCCATGAACTCTATTAAAGAAGAAATGAGGTGACTTAATTGAAATGAACATAGTTTTGAAGGACTGTGTTAAACAATAGAATGGACTTCAAGTTTTGTTTCCCTGATTTCCTTCTCAATGAGTATAAATTAACAGTTCCAGACATAAATAGGAATAATAGAAAGCAGTATGTGCCAGACCTTGGGCAGTAAAAGCAGATAAAGTACTGTGTAATTACACAGGCTAGGAGTGAATTTTGCCTGGTCCTCTGGTCCTATTTTGAAAAGTGAGGTCAAGGAAGAAAGTGGCCTCATAAAGTCTGCACATCAACTTTTCTCTCTCTTTAAAGTACACCCAGAACATTTAATTTGAATTCAGATCTGACTGAATATGAAAAGTAACACTTCTAGCAACCATATTTTGCTAGATTTAAAATTTACAAGTTCAAGAAACTTAAACGTGATTACACAATGGCTATTAATAATAGTTATTGAGAATATATCTATAAATGTAATACCAGCTTAATGGTTATCCACACCATATAATTTCTGGAGTTATTCTCCAGTAGTAAAAAGGAAAGAACTCCATCCTCTTCCATGTTCTGTTTCCTTGGCACTGATTATATGAAACTGCAACAATTAAATATTAGAGTCATCACAGTGGAAACTATTTTGAGAGGATATCATTTTTTATAAGATTTGAAAATATCCTTGGGTGAATATCACTTTTGAACCCCAAATTTGTCTTATTTCTGTCATACCAAACCTTGCCATGTACTTACATAACTATGGGAAGTGGTTATTGCATACATTCACCTAAATCAACTGGAAAAAAAAATGAAAGAAAGAAGAATATATATGTTTATAAGTGTTACAAATTAAAACTGGATTTAGACAAAGCTAAGCTTCAATGGGGTTGCTATATCTGAGAGAATGTCTTCCAGAAGTATCAATATGATTAATGTAATTTGATACTATTGGTAGGAATATAAAAGGTATGTGAGATCTTTCTGTGAATCTTAGAAACAGAGTCAAACTTAACTTCTCTATCTACATTTCATACTATCTTTAATATATAAGATATCTCAAATGTTCATGATCCCATTTTTTTATTTCTAAGGATGAATGACTATAGGTCTATTTCAGGGTGCTAATAGTATTCCATTTATTCAGAGTATACAACACATAGTTTCCACTTTAATCCATGAGATTTTATATTTATTAAAATTAATCTTTGTTGAAGGTCTAAGCTCAGATCTCATATTTGGATTCTGCGTCTTTCAGAACTGGCCATACTGATCCAAAAATATTGTTGATTACTATCTTTAGAATGAACTTGTCTTGGAAACTGTTTTATTCATCTTTTTCATTTTTAAAAGATCTCTTAGTTTGGCCCTTAACTTATTATGGAGCTGCAGGTGACTTTTGACTTCTAATTGTCCTGCTTTCACCTGCCTTGTTCTGGGATTACAGGTCAAGGCCACCATAGTTAATTCATATGATGCAAGGGATTGAAACCAGGACCCTCATAATGCTAGGCAAGCACTCTAGCCATTTATATAACCCCCCCAGACCTTGTTTGATATTCATATGGAGATCAAATTATAAAGTTGGTAAGCTATCTATAACAGAGTGAAGCAGATACCAGCCTATCTCTGCCTCCCATGTGCTGGG
Organism: Onychomys torridus; assembly: GCF_903995425.1. Classification (NCBI taxonomy): domain Eukaryota; kingdom Metazoa; phylum Chordata; class Mammalia; order Rodentia; family Cricetidae; genus Onychomys; species Onychomys torridus. The sequence continues at coordinate 26,565,485 of NC_050447.1, read as the reverse complement.
ATTAAAGGCTTGGCCACCACTGTCCAGCATGAAGTGGTATTTCTAAGTGATGACTTACGCAGTCTCCCTGAGTAATGCTTGATTCTGCATATTTCCCTCACCATTTGTAGTTCTCTCATTGACAAAGGGCTGTCTTCCTCATTGACTGCTAACACCTGTCTCTAAGCCAATTTACCTCATTTTTTGATGCAACCATTTCAATAAATGTCAAGGTGCTGTGTTTTCACTTGTGCAAATATTTATATAAGAGAGAGAATAAGCACAACAGTAATTTGATTCTAAGGTATGCAGGATGTTTCACAGCATAAATTAATTACACCACGCAGCTTGCTGTTAAGTAGGGCAATGTCGTTCAAGCTCTTGTGCATTCTCTGCCCAGGGTTTTCGATCACAAAAGCTGATGAAGTGGGAAGTAACAGCCTCAACCTCTGTGCCTCTTCTGAAGAGGCCTGGAGGTGATCATTAGATGTATGTGCTTATTTTATATGGAATTTCTGTCTTAGTTCATCTTCCTGGTAGGACAGAGTATCTCATGCACCAGGTAACATATAATGAACAGCAGTTCCCACACAGTCCAGAAGATTGTGAATTCCAAGATCAAGGTTCTGACATGAGGCAAGAGTCTTTTTGCTGTACTATAGACATCACACACAGCAGGACAAAGCAAGGGTGAGAGGGAGCCTGATTTGATCTCTTTAAGAAATAGACAACTAAGCCGGGCAGTGGTGGCGCACGCCTTTAATCCCAGCACTCGGGAGGCAGAGGCAGGCGGATCTCTGTGAGTTCCAGACCAGCCTGGGCTACCAAGTGAGTTCAGGAAAGGCACAAAGCTACACAGAGAAACCCTGTCTCAAAAAAAAAAAAAAACAACAAAAACAAATGAACAAACAAACAAACAAACAAAAAGACAACTATAATAACAGCATTAATCCATTTAATCCATTTGGGAGAGCAAAGCCCTTATGACCTAATCATCTCTTAAAGGGCCCCACCTCTCAATGCTGTTGTAATAGCAATTATATTTCAGCATGACTTTTGGAAGGGTCAATGATTTAAACTGTAGCAATTTCTTAAAAGGGAGGGAAAAATACTCTGTGCTGACATTAAAAAGACTAAAATTTAGCATGGCTTATACGGCAGATGTTCTAGGAACCTTGAAACCTAGTCAACATCAATAGAAATGTCAATTTGTGCTTGCTTCTTCCTCTGCCATTAAATGCAATTGAAGAGAGACTTTGATGATTGGATAAGGAATAACAGAAGTGTCAGCAGAGGGTAGCTATTATTTTGTGAAGGCTGGTGAGAGGAAGAAGGTGATTATAGTACTGTTATTACAAATGATGAGAGGATCAATGAGATAAAGTGGCTTATTCATAGTCACACTGCCTGCAGTATGTACCTAGGAGAAACTGAGTGATGACATCCTCAATTTAGGCTAAACTTTTGCAGCATAGAGGTGTGGACATCACGTATAAATAATCTAATGGTATTATAGTCATTTGTTTTGTTGTAAGAAAGTTTGCAAGAGGATATTTAAAGCCTCAGAGACCAAATTTTGACAGAGTAGGGCCAGCAGAGTAGATGTTAAATTAAGAAGAAGAGAACATATAGAAAACAATCTGGTATGATTAATGCAATGATAACATGCTATCAATGTTCAAATATAAAAGCCTGGAATTTAAGCAAAGGCTTTGTCTTTTGAATGGAGGCTGTCACAGGCCTCTGACTTGTGCCATTTTCTTCTTTTGAATCATCATTTCTTATCACAGTGGCTATTTCCTTAAAGATGTTCTCTCAGTGTCATGGATCCGAATCACATAGTCCAAAGTTTCACAAAGATGAAGTACTAAAGTGGGCAGATGAAAGTAACGTGACTTTCTGCCTTCATGCTGTGCTGTGTCTAAGAAATTAAAGTTAGGATTTCCAATTTTGACAGACTTAACACAGTATGATGAATCACTAAGAAAGGAGAAAGTTGACTCATTTGTCAGTTTTCTGTTTTCTTCCTTAGAACTTTTTTTAAATACAAAGGCCATTGACATAGCAAATCATTTGCATCTACAAAGACTATAAGAGTTAAACATTTTTCTGTCCCTAAATATATAAACTATCAACAAAACTAAGTTCACACTCTGAGAATAACAAATGTTAAGATAAACAGCTACGGAAATAATGGTATACAGGCTTACCCAGAATCAATGGCATCCTCTATATTTGTACTCCTTAGGGGTAATACTTTCCAATTACCCCAGGGACAAAACAGAAAAAAAAATTTCCTTTTAAAATGGTACTAGTCATTTCTGAAATCTATCTCTATCTATGATATATATTTTGGTGTGTTTGATGTGTTCTTATAAAATGTACTTGATGGTGATTGATAGATTTGTGAAAAGAATTACAGCTCATAAAGGGAAAATATTAGAATTGAGATGCGAAAAATGTGGATTCCAGCATCATTTGATGGAAATGGTAGTTTGAAGACAGCACTTATTATCTGTACATTAGAAGAGTAGGAAAATTATCTCTTAAGCATATTCATATTTTTCTTTTATTTATTCCATTGGATTTATTTATTTAGAAGTGAAACACTAGTGTTTTTTATTTTGTAAGTTATAGAAATCATGACTAACACTTAAGTGGGAAGGGTGGTAGAGATGTTTCTGTTGGTACAGTGCTTGCTACAGAAGCACATGGCTCTGAGGTCAAACACCAACAAACATGTAACAACCAAGTATGGCAGTGTGCTTCTGTAATACTAGCACAGAAAAGGTGAGTGCAGGAACATCCTGGGGGCTTATTGGCCTGCAGTCTAGTCAAATTAGTTAGCTCTGTGTGACAAATTGGAGAAGACACTTGATGTTAACCTCTGCTCACATTCATATTCACATGCAAACAAGTTCTTGCCCAACTACACACTTTAACACACATGAACACATATACAACTAGAGGCATAGCCCTAAGATAGGTCTTCAAATTCTCTCTAAAAGCAATTTCATTTTTGGAGACATACATGATTTTGTTGACCATCATTGCTTCTTCTGTATCCCATGAACTCTTCTGTGTGACACTCATACAGAGACACAGAGGTTCCCTCTTTGGACTGTTATTGAAAACTTTTCTGTGTTGCACCCAGTCTGCAGCCACTCAGAGCCAAATAAACACACAGAGGTTTATATTATTTTTAAACTATGGCCATGGAAGGATTATTGCTAGCAATGTTCTTAAATCTTCAATTAACCCATTTCTATAAACCTATACTTTGCCATGTGATGGCTTACCAGTACTTTATAACTTGTTTCTAGTGGCAGCTGGCAGCATTTCCTCTGCTCTCTGCCTTTCTCTCTCTCTCTCTCTCTCTCTCTCTCTCTCTCTCTCTCTCTCTCTCTCATGTCCTGTCTAACCTTATTCTGCCTCACCATTGGCCAAACAGATTTATTTATCAACCAATCAGAGCAACACATATTCACAGCATACAGGATGACATACCCATCATTAGACAGTATATAATGCAGCATTGCCTAGTATTAAATGTCATGTGGAAGGAGTGACTACATGTTAGAAATTGATGGCTTCCATTCTTTGTATTCCAAGGAGAAAATCGGAAAATATAAATGTATAAGCCCCAGATCCTGTTCTTGAAACCAACAACTATAAGGTTGTAAGAAACCGAGTGCCACCTTGAAGTTATTTGTCGCAGTTAATCTTATGCAAAGTTCTTAACCAAGTATTGTACATGACACAAAGGGATGTCACCAGCAAGTATGTATTGAACTGAATTAAGAGAATGGTGGTCTTTATTATTAATTATTTCATGCACTCACATGTCAGATCTGTATTTCTAAATAATTTACCCTCAATTAAATTCCTTACAACAAAATCTTTCAAGGAAATGTTTATAAGACAGAAGAGAGGGAAAGAAGTGGGAAGTAGGAAAGGGTTGATCAGAATCAGGAAGCTAGAATCATTTTATCTTCATAAACTCCAGAGAAGTAAAGTAAGGTGAAGCTATTTACTATAAACTTAACTTTAATGTAATTCATAATCCATTTAACACATTTGAAGGAAAGGCACTCTGATATGTTTGACATTACTTACTAAGAGACCAACTGATCTGTTAGTACTTGTTCCTCTTTTTTTAAAAAAAACAGTTATTTAAATATTTATTCCTTTTCAGAGGAGGAAATGAGAAATTGGTTGTGGGGGAAAAGGCTGAAGGAGGGCAGGAAAAGGGAGGAGAGGGGGATCTGTGGTTCATATGTAAAATGAATTTTTAAAAAGTGAAAAATATTAGAAACCCCATTTAACACTTTAATATTTATTTAATTATATATACTGTACTTTCTCCTCTTAATTATCTTCACAGTAACTTTATTAACTAGCACATGTATCATACTTTTTTTTGTGGTTGTTAGTTTTGCCTCTGGCTTTCCTTGGCAGGTCAGGATCAGCCTTTTGTTTGTACAACTGTGATTATATCAGTCCTAGAGGGACACAGACCCCTTACAGTATTTTTGTCTCCTTGCCATGTGTGATAATCTTAACAATATCCACAAAATCCTTTAAAAAAATCACAGTAAAATTGGTTTATGTAACTAATACTACTGATAACAATTGACTTTTACAGAATATGTTTGTTTGTATACATACACATGCACATCTCCAATTTTTTCCCTGCTAGTTAAGCGCACTCTATATTTAACAAATGAAAAGTTTCACAGGAGAAGCCAATGAATTTGGAAGCCAGTCACCCTGCCTCATGAAGTTCTATCAGTTGTAATACAGCCTTCTGCTTTCTCTCTGTAAGGTAAAGTTTGTGAAGAGAGCCTCCTTTCTTCTCTTTCTTACTCTCTCCCTGGTACATATTGCCATGTTTGATCTGGAGTAGGTGCTCCATGAATACTTGTGAAATGATGCAGTCTTTTCTGGTGAGTTTTTAATCACATTTCTCCCTCTTTTCTGTTTGAAATACATTTTGCCTTTTTGTTCTATGCTTTTAATCCTGTGGATAGAAGATGAAAGGCATTGGCTACCTGAGTACAAATATTCTTTAAAAAATACAAAAAGAAGAAAGGATACAATATCTAAACCCATTGATGACAGGGAAGAGGCAAAAGGAGAGGTGGTGTTGTTTTACCAAAAGCTAATGATGTCTTTTTCACTGACACCAATCTGATTAAGTGGTAATCACACAGCAGCATTGTCTGAGAAGAGGCATGAGGAGAAGTGGAGGAGGCAATTCTATTCTGAAGGACAATACTAAGGAGAGGAGGGACAGCACTATGCTGGCACAAAAGAAACCCTGTACTCCCAAAGAAAAGTGGAGGAGGATTTCAGAGCAGAGTTTATTGAATGCAACAATAGCCTCTTGGATATTTTAGGTCAGGGTACCTCTAGATTGTAAAAGAATCAGGTTGTCAAAATTTGGCTGACTGTAACATATAACTCCACTTAGTATTTGAATAGAACCCAGATAGTGGAAGGGAACAGCAGAATATTTTTAGCTCATTCTTATTCCTAATTTCTTTCTGAGAGCAATCTTGGCAAGTGATTAGTTCATCTATGACAACTTGGGTTGCAACTTCAATAACTAAAATGCTCCCTTATTGAAAACCCCCTATTTACAGTCCTATGATAAAAGCAATGAAATCAGATTGTTTCCCCAAACTGTTAGTTTTATACGTATATTATAACATGACCTTAGTGGTACTTTTCTCCTTTATGGTATTGATGTGATGATTACCATGTTTTAAATTACTATTCAAATAATTTACATCTATAATCTTCCTTTCTAGTTATTAAAAAGAACTATACCTTAATGACTATCTTCTTTTAACAAAAGAAAAATCAGAGGCTCAAGGATGTTCAGAACATATCTTTCTGATTTATAAAACTGGAGGTAAAAATGGCAGAAAACAAGACCAACATGAGATACCAAATCTAGGCTCTTAAACACCATGTGCTACCTGTCTGTGTTGTCAGGCTGTGATCAATACATGTTGGCATGTCAGATTGATATCTAGGGCCATAGAATTCCTTTGAATCATGAGCATAAGAAGAACAAGTCATTTAAGTCTTGTTTTACGTGTCTGTTTTACTCTATAAACGGTTAGTTGCTATTTTATAAGATCTCAGATGAGTGTGTGTCTTAATTAGGATCACTATTGCTACGACAAAACCCCATGAACAAAAACAAGGTGGGAAGTGGGGGCTTGTTTGGCTTTCACTTCTAAATTGTATTCCATCACTGAAGGAATTAAGGACAGAAAACGAAGCAGGGCTGCAACCTTGAGGCAGGAGCTGAGGCAGAGGTCACAGACAGGTGCTTACAGGCTTGCTCCCCATGACTTACTCAGCCTGCCTTCTTTTAGAACCCAGGACATAGCTCTCAGAGGTGGCCCCACCCACAATGGGCTGGACACTTCCCCCAGCCATCACTCATTTAAAAACTGCACTGCAAGTTTGCCTACGGCTCAATCTAATGGAGATATTTTCTTAATAGGGGTTTTCTTCTCTCAGATGACTCTAGAATATGTCAAGTTGATATAAAATTAGGTATGATAATTGACCCCTTGCCACTTTGACACACAACACTTTTAAAGATGTAACATTTACTTTGTTTTTTCACCTCAAGATCATAGATTTATAAATTTTACAAATATAAAACATACTGCAAACTTAAAAGTCCCACAGACTCTACCAACTCAAATACTTTAAAAGCTAAGTCTCTGAGTCTCTTTTAAAATCAAAGATGTCTTAAAAATTCTAAGTCTCAATTGTGGGCTCCTATAAAATCAAATAGCCACATTCCCACAGTTAATTAATTCAATGTTCAATGTCTGTAATTCACTCACGATCTTCTGGGCTCCTCCAAAAGACCTGGGTCAGTTTTCAGGCTGGATCTCTGCCATACAAACAGCATGTCTTCTAGGCTCAGGCACCCTCACTCCACCACTGGGGATGTTCTTGAGAATCGCCCAGGGTATGGGCGTCTCCAGACTGCTAGGGCCTTTTACTGCAGCTGTGCTACCAGTTAACCAATAGTCTCTACTGGGCTCTCTTTCTGATGCAAAGCTTCACAGTTTTTGCATGACCCCTTGAATCTTGGGCCATCAACTGCCAGTGAGGCTGCACCTGCTCCAAGGTTTCTCTTGGCCTCTCCCAGTACCAACCCTGGGCTTCTTTCAGGAGGTCTTCCTGTCTTCAAAACCAGCACCTCCTTCCTGACACTTACACTACCAAGTTTGGCTGTCAGCATAGGGTACAGCCTTGGCTATCTGTGGAACACAGCTTCTGTGCACTGACTCTCAGGAACCACTTTCCAGAAGATTTCACCTCAGTCATGCTGGTCTCTTCTTAAATCACCATCATTTCCTCAAGTCCAGCTGACCAGCATCTATTATCCCAGAAAAGCAAAACATTTTCTTCAGTGGTTCTGGTCTCTTGTTATTTGTATCTGATTCTTCAGCTCCAGCTGATCAGATATCACAAAGTCTTCACATAAATATACCAGTAGAGTCCTGTCTTCCCTCTGAAAATTTACCAGCAAGGTCTCCATCATTTGCATTGTTCTAAACGTTATTATCTTACAAGCTCGTATAGAACAGCCCATCCCATTGAGCTCTCAACCTTCAATGGCTTTTCTAACCTAAAGTTCTAAAGTCCTTCCCCAGTCACAGCAGTATTTCAGTCCTCATGCAGGAATCTGTATTAGAAGGCCCAGGCTATAGTCTAACTAATCTACTTGTCCAAAAATGGCTGTCTACCAAAGGAAGGTCCAAGAATAATGAAGTCCTTGTACAGCCCAGGAGGCTAGATATCTCATTTGGTCTTCAGTACACCAAAATTCCAAAGAATTATGCTCTCATGCCAGTAAAGGAACAGATTTGCCAACGCAAATGAGAGCAAGCCTTCTTCTTCCAGGTCCTTTATACAGGCTGCTAGGAAAAGGCATTGCCCTTACTAACCACATCACAAAATCTGGATTAAATGCATATCTTTCCACCTTAAAAGATCTGGATTAAAAGTGAGTTTTTCCACTTCAAATGATTTAATTAAGTAAAAAATCACAGCCACTTGGATTTACTTTAATTCCAGATGTAGTCAAGTTGAAAACCAAGAATAGTCATCACCATGTTTCTATATCCATTTTGTAGGTAAGGAGACTGTGTATCTAAGAGTTGAAAATAGTCACCAAATTTATTTTAGACTCATGTTTGAATCCTGGATCATCTCTTTGTGGGTGAGTACAAAACATGTGATTTAGCACATGTATAGGACTGCTGTTTTTATCTGTTTAAGTTCAGAATGCCCAGGAGAAAGCATCCAGTTTCATGCCAACTTACATTTTGCTTCTGTGAACCACCCCTTACCTATTTAACATATAATTAGTTATTGGAATCATGACTTAAGGAAAGAATATAGCCATCAAGCTCTTCACATAAATAATTCCATTTGATTGAGGAGTCCCTGGAAATGTTTTCATTTAGGAAAAAAGAATTTTTTACCCTAATTCTGAATAGGAATAATTGCAAGTACTTCCTTATAACTCAAAATTAGCCATTTAAGTAGCATCAGCTATTGGCTAGTTCTGTGTTGATAATGGAAACTAGTGTGCACAGGATTATGTAACAGGGGATCAAAAGAGCTATGATGGCAACAAACTGTACCCAACACTCACTATATTTGTTGTATTATACAATGCAGAGATGGGATGTGATTATTAATTCATTTGTTAGGATTTCACCCATATTCCATATAGATGTGGACACATGGATATGATCTACACAGGGGATGACAAAGAAGCCTTAGTTTCTTATTCTAAGGCTATATTTCATGATAAAACAGAAATTTTACATGCAAGAATGCAATTTTTATACATTGAGATACTTGAATGATTCTTTGGTTTTACTTAAAAGTTCTCAGCTTGCTGTTCTGTTACAAACATATTCATAGACAATACACCAAGTAGAGAGGTTAATACATAATAAGACACCTAACTGGTTCATTAATATGCTGTGGTGTCTTTGAAGGGAATGGTTAGACAAACATCTGGCTATGTATGTTATGTAGGTATATTTTTAAGCAAAATCCCAGTTTATCATTTCATTCATTTCACAATCAGAATGTAAGAGACTGAGATGTGAGTTTTTGTACTGCCACAGACTATACAACCTTGCTTAAGACTTTCTGTATAGCAGTCTTGTTCCAAATTCCTAATATCCACAAAATAGTAAATATTCAAACTCTCATAAGCAAATTGTTTTTCTATCAGCTGTTGAAAGAAACTTTGGATGTTATGTCTATATGTTTTTTAAGATAAATACATAGCCATAGAACTTCAAAAGTAACAAGTAGGACTAGAATATCATTTGTAGTTAATATATGAATAGCATATATACCAATTTTTTCATAAATTGTTCCCCAAGTAACTTAGTTAAAGTATTACTACAATATGTAACATCATTCTCCATTTTGAAGAATCTTGAGCATATGTACAATACTGGAACACTATTCCCATGTTTACTGAGACCTGTAATTAATAACCTGAATGCTATTTATGAAAGAGGTAAGGTGTCCAGATGAACAAAGAGAAACCTCTAAGTACTACAGTCTACAAGCTGTAACCTCACTGCCAGCCCCATTTCCTCTTGAAAGTTCATACAACCTGAATCTGTGACTGAGTTCTCCTGAAATGACACAGTGTTTGACCTTGAAGGTACTCAGTGAGCTTCCAACAGCACTAGTATCTCTGATCTCTGGAGCATGGATGATTATTAGTATGTGTTAAGAGTTTGCATATTCATAAATGAATCTCCAGAAAGTTTGAAAAATCTCCACTTGCTATTCCTCCTTCGTCTTTACCTTCCCTCCTACATTTTTCCCTCTTATAATTGTATTATATTCTTCTCTCTTAAAGTTACTGCAGACCTATTCTGTGTCAGGTTTTTTGTTATGTTTTGGTCATATGAGGATGAATGGGATGTGGCTTTATATACAGTAATGTGCTCTCAGGACAGATTGAAATAGCAAAAGTGGTAATGAAAATGAGACAAAACAGAAAATTAATTGCTGTAAGAAGGTTCCTAGCAAAAATGCATGATAAAAAGGAGGAAAGTAATTAGTTCTACCTGGAAAGGCTTCCTTGCTGATGAAACATCAAGCAGACTGCAAAGATTAACCGACTTTAAGAGGTACAGTAAAGGGAAAGTATGGACTGGGGTATATTTTTCACACGCATTTGTAAATACAATAAGATGTGTGCCAGTTCTGAAGAAAGGACAATGCCTGAGTCTCAGAGGTGTATGCTGTGAAGAGAATCACACAGAAACATGTTTAGGAACATAACATTTGGAAAATGTTGATTACAAAAAAATCTTTTTGTTACTTTATAAAAAAATTAATGAAGCACATTTATACCTTGAAATGTTTTATTGTGTTGATTTTAAGTATTTATTCCAACTATTATCAATGAATTAATAGTTAAATATTAATTTTCATATGTATGTTTCTGTTTGTAAAAGGCAAACAAAAATATGTGTAAATTTATTTGTAATGTACATCCATGTTTATAAGTATAAATGCAAAATATGTATTTCCTTATATATGTCTATGAGTGTATATATGTTTAATGTTTCAGGGCAAGCACTAGGTTTTTACTTCTCATGGGATAACACCAAAATGTATGCTCTTATTTGAAAATTTACAATATGCTGTATATGGGATAAGCAGGCTAGTAGGAATTTAAGTTATCTGTCTCAAGGTCACATGACTTACATTTCTTCCAAAACAAATTCTACTGTATCTAATTCCTGAGTCTATTCTCTACAACATGGAAGTTCTGTGTTTCCTAGTGTAGGGTACAGAGAAACAGGACTCAGGTCACTATAGAACCTTCCAAAGAACATATCAATCTATATTTGTAGGTATTTCATTCTCAGTTTTTATATGCATACTATAAAATACATCAAACATGACACATATTATTTCTAAAGAAAATTGGAAAATTTCTATAAATATTTTTATGTTGCTAAGGAATCTTTATAATATACTTGCTAACGCTGGCATGACACTGTAAGCCTTTGATCTCTATATCCTTTACCACTGATTTAATTCTTCTCTAAATTTGAAATTTAAATAATTTTAAAAATATCTTTCAAAAACCTGAAAATCAAAATACAAAAATTTGAAGACAGAAGAAATAAGCATTTGTAATTTTTCTTAGAAAATCTTGTTAGTTTGAAAAATCTGAGGTAAAATGTGTAATCCTTGGAATCCTAATTCGTTTCACTTCTTTGATTTCCAATGATTTCATTATATTTTTAAGATTATAGCAGATACTTAGGGTATTTCTCAGTACCCAAGTTACTGCACGTAGGTAGAAAAGTCCACAAATGACCATCTCTCATATGCAAACCCTCCCATTTAATAACCTCTAAATCACTTATAATCAGTCTATAGCATAAATGCTCTGTGAATATAGGTTATTGCTTAGGGACTAACACAAATAAGAAAGTCTCTACACATTAATTACACATCTAATTAAAATATATTTTAACCCATAGATGTAATCTATAGATGCTGATCCAGTGCCAGTGAATATAGAGACTTATAAGATCCAGGGCAATATATCTACCTTTCTATGTTATCTACATAGTGTCTGTCAATCTATCTATCTATCTATCTATCTATCTATCTATCTATCTATCTATCTATTTGCCTATACATTTATCTGTATGCTATTGCTTACAAAAGAAAAAATGCAGCCTCCTTTGGATGGTACACAGGCTGACTCATTTTCTCAGATATTTGTGTAAGTGCTCCTCTTTTTCATGACATCTTTGTGTAGGTTTAGCATTTTCATGACACCACTTTTGAGCAACACAGTAGGCAAGGATGATGTATCTCCCTCATGTTTTTGCCTTTCATAACTGGCAGCATGTAGCACCAATCACATGGCCAGCAAGATGAAACAATGCAGTACAGGAGCTTCTGCAAGTGCTTATTCCTTGTGAATCTGTGCCTCTTAACCTCATGAGTGAAAGACCCTCTATCACAGACGGTGAGATAATAATTGCACATTGAATCAGCAAGGGCTTCTGGGGATAACAAAGGTAGGGGTTTCATAACTGGGATAATGCCTTCAACAAGACTCATTCAAAAGAGGAGTCTAGCGCAGCATTTTATATCCACTGCAAGCTCTGTGCAGTGCAATCTGGGAGACCCGAGAGGAGTGAATTACAGTAATCAGCCTTCTATATGACAAAAGACTTAATCAGCATCTCCTTGCCTTTCTCACGAAGCCTCTCAATCTGGTGAGATCACGGAAATTATAAAAAGAAGTTTTTGAGATGGATACAAAATGCTTCTCAAATGATAGTGTTAAAGACAATGGAAATGGGGGGTGGGAATCACATACAAGTTTTACATTTCTGAGTTGTCTGAAACCGGATTCTAATCAGAAGCACTCCCTAGGTTTTTAAGACACAAGAAGCAGCTGTTTAGCATTGGGGAGAACTTAGTCCAGTCTATGATTCTCCATTTTGAAACTATGCTCTAGGGAAATCTTTATTTGATTGAATAAAGTAAAGGTAAAACCATGTCTTTTAAATACCAGAGAAGTAGGCACATGGGTCTATTCATAGCAAGGTTATCTGTGCAGACTGCAGAGGGAACCGATCCCTCTTTCACTTTATCCCCCTGCCATGGTTCCCTCAAATCCCTCACCTTCCCTACCTGAACTCCCCAGTACCAGTTCCGAGTATTCATTGAATTAATTCGTGGAAAATAAAAGTTCTCATTAATTATCTGATTAGATTAGGTTTTTAAATGTTGTTCTGGGGAATTTCTCTTAAATATATATTGGTTTCAGCCTCTACTGTGGACCTAAGAAGTGAGTGTTAGAGATTAGAGCAGGACTCGTGTATTACTTAGATTTCTATTGCCTTGATACAAGACAGAAGCAACTCCAAGGAGAAATTTTGGTATATATTTCAGAAGGTTCAACATGGTTGCTTGGCCACATGTACTTGGGCCGAACATCATGAATGGTATGGTAGTTTGAATATAATTGCCCCCCCTAATCCCATAATCTCATAGGGAATGGCACTATTAGGAGGTGTGGCCTTGTTGGAGAATGTGTGGTCACGTTGGAGGAGGCTGGATAACACACATCTTTAATCCAGACCTTGTGGTTGGAGCGCACACCTTTTATCTGGGCCACAACTTCTGGAAGAAATGAGTCATAGTGAGGGCAGGCTTTGAGGTTTCATATAAGCAGGATACCACCCAGTGAGGTGGTTGATTTCCTGTTGCATGCAAGATGTAGCAGTCTTAGCTGCAGCACCACCTCTGCCTGCTCATTACCTTGCTCCCTGCCATGACAACAATTGACTGAACCTCTGATACTGTAAGAGAGTCACCTCAATAAAATGTTTTCTTTGTAAGAGTTGCCATGGTCATGGTGTCTCTTCACAGAAATGGAAACCCTAAGACAAATGGCATGGGTCAAGATGGATGAGTAGAAGGAGGCTGTTTTCATAGTGTACAAGAAGCAGAGAAAGAGCGAAGGCTTTCAGACCAGGTATAAACATCAATGGAAACTTCAATGACCTACATCTATAGTTTCTACCACATCACAAAATGGTACTGCCACCTGGTATTTTATATCCTAACTGTAACTACCATCTCCAGTCAAGTAACATTACACTTATGCTTGACTTTTCTCAATCTCATGGGATGTTAGGGGCCTTCATTTATGAAGGTGAAAAGATTATTGTGGGGATGTCTTGTAATTTAATCAAGGTTAGCTAATTGAAGAAGAGGCTAAATCTAAACTTTAGAAGTAATACTAATCTAGAATTTTATGAAAATTAGGAACCAAGGTGCAATAAAGTAATTGTATTAACTCAAAGTTCTTCTGGAATTGTTATCATTTGAAAAACTAGTTTTCTTTAATATGAAACTATTTCTCAAACACATCATGACAAGCAGAGGAGAAACTATTGGTGAGAAGTAAGGGACAGTATGAAGTACAGAAGCTGTAGTGGGTGGGGGAAGGTACAAAAAGAATCAAGCAATGCAAAATAAAGTTGTAGATATGTATGGAAACATAATAATTAAACCCATCACCTTATATGCCAACTTTAAAAAATGAGAAAGAAAAAACTCAAATCAAGGAGCTTAACTCTAGAAGACAGCATTTTGTCAAACAATATTTTGAAAAAACTGTGATCCCTAATTTGTTACCAAGTTGCAAAGGAATCTTAAATGTACATTACTTCTTGAATATGCAGCTGAGCATGGAAATACAAACACTGGTCACTATAATAATAAAAGGGATGTATACTTCATGTCTTGGGCAATACAAAGTTCTTAAAAAGAGAGACTGTCAAAAGGCGATTTTGGTTCATGTTGTCTGATGTAAAGTTGCTAGGAGGCTCCTATTTGCCTTATTAAAATCAAAGCTGGAGACGGACAAGCAGCTCCAGTTAAATGAAGGTTTGTCTCCTTTAGTGTCCACATGTCCAACTTTTTGAACTACAAATCTGACAAGAAAAACAACCTGTTCTACTTACTAATTTCCTGCTTTATTTTAGATGGTGTGAAGGATATATTTAAATACTCTTTGGCCCATGAACACCCTTCAGCTGCTGATTTCATGGTAAAAATATGAGCCAAAGCTGAAGAGATTTTTAATGCAATTTCAGTCTTCTATTTTAGGAGTTTTCAAGGTCTTGCAATGCTGTAGAAGTGAAGCAACCTGTCTTTTGAGTAGGAATAAAAATCTTAAGTAACGGTGTATAGCTAGGACACAACACAAAGAGAAAAATGGGTAGATGAAAGGCACTAGCAGTTTCAACTACACTGCTTTTATAGCCACAGGGTAGCGGCATAGAAAGTTCTAGAAATTCTGTCTTGGATTTTGTAATGAATTGCTGCTAGTACTAAGGTCAAGATTAGAGGCAGTGGGCTCTGGCAATCTGTTCATTATACAGTTTGAACTGAAGCCAATTACTTGTGTTGCATGTCCTGAAGAAACCTTGGAGGGAATCCCCACTTGTTTTAGCAATCAGGAAAGTTACTCCCAACATCTTAGAAAATAAGATAAAGAGTAAAGCTGTTAGACAGAAATCCTTCCAGCTTGGTATTTTTGAACTGTTCACTTAAGGTAGTATTTTCATTGTGTCCATAGGTTTGTACATACTCTGGTTTTCAGTGATCCAGCTTCTGAACTACAAAGAAAATATTTCTGAACTATTGCTACCTGGGAAACAAAGAAGCTAGCAATGAGTTTAGCCCTTGGACTAGAATGTAATAATATATTAACTATATTTTAGACTCTTGACATAAATGGGCAGTTATGGAAAACTTAATACAAGGAAGGGCTCATGACAAAAGGATGATTTGGTTAATGGTGACCACAGATGAAGCATTCAAAATTGGCAACAGAAGTGCCATCGACAACCTTATCCTTGAGAGAGTAAGATAGACAATGAGATATTAGACAAAGTTTTGCTATAGCAATACATATAAATTAAAAAAAGAAACAGAAATGGAGTGGTGATGAATGTGGTGAAGATTCTTGTGCAGTCTGGAAACTTACTCTTCTTACTACCTTCTACAATGATCTTCAATGGTAGAATCTTGCAGAAAATCAGAAAGCAATAGTTTTACTTGAGCAAAGCATTAACATCATTCTTCATTGCTGAAAATTAAGTGTAGAGTGTATATAGTAGATCTGGGGAACAGCTGGAGAATACTCAGAACTCTACCACCAAGACAAGTGTTAAATACAGTCAGGCAGGGCAAAGAGAAAGGGGGAGGGAAAAATATGGGATTCACAGTGTTCCCAGAACTTTGGTGTATGTATCTTATGAGTCTTACAATTCCTGGCATGAGAGGCTTGCTATTATTGCTACTTGACAAGGTGGAATAGTGAATTGTGATGTGTTTCAAAACTATTTTTTTTTATGGGAAAAACTTAGTAAGACTGAGAATAAGATAAGAAGCTTGATGTGTTTTTCTTCAATTAAAGAGAATATTCACAGAATCAATTAACTTGTCAATATGGACACACCTTAGAACGTATGGAAAATAGGTTTCATTGTAGGAGGCAAACACAACTGTATAATTGATACAGACCTATGACACTGCTCTTGATTAATTTTATAAGAATCCCTTCCATATTGATTAGTTGCTTCTGTTGTGATAATAGACCCTTAAAACATTAACCAAGGCGTGATATTTTCTACTTATACAAAAACTGTTTTAATCCCAGTCTCTATGAGATATTACCTTTATTCTATTGATATATAAAATGATGAGGTTAGTAAATTTTAAGCTGCCATTATTCTGAGGAAGTTGAAAAAATTCTCCTATTCAAATAACATGAGAGGTTCTATGTAGAGACCTGAACCTACCAATTTCTTGAAAAAATTTGCTATCTTTATGGGGGCACTATATGAAAACTTTGAGATTATTAAACACTATGTCAAATTGAAATCCTCAAATGCAATCTTTAATATGACAGATGACTATTCATAATAGTGATGCCTAAATTTTATGAACATTCTTTTTATATCGTGTGAACCAAGAAGTTTCTAAAGCTTTTTACTGAAAATGGGCCCATAAATAGTAAGCATATTCCAAATTATGGTAATGCATATCTACAGCAGAGTATACCAACATGCTCATGATGGAGTTTGATTATTCTGTGGCTTTTTAAAATTTTTTTTCCCTTCTCAATAGTGTTTTCAATGACCATTGACATGATAAGAACTCATACCTCTTCTGTTTAGTGCTTGGCTGAGTCCCATTTCTCTTGATGCTTTCACACTTCTCATGCTACCCAAGTTATTCAAAGATCCAAACTCTTTGGAAGCCCTTCACAAACAGACAATTTAATTAAAACTCAGTTCTAAAACAACATTGGAAATACAATTTCAGAATTGATAAACAAAGAGCATCATCAGCAATCTGAATTGAATATTGTGTTGTTGTTGGATTGGAGTCAAGGGTAGGACAAATATACATTCATGAAGTTATGTGTGTGAAAGTGAAGGTGGAATGGTAACCATTTGTTGTGTCTGGGGGTTGAAAGTGAGGGATGGAGATGACTTGCATTTATGGTGTAATGATGCTAGAAATAGGGGATGAAATGATTTTTTAGCTTGGATAGATTTTTTTTTTTTTTTTTTTTTTTTTACTTACAACCTCATTTTAACATACAACCACTCAATAGGACTATTTCATTGTGGGAACTTAAAAGCAGAAGGGATTCCTTTGACACCTACTTAAGTAAACAAATAGGAAACATAAAAGCACACTACTGAGCTGGGGAGAGAACTCAGTAGTAGTACTTGACTAGAAGGCTTGAGATCTTGGATGTTCCTATCAGTGAGAAACAACCAACAGCTGAAGAAACAGATCGTGAAGGAGAAAGGAGAAGAAGGAAAAGGAGAAAAGAACAAAAGCTGTAGGTAGCAAAGTCATAACAAAACTATTGAGTGCTGGAAAGGTTAGAGAACTAAAAAGGTTGGATATGTGTCACTGTGAGAATTTTTAACTTGTGGTAAATTCATTTGATGAAAACCTATGTACCTGTAAGGAACAATGGGATTAGCCACTAAATACTTACAAAATACAAAACTCCTAAATGACAGTCACTGTGGAAAATAATGAAGTCTGAGAAAAATGCTAGTATTCCATTTACACTTGTGCTTGCATGTTTATAAGCACATACACACATAAGTACTAAACGGATAATGAACTTGAAATTAGATCACAATGTGTGCAATATTTTTCAATGAAGAAAGGCTTGTGAGTAGATAGAGGACTATGTAAAGAGCTTCCAAAATAATGTCAGAGACATATAAACAGATTTTAAAATCTTTAACAACATATTAAATTAGTAATGTTAGTATATCTTACTTATTAGGCATATCTAATTAAAGTTTTAAAAATACATCAGAAGAAACTGCACAAAGAACATAGCGGTGATATTTTTCTGCTCCTAGTTATTATCTTCTCTGTATCTTTCAGTTTTCTAATATTGTTATTTCTTTTATAGAAGAGGAAATTATATGACTAAACTGTCAAATGAAAGTACATATGAGTAGCACTATAGTAGAATTTAAACATATGTATGTTTTAATTCTGACTGGTGTTTTATTTGTCTGAGTTGATTCCACTAATTCATTTATTTTGTTCACCTTCTTAATGTATTTGTGAGCCAAAGAATAATTTATCTTTGACCTTAGAGCCTCCAAGCTGTTTGTTGATTTACTCATCTTCTAAGGGATTTGGGGTGTGTGATAAATTGAAGGATTGTTTCACTTCCAGGGTTTTCTTGCTAAAATGAGTCTCTGCTGGGATTTATACTTTAATTTCATAAGCAGTTTGTTTTCTAAAATATGTTTTTACAAATTCTCTTAATGCCTCATAATAGGGGTTTTTGCAGACTATCTATGAATGCCTGTAACTATATTGAGACTCAATATAAATATTACAGATATATACCAGTTTAATACCAATAGAAAAGGAAATCTTCTTGAATAGGCACTTGATGTATGCATAAGTGTGTCTGCATATCTATGTTTATGTATGTGACATAATCATTGCTTAATGAATGCTCTATTGAAGCACATTCTTCCATTTCTTTCTCTCAGCTATTATAAAGACTGCCCTTCCAAACATGGACCGAGAAGCCAAGGAGGAGTACCTGGTTGTAATCCAAGCCAAAGATATGGGAGGACACTCTGGAGGTCTGTCTGGAACCACAACACTTACAGTGACCCTTACTGATGTTAATGACAATCCTCCAAAATTTGCACAGAGTAAGTGATTTCTTGAACTACCTACAAATCATACACATTTTTAGTAAAATCTTCCTCAACATTACAAAACCTGATAACAGCTATAGACTGCTTAATAGAAAAGTATGCCAAGATGACACACATTTACCTCCATTTTCATAATTTTAAAGATATTGAAAAAAACATCAAATATCATGAGCATGGTAGGTAATAGAATCAGAAAGAACTTGAGTTAATGATGAAAAAGTCATCCCTGATATTGATCCATTATTAATCCCATTGTTATAATAAACAAGTAAAGTCTGTAATAGGGAACAAAATATACATTAAAACTGCTTCCAAACAAACATCCTCTTTCCTGCCACCGGGTGCGATATCAATAACCATTGACTCCATCCTCAACAGAATTCCAGGCAAACAATGTCAGTGGGCCAGGGAGATGATCATAATCTACATAATCCTCATCCTTTCATGAAACACTTCTTATAAGCATGCGACCAAGTAATATAATATGGAGTAATATTTCAACAAAGTCTTATAGACATGACAGGAGGATTCTTGAACTGAAAAATAAAGCATGCATGTAATTACATGGAAGAGAATGAAATCAATAAGCCAAAGGAGGGAAAAATAGTCATCAGTGCTAAAAATCTATGGTTACAAATATATATCTATGATATTATGTTTGCATAATTACATATGCATATTCAATTTAAATATTCTGAATAGGAGTAAAATTAGAAAATTAGATAGATTTTTTTTTGGTCTAGTTTATTTGATTTAATTTAATATCCTCTCTGGACTGAATTAGTACATGTTAAGAACACCATTAAGTACACCATGACGTTTAATGTAAGATCATTATGAAGCTATTAAAATATCTTAATTTGTAGGTGAACTGATTGAGTTTGTTAAAGAGAAATGAGATAGATGGAAAGAGAGAGAGAGAGAGAGAGAGAGAGAGAGAGAGAGAGAAGAGAGAGAGAGACGGAACTGTTTCTTTATCACATTATTGTCCATCAAGAAATTTACAAACTTTTATTTCAAAGGAGCCATGGTATGCAAAGATGGTAGAGATGTTAGCCAAATAAAGTATAGGGCCTGCAAGTTCTTCAGTGTTAATTAGGTAAGCCTAAGAATGGATCATCTTATGATTTTAAGAAGATAACTTATCATATTACTGATATCAGTAGCTAAGTATCTGGTAGAGCTTTCTGCTGGCTTAGGAAACACTAATTGAAAAAATCTTTTATGAAAAGAAAGAGAGAAACTAGGAAATGAGAGCAAACAGTGGAGGATACAGGTGCAGCTCTAAAATGAAACATTTGATGAGTAATTGAAAGATCATTCATAAAAGTCCCAAGGCAGTAAGTGTAGAGATATATTTTCATATAGAATTGTACAACTTTTATTTCTGCCCCTCTGTGAATTATGACCCTTTTAAGAAAAATTATTGGAATAATTCATCCTATCATTATTTTGCTTCCTGATACTTCATAGTTCATTCAGTCATATGCAGCTCATCTTTTGCAGAAAGATGATTATTTCAATTCAACAGTGATAGGTGAGTTTCTAATGTGTTTCCTTTTGTGGAGGTAATGATTATTAACTATGGTTACCCTGATGGAGATAACAACAACACACAGAATTGTCGTGGAATAGCATTTTAACTAGGCAAACATGTGTTATATTTGTTTATGATGCATTTGTTTAACGATTTAAGGATGTGTGTTTAATTATGTAAAGATATGTTGTATCTGTTTCACCTTGCCTGCATAAGGCACTTGATAGTTCTAATAAAGAGCTGAATGGAATGGCCAACAGCTATGCAGGAGAGGGAATAAAAAGGAGAACTGGAAGAATGAGGGAAGGAGGAGGAGAGAACTAGGGACATGCATGGGGTAAAAGCCAGGCAGACACTGGCCATCCAGATGTAGAGAAGCAGGGAAAGTAAGATATACAGAAGGAAGAAGTAATAAGCCCCAAAGCAAAAGGTAGATAAAGAGAAACATGCTAATTTAAGTTAAAAGAGCTAGCCAGAAACATGCCTAAGCTGAGTTAGAGCATTAGTAACAAAAATAGTATCTCTGTCATGATTTCGGAGCTGGTTGGTGGCCCCAAAGAAAAAGCCTGATACACAGAATGGCAGTGGATAAAGGAATGTTCCATTTGCTTAGCTTTTCAAGGATCCCTGGTATATGATTGGCAGTAAGGTGTAGTTCACTCACTGGGTATTTACATAATAAGCATGCCAGAGTGATATTCTCCAAATTCACAGGGAATACAAACCTTGGGAGAATTGGGCAGCATGTGTTAGATAGAATGATTTTCTTTGCTCACTATGGTAAAACTACTTGCAAAATGGTTTTATTCTTCAGTCCCATAACATTACGGTCCAAGCAGGTTTTACTTCATCATTAAGGAAAGGAACTTAAGAACTTTACTCATTAAATGAACTAGTCTTCAATTCTATTGGATAATACAAACCATGGTTATTCAGGGTTTGAGTTTAAACTGTAGTTAGGTAACGTTCTACAGATTTAACTTTTCCTTTGGGCATGCTGCTCATTGAACAGTTGTTTCCCCTTTGTTGTGATGGCAATAGGACTCAGTCTTCCTGGTGGTCTGAGGTTGGGTTTTCCTGAAACAGGCCCTGAGACAAGGACCTGACTATAAGTAATTTAACTTCGCAAAGGAGCACCAGTGTGGAAGTGAGAAAGGGCAGGTTAGAAAGCCAGCTGTGTGTATGACCCAAACACTTACCACTGTGGACTAGTGTACCTTTATCCTACTGAGAAAAGTTTGAAATGATGGAAACATTTTGAACAAAATTGGCAGTATCTCAAAGTTATCCCTTCAGAGAGGGGTGGAGTCTAGTATTTCATAAACTAACTCCTGTGAGTCTTTGATGACTGCTTCTGTGGGACAAATCAGTGCTGGGGCAGTTCTTCCAGCCTGACACGCAATGGACAAAATGGAATCTGAAAGCAAGATAGAGGCCCGAGGCAAAGATATACAAGAAGGAATAGACATATGTAGGGCAGGTGAGCAGTAATGTGTTAATGGCCAGGGAGAGTGGTCAAGTACCACTAGCTTCCACTATATCAATGAACATGACTGCAAACCACACTTCAACCAAGAAATTGGAATAAAAATAGGACAAAGGCTACTGATTAGACGTGCTTTACTGTCCCCATAGGAGAATGAAAGCACACTGTAATTGTATTTTTGCCTAGGGAGTTTTGCAGGTAGGATTTTAGTCTTTAGAGCAATGAAGAATTTAGTGACAAGAGGAGAATTTCATGTATCTGGACAGCTTGCTGCAGGCCATGGCGGAAGTTTTGTAATTGGATTTTATCAAAAATAGTCTACAAGTTAGTAAATAGAAAAGTAAGTTCAAAAGTGACTTTCAATGTGTTACACATTGCAGCTCTCTATGTTGAAATTAGCTTAATATTTTATGTGGGGCAACAATGAATATTCTCACAGGCAGGCAATGTAATTATACAGTCACTAGGAAAGGAAATTCACACAGACTCACTAATATTCTGATATGGTCACTACAAGTAAATACTTGGTAAATGTATGGTTGAATAAGTAAGTTTTCTGTCTCTGAAGAATGGTGAAGAGGGTCCTCTCCTTCCTAGCAATACTTGTTTCTCACTTGTTTAAATGACTGTGTATTCCATAGAATAGATATACTGCTGTCTTGGTAGCCTCTCTAGGCATATCAAGAAGGGAAGAAATGTCCAATCAATTGTGCTGTACAAATCAATCAGTGAGTGGATAGTGTTTATGTACTACCCAGTGTTTCTCCTTTTTGTAAAGGTTTGTATCACTTCTCAGTACCGGAGGATGTGGTTCTCGGCACTACAATAGGAAGAGTTAAAGCTAATGATCAGGATATTGGTGAAAATGCACAGTCATCCTATGATATCATTGATGGAGATGGAACAGCACTGTTTGAAATCACATCTGATGCCCAGGCACAGGATGGTGTTATACGACTGAGAAAGGTAAGCTGGGGAGTATTTTCTTCAATTTTTAAATATCTCCTAGAAACTTGGCTTGAAATCTCTGAGAGCTGAGTAGACAGGCATAACCCAGATCTGGTAGGTACTTAGATTTAACATTGAAGGTGAGATGAGAAAGTGCATAACAGCACTGTTGAGCATCACCAGTCTCTTGGGACCACATCACATTTTAGATGTCCCTCTGGTAAACAGTTACCAGGATGTAGCTAGCCTCCTATTACTTTTCTCCACATTTATGATTCAGTGAGTTTTCTCTAAGGCAAAGAAGTCACTCAGTCTTTATACAGGGCAATGAAGCCAAGTAACCTTCAACCAGTTGAGAGCAAAATGGATGGACAGTTATTACTGGATGGTGAAACTACTCCAGGATACAATTACCTACAGTTTTAATGGATTCTCGGTGGGACCACATCTCAATTGTGCCCAGAAGCAACTAGTTCAATAGTTTCTAGGATATCCTGATGTAACTCTCCTATTTCTGCTCCCATATCTTGAAATGTCCCTCCCAAATGTGTTGATGCTTCCTTAAGTCCTTATTGAAAACTGCTTACAAATGAACTCAGAGACAAGCATGATGCTCAGAATCAGCTGGAGCTCTAAGGCTCAGGAAGGAGACAAACTCTCCTACCATGGTTATTTTAAACCATATGTCAAAAGTCTAAGCTTTATTCAAAATAAATATCATGGTTTCTTTGTTCTAGAGGTGAGGCCATTAGAACTAGAAGATAAATTTCTGAAAATAAAATCAAGAAATAAAGAGTGAAACATTTTGGCCAGTGAACTGTGTTTTATTCTTGTTTCATTTTGTTTTGGTGTGAGATGTGAAGGATTCTGTACGTTTTCAATTTGTTCTTCATCATGAACTCTTCCGTCATAAAAAACATGCAACAATGAGCTCATGTTTGTATTGCTACAAATTTTTACTTGTGTAAAGAGAGGTCCATGGTTATGGATGACATGTTACTTTCTTCAATATTTTTCTTTGCACCTTTGTTGCACATGATATTTTAAACAGTTTTTCTAATTTATGAATACGAAAATACATGATGGGGCACACTATTGGAATATTAATTTTTTTCTCTGCTGTCCTTAAGCATTAATGTGCACAACATTAAGCCTACTATGCAATTCTCTTTTTTTTTCTGGCTTTGTTTTTTATTATTGTAAAATTTTCTATTCATTTTACATACCAACCACAGATACCCTTCTCCTCCCTCCTGCTACCCCCTAGTTTGCAATTCTATCACATGACATGAAGATAATGTTTTACTTCGGATATAGTTCAGTGGCAGTGTGCTTCTCTATCATGAGTAAGATCATTGTATTCTGTCTCTGGGACCTCAAAAATATATGTGAAATGGATGGTTGTGCTCTTAAATTCCTCATTGAAGAGAATCATTAACAGAAACATGGAATTTTCTGGATATATTTTTGTTTAAAAATTATTACAATCAATGTTGGGGATAAATGGCTATATTTATTTAATTTGTCAGTGAACAACACTATTCTTATGCTGAGATACAAGTTCAGAGCTTTGAACTAACAATTGAAAAATATTTAAAAGCTTGTATTTCTAGAAGAGTGCTGTGTAATTATGTTTAAGTCAATTATTGAATAACCCAGAACCACATTTTCCTTGCCTAAAAAAGTCCTAATTCCATTTTTATTATTTTTATGAATTGCTATCCTTTGTTCCTGTAAGGTGCTTTCATAAACTGAAACAATGAGCCATTCATTGTGATTCTGTCCACTAATATTTATAAACTTGGAGGCATATGCTATGTACTTGTGACATGAAAACCACAAGTTGATTTTAGAGAAAAGTGTATGAGGGGTCAAATTTCTACAGGCTAATGTGCCACTGTTTTTGTTTTTGTTTTGTTTTGTTTTGTTTTGTTTTGTTTTTAAACTGATAAAGTCCTAAGGACATGAGAGTGTTTTTGGACACTTTATAGTTAAGCTAGGCTGAAAATTACAATCAGAAAGGGGAAAAAAGCAGAATCATCTTGGAGAACTGCCTGGTTTTGATTTTTAGTGAAGCAAAAAAAAAAAAAAAATGGAGTGAGGTACAGGGAACCTATTTACCTATTTAGGCAGACTGTTCCCTAGACATCTTCTGTGAAAAAGTGTAGAAACTATGTGGGGAATGCCTAGAGAGTTATCTGAGACTGGTGGCTGTGAAAGGATGAAGTGAAGAGAAAGGAAAGATGTTGATCTGAGGGTCTAAAACTACAAAACTGGACAATATTTAGTGGTATTTTGTGCAGTGTGAGGCCACAACATTTCTAGAAGAAGAGAGTCTTAATATCCACCCAAACTGATAAGATGGTGTGGTGATGGGTATGTCAATTGACTTGATCAAGTCCTCTATTTGTGTATTAGTGTATTATTGTACCTTAAAACATACACAATTACTACTTATCAATTAATAACACTATTAACACAGAGCACATTTTAAACAGATTTTGTAAAGTGCATGGAATAGAAAGATAGTGTGGGTGATTTTCAGATTTTGAATATTCTCATACCATCCTAAATCATCTCTTCCAAACTATACACAGACACAATTGTTATTTCAGAGTCAACAGAGAAGTGTATTTGCACTGTTTACCCAAAAATATCAGGGAGGATAACTAAGTCCATTCACATCTGAATTCAAATATGAAAATCAACTTGGATGTTTGAAATAAGAATATATATTTAATCTTGCACAAGTGCTCTGTAAGACTTCACTGATGATAGTTTTTGTTCCAGTTTTCTATTTTCTAAAAATTTGCATTGCAGATTTAAAGTTCTGTTTCTTCCATGAAATTGCAATACATATATAAACTATCTTCTTGAATCTTGTCAGACTTACCTTCTTAAAATATGGAGTATTATAAGTTGCCAAGAATTTGCCTAGATGGGTTCTAATGTATATAAGGGAATGTATCCTCTTACATCACCTTACATCACTCAGTTTACACCCATCATTGACAAAGTCTTTTGGACTGTTAAAGAATGATGACTCTTTCAGAAACATCATCAATGACAGAGCAATGATGTCATTTCAGTTTTGAAGTAGGAAGTGTGAGGCAAAACCAAACCTAGTTGTGTCAGTTTATCTGGCTTCACACTTTGTTTTTCTAAATATGAACCAAAACAGCTCTGTTTATGAAATCATATCCCTTTATATGTTTACCTGATCCATAGCACAGTACTTTTCACAGAGTCCTAACAATGTCCCCAAAAAGAGATAAGCTCCATTTCGGCCACATAATCAGTAAAAGTAGAAATGTTTTGGAAATGATATGAAATACTCTTTGTTAGGATTAGTGCTAAATCATGCTTTGTAATGTCTCCTTAGACTAAACAATGATCATTTTTAGTCTTTCCATTTCACACACTGTTGAAGAAATGATAAAATATTGTTCCCCGATAGAGATTGTATTCAATACTGCCTTATCTGCCACCAGCAGAAACCCGGTTAACCAGATGGTTAGAATGCTGGTCATGTCATCGATAGTAAAATTTTATTATGACTGTGAAGTGAAAATTTGATGTTACAATTCATGACTGTGAATATTCTGTGAATTCTAAGTGAAATGAGCAAAACAAAACAGAACAATAGATTAGGCTTGCTGAGCTTGTATAATAAACAAGTATCAATAAATGCCTGCAAAATTTACAGGTTGAAACTTGGGGAATGGATCCCATTAAGAGTCACAAACTGGTTTAAATGAGAATAACTTCCACCCATCCACAGTATACTCATTTGTTCTTGCTGCTGTGGTTTAGAGAGAAGCATTCATCTTTGTCATTTTTTAACAGCCTCTGGACTTCGAGACCAAAAAATCCTATACACTGAAGGTGGAGGCAGCCAATATCCACATCGACCCACGTTTCAGTGGCAGGGGACCCTTTTAAGGATACAGCAACAGTCAAAATTGTTGTGGAGGATGCTGATGAGCCCCCAGTCTTCTCTTCACCAACTTACCTCCTTGAAGTTCATGAAAATGCTGCTTTGAACTCTGTGATTGGCCAAGTGACAGCACGTGACCCTGATATCACTTCTAGTCCTATCAGGTATTTCTCTTGTGGTATTTGTGTAGTATTTGCTGCCTTGTAGGACAAGAGAAAGAGCCTTTGGAACTGTTCTGTGATGAAGGGCTTTCCATCTCTTTATTCTCTCTCCATGTGTGGATGGTGTGTACTTTCATATATATATATATATATATATATATATATATATATATATATATATATATATATATATATATGTCTACTCAGAGCTACAGACAATGCCTAGAAACAGAAATTTCAAAATAAACCAAGTGATTCCTGGTCTTGAGAAAGCTAGATGGAGATGCAAAATTGCAAGGATTTTATAGCACTTGGGGATGGATCTTTTTCATTTTATGCTTTATTATTTTTTAGTATTGCATGAGCATTGCCAGTTGTATTTTGTCTCTTCTGACAGATATAGTGAATTATATATTAGAATTCAGAGGTATGAGACCTCCATGTCAACGCATTTAGAAGTCCCTATCTTGTTTCTGAATGTGGGTTTGCAATTACCTTCTTCTCAGTTTGTGAGCATTTCTGATAAGTCAGCATCTGGACTGGTTTCTTTTACTGACAAAAAAAAATATTTCTGTGTCATTTAAAAATACCTCATGTTCAGAATTTTCTTGCATAGATATTTTTCCAAATGATGAAAACATAATCATTTCTTCAAATTATTTTTTTTGCTTTAAAGTGAGGCTCAATTCTGTTCTTTTATATTGATTTGTAGACATCTTTTCTTTCTTAGAAGTCAACAAATAACAGTGTAGATACTCAAGCTGAAATTACTCTGAGCATCTATTATCTTGTGTGCAGGTTGCCAAGGTTGAAGTGTTGGCTAATAATGTGTTTGAGAGTGGATGTCAAGTATTTTCATGAATGTGTGTGTGTGTGTGTGTGTGTGTGTGAGAGAGAGAGAGAGAGAGAGAGAGACAGAGAGACAGAGAGACAGAGAGACAGAGACAGAGAGACAGAGAGACAGAGAGATGTAGAGAGAGGGAGAGAGAGGGGGACAGTTGGAGAGATAGAGTTTGTGTGAGAGTGAATGAGTATGTATCACAGGATGTATGTGGGTGTGTATGTGAGAGGGAGGGTATGAAAATACTAAACATTTTCAATTTCCAAGCTACAAATATTTAGGGTTGGCATCTTTGCAATGACTTTTTCAGAAAAATCTCTAGAAAAGTATATTTTCTGGAGCTTTTAATTATTTATACTTTAAAATTTATAATACTATTTTATTTTTAGATTGTAGTTTAATAGTTGCTTCCCCATGTGTTTTTACCATTATATGCTTATGTAGTAGACTTTCTATGTGTTTCAACTATTGTACACCTGAAAAAAATATAATGCCTCTATGCTTTTGAAGAAACAAAAGGAGTTAGAACATGAGCAAGAGGGGTAGAAACAATGTAAATAAAGAACTTGCACATAAAAGTTGTAAAAAGCCAAAATTAACAATTACTTAGTATATTATTTTTCATTAATGTCTATTTACAAACTTAAACTATGTTAGGTTCTCATTACTTGAGGGTGATAAAGATGGGAGATAGAGGTGAAATTCTTCAGGACAGTAAATGCCTCACATAACTGAAGATTGGGACAAAATGGGAATTATTTTTACACTAATCAAAGCTCTTAATAAAATACAATTTATTTTTAAAATTGGGACAGTGAAAGGACACTCCCATGAAGATAATATAACGAAAGTTTTCTGGAGAAGAGAAAACCACTAAGAAGATAGCCCTCCATGTGAGGATTTGACTAATGGCCTGGTGGCCATTCTCATCTCAGAATACAAATAATAAACTATAGACATGCAGAATATCCTTCATCTGCTTGAATGTATTATATCTATGAGAAGGTCAAGTGTGAAATGTAAGGGTCGGAAGAATCCAGAAACAAATAAATTTCCATATGCATCCAATAAAATAGTTGTGCAGTGGCTTGATGGTGGGATTTAACATGCACGAGCACAGTTGTGTTTGTTGCATGAATAGGTAAACTTATTTGCATGCCTCTTTCATGTTCTCTGTCAGAAAGCATCCTTACTTTTCTCACAACCCCAAGCATGAGACAGAATGTGACAGTACTAAACCAGATGGGTGCAACTGAAGTCCAATTATGAGAATAATCTCAAACCTTGGTTTGATGACATTTCTACTGTTATAAGCAAACAACGTGTAAGTTATCAGGAATATATTAAATCATGATTTCCTAAAAAATAAGGAATATACATACACATTAGCATCACACACACATACACACACAAATACATATGTATGTATCCATCATGTATTATATGTAATATATAATTAGGGATATACACATTATCGTCATCACACACACACACACACACACACACACACACACACACACACACACATATATATATATATATATATATATATATATATATATATATATTCCAAATTCAGTTTTCATCACACCAGTGACAATGCTATTAATATAGAATGGCATGTTCTTGACCAGGGATGAGGTTTGAGGAGCTTTGTAACTCAAGACGAAAGAAACAATTGAACCACAGAACTAGGCATAAACAAGAGTCACTACCCCTCATGTGCTTCTGTACATTTTATAATCTCTCCTTTATACTTGAGTAAAACCAGTTTGATTGAAGTAATTTCAGTTCGCAGGGAGTCAAGCTGCAATTTTCACTGTAACGATTATATACGTATCTATTATTGTCACTATTTAGAAAGGTGTGTGTGTGTGTGTGTGTGTGTGTGTGTAGGAAGCTGGAGATCCTTCAGCAGCAACCACCTAGCTTCAAAACAGGCCATTTTTCAGTCCAGCTAAAGGGGGGAACTGGGAAGAGATGGACAGATCAAGTGTGCTTTGGTGACATAGACGTATCAGTGCTTCTGATATATGCCAGGCAAGTGCAAATTCTTCCATGTCTCTAGTCCCATACAAAAAAGACACAGGTACTGTTTCAAAGTATGTGTGGGAGACTTTGATATGTCAGGGAGAATGTGGGCTCCACAAAGTCCTGGCAGGTGGATTGTCCCCAGGAGATGACACTTTAAGGAAGAACCACTGCTTTATTCCCTTCAGTATCATCTCTCCATTTCTGCCACCCTCCTCTGCCGGCTGGCTTACAGAAAGTAGCTTCCCCATGTCCATATGCAAATGGCTAATTTGACTAGAAAACTAAATTTCCCAACTAACCAGGTCAGTGCATAGGTCATTATGAAGCTAGCAGATGGGCTTAGAACAACTTTTCCTTTTAAAATAGATCTAGAGGTTGTGACATCTCAGAGACTCTCTGGGCAATGGATAGCTACACATCATTTTCTCTTTAGAACTACTGTATTTCATATGCTGACAAGAGTGTATCTGTCTTTCAGGATAATATTTGCTTTGCCATCTTGCAAAAAATAGTCATTGTGGCATCTGCTATGTTAAAACATGCAGTCATTTGCTGGCTCATCGACTTCCTCTGTGATTTCATTTTTGAATACAGATCCTAGATAGGAAGATTCTGCATTTTGAAATACTTATACCTACATCTAGATATATGTTCATATCTGTATGTCTGAATATTCCAGTCCAGAGGAAAATGAACAGTGATACACATTAAAGCCCATGATCACACTGTCTCCCTCCGAGGGACATTAATTAACGGTTTGCTTTTTTCTTCTCTACTATATATGTGTTGCTCAGTAATGCAGACTAATTTCTGACAATTTATTTAAAGATGGTGTTTTTCAACTCAAGCAGATTAAGTCAAAAATCATATTACTGTTGTTTTGCAGCATAGCTGTCAGCCTTTCAGTTCTCTGAGACTCACTTTCTTCACTGTCTAAGATGCTATATTCCTCATAAGGCATTGAGCAAATGAAGTCACTTTATTAGATGTTTCAACTATTAGCATTACTATCTAATTAGGGGTAAGCCATGACATATTTTAATTTTTCAGAGATGAATTTATTTTACATGATTGTGATTTTGCCTGTGTATATCTTTGTGCACCATGTGTATGCATGGTGTGCAATGAAATCCGTCAAGGACAGTGGAACGCTTAGAGAAGGAATTACAAATGCTTGTGAGCAATGATGTGGGAACCAGGAACTAAACTAAGGTCCTCTGCAAGAGCAACTTTAAACCACTGAGCCAACACTTCAGGCCTCTCATTTTAAAAATTAAATGGAAATTAAATATCTAGTAGCTAGTTGAGAAGAGAATTAAAATAAACATGGCTATATCCATGTAGAATGATATGGTAGTTTGGGGCTTATTCTATTATTTTGTTGTTTGTTTGGGTTAAGATGTATTTCAAAGAATATAAATAATGTCATTTATTTTAATTTTAATCAAGCTTATGATTACAATATTATCACCAATGTGATCAATATATCTTAAGGCCTGTGTTAATATGCTGCTTTCTTGTGATAACACCTTGAGATAGTATGTCTAATCAGTATCTTCATTTAATACAAGAAGGTGGTGAGGACAGGACAGTGAGCTTCCCAAGTATCACACAAACAGA
The DNA here is from genome assembly GCF_903995425.1 of Onychomys torridus. Taxonomy (NCBI): domain Eukaryota; kingdom Metazoa; phylum Chordata; class Mammalia; order Rodentia; family Cricetidae; genus Onychomys; species Onychomys torridus. The sequence goes on along the minus strand of NC_050447.1, from coordinate 26,534,082 downwards.
TGGATGATTCTCATTGTAAACTTGAATGCATTTAGAATCTCCATGGGAACCTATCACTAAGTGTGTCTAGGAGGGGGGTTTCCAGAAAGGTTTAATTGAAGTGAGAAGAAACCCTCCTGCCCACCCTACCTTCCATGAGCAGTGTCTTGCCAGGGTCTGGAATCCTGAACTCAATCAAATGAGGGAAATTAACTGAGCATCAGCTCTTTCCGCTCTCTGCTTCTTTACTGGAGGTGGAGGGGGACCAGTGGCCCTCGCTGCAGCCTTTCATTCCCTAGCATGATGGGCTGCACCACAGAATGGGAGCCATGGGAACTTCCTCTTCATTAAGCTGCCTTTGTCAAGCATTTTGTCACAGCACTAAGAAAAATGACTTGGAAAATCAGCTTTCTAATCCAGTAGCAAAATACCTGTGATCAACTAACTTAATAGAAGGATGGGGTGGAAGCTCACAGTCTCAGAAGTTCAGATTCCTGGTCTATGGCAATGCTGCTTTGATCCTGTGACAATTTCATGTACCAAAGTTGGGGTCATGTTGCTGAAGAAGCTGCTCACAATATGACAGCTATGAAGTAAAAGAGAGAAAGTGCATGAGAGAGAGAGAGAGAGAGAGAGAGAGAGAGAGAGAGAGAGAGAGAGAGAGAGAGAGAGAGAGAGAGAGAGAAAGGGAGAGAGAGAGAGATTGAGATTTGAGGAGACAATGGCCTCAATATCCTCTAGAAAAGCACACCCATGCAATTTAACTCCCTTGTACAAGGTTCACCTCATAAAAATTTTATTCCTTCTTCCTGGTAGTGCCTGCCTTAGCCAGACTGAGAAGTGTTCCCTGGAGACACACTAGACTAAATCCTTGCACTGGGCTGTTTGGCACTCAACTGTCCCTTCTCCACTTGTATGGCACAGCTCCTTTCTTTATCTGTGATCACTGCACTGAAAGTTTAATTCATTCTTCATTTTCTATTTTTTGTTTCACCAAAACCAGTGTGACTACAACGGAAGCAGAAAAAAATAGCTCTGGTGTTAAGCTGAGTCTGTGTGGGATGTCCCCACTCATCGGTTTTGATACTTCCTACAGTGTTTTACTATTGACTGTGAGCTATGGTGTGAACTGGGAGACGAATAGGGGAATCCATCTGATGCTTATTTGATGAATCTAATCTTATTTCAAAGTACTGAGGAATGGAAAGATTTGAGTTTTGCAGAAAGAAAGCTGAAATTCAGAAAAAAAATGACGTGCATGTACACAAGAGTGTATCAGATTTTTACGGGTGCAGGACCTAAACCTGAGGTTCCTACCACTAACCACTACCACTAACCACTAAGTCCATGAGTGGCCCACTGGATTCTTGAATGTGAATCGAATGATACCAACTAATGTTTGCTAAAAATGCCATATTTTGTGACAAACTCACAAAACTGATGTGAAACATAGAGAATTATTTACATGTAAGATGAAAAATACCTAGCATACAGTGAATTTTGAAAATAAGCAGACACTTGTATATGAAGTTCTGTAGCCCATTCCCCTACAATAAATTTATTTCAGATCTATATTGGGACTCACTGTGGCTTTGAAGTGAATGCAGGTTGTTTTTAAAGCAGTAGCTTTCTGCTGTTTTCAGAATATTCACTTTGAATACAATTGCACAGGCTGCTTATATTAGAAGTCAGACCAATGACCACTTAGTAAGAGAATAGGTGACTGACACCGGCTCACAGTGGCCACATAGTCTGTTGTCCTAATCCCTCTCCTGAACATAAGTGCCCACTCAACACAAGAGCAGCGCTTCGCTGTTTTCCTCCCAGTATGATGGCATTTTTGTACCTCTTTTTGGTTGTCAGGCTCACCGTTAATGGGCTCTTTTCATGCAAACACTTCTCACCACGAGCATCACCAGTGATGCTGAAAGAGAAGCATTTCTGACTATACAGGACATTGAATTAATTTGGAATAATACTCTACATTGGCTGATTTCCATGTCAGTCTTGTAATAATACACCTTAGTGTGTGTGTGTGTGTGTGTGTGTGTGTGTGTGTGTGTGTGTGTGTGTGTATGTAGGGGGGATATAGTCATCACATTGTCAAGAGCTCAGCCCAGTGCTGTAACCTGTGAGCACAGGCTTGCGCAACTAAAATCATGCTTGTTCATCAGCATCTCCCCAATTCCACTCTCCCATGACTGTTATTACCTTTCTAAATGAGTTTAGTTATTTTAGATATTGGATATTGTATGTAAGTGAACCATGCACTCTTTTCCTTTTGTTATAACCTCATTTCTTTTACTGCACTGTCTCCAAAGGCCATATATATATATATATATTGCATATTTTGGTATCTACGTTTTTCAGGCTGAATAATATTCCATTGTATTCTATATAATTCATATATACATACATGATTCCTCTCCTGAAACTTATGAATAATGTCTCAGAGAACTTGGGAATGCTTATATGTCTTTGAGATGCTTACCTCACTTCTTTCTGGTAAATACTCAGAAGTGGGACCATGAGATCATATTGCAGTTTGATTTTTAATGTTTTGTGGAGATTCCATAGATGCTGCACATTTTTTTAATTCCTACCTGGAATATACAATGGTATAGTGACAATAATCTAATGTGTTTTAATAACTAAAACTTGATTTATGTGCCGTCTATACTCATTTCTCCAAACAGAAGTTTTATTGTTTCCCAAATTAAAGTACAAACTCTCTCAATACCATTCCAAAATCTTTCTATTCCTAACTAAACTGGTTGTAACCAATTCAGCACATGAAATTATATATGCACATTAATTCATTCATTTACATTTACAATTATATCCAGTCATCCATTCACATTTCAGTTTGTTCTCCTTGTTATAGTGATTAAGCTCACAGTTTCCAGAAAGTTTTTTCTTATAAAGATACATCCCATGCCTTGTATTTGTGTTCTATTATAAGATGTATGACTGAGTAACCACAGGACAACCAATCCCTCCATAGTTAGCTTAGCTATCCTTTAATATAAGCTATGTTGCTATGATAAATAAAGTCAGATGATAGAGCCTTGGAGTCAACTATAAAGAACAGTTTCCTTAAGAAATCAGAGTACATGCAACCACAGGTACTTAATGTGGTTAATATAAAATTATGTCATCTTTCAGAGAACCTTTTACTAATTTTGAGAGTGGACTTTGTTTATTTTTTTTATGTTCTCTTTTCCTCCCTCTCTCTTTCAAAAAGATACTTTTCCCCTTAGAGAAATAATAAATAAACAGGGACTAGCAGAATGCAGACAATATTATTTATTAAAGCAGCCAGAACAACCAGTGAAGCAATTAGAGGCAGAAGTCGAAAACTTGTAGATGGAATTTTTGATTCTCAAAGTGCATGCAAAAAAATGCTAAAATGGTTTCTTTAGGCATAATAACAAAAGCGAGAATGAAATTAAGCAGTGAGAAAGAAACCGTTGGAGTTCAGTGAAATATAATAACTGATTCATAACTAAGGGGTTTATTTCATTATGTATGGCTCGAAATGGCATCTTCACTTGCAGTCAGCTCAAAATTGTATTCTCCTGTAAATTTTCCAGAGAGAAATGGCAGACCAGTGTTGAACAAAGCATTTTTTAATACTATAAAAGTGCACTTGCTTCTGCTAAATTTGAAAAATCTAACCACATTACCTTTCTCCAAGGACAACCATTCCCTAAGGTATTCTAAGTAACACAGAAACTGTTGGCAGATCAGTTTGAACTCAACTTTCTTTGCTCTTGGATCCCCCATTAAGTTCATTTGATAAGGAGTCAAGTGTTTTCTAAAAATGAGGAGAGATGAAGTGTGGGCCACCTTTGATCTCTGTAGAGCATCCAGAATACCCAAAGTTCCATGCTGACGTAAGGACACTTGAGTTCACGAGCTCCTCTGTGCTGTAGTTCACAATCCACCCATGATTAAAAATATACCAATGCTTGGTTACAGCAAACTATCTGTCTTCTTTTAACTTGATGATATCATCCCTGATTTTATAGTTAATAAACCCATTAAAAGTAGAAGAACTAGTGATGGAAATAAAATCTTTGTGTTGACAGCACATGAACTAGCATGAAGTCACTCTTATTTTATCTAATTGCTACAATGGCAGAGTGTATGGATGGTGAAGCCAGAGACATCTACTCTAAAGAAGTTTACTGACTTCCTCCCTAAGAACACAGAGAGTTGGCATCACACAGTTTCCATTCAATAACCAATGCCATGGCCCTTCAGGATTTTATTCTGCCTCAGAAACACTTTTCAGATAAGATTCTTAGAATATTTCTGGGAAACTCTTGTTACACAGCTTGCTGTGATGGGAAATGGCATTGCCTTGGGTTGTTAATATCCCTGGATTCCACCTGTGTGCCATGGTATGTATACAGAAATGGGAACATCATGTGTGCCAGCACATAGAAGGCAGAGACAGGCAGATTCTGTGATTCAAGTCCACCCTGGTCTACTCAGAGAGCTCCAAGACAGTCAGATCTACACTGGGAGACACTTTATCTTAATAAAACAAAAGAAATGAAAAAGCATTCAAATGTTGGTCATTGATCTTCACCTTCCTTCTTGAGATAGAATTTCTCCTATCCACTGCTAGGTACACCTGACTAAATGCCCACAAGTTTGCAGCGATTCCCCTGCCATCATTGTTCAACTCATAGCAGGAACACTCCTCACCTTTACATGACTTCTGGGTATTGGATTTCAAGTCTTCATGTTTGTGTGACAATTCTTGTATCCACCAAAGTCTCTTCCTCGGGCTGAAGCTGCCCTCCTCCATGTGGCTGTGGTGAAAGACACAATGACCATGGAAATTATGAAAGGAGAATGCTGGCAAACGCTGTGGAAGCACCAGCTTGGAGAGTAGACTTGTTTCCTTCCCAGATTGACACTGAAGCCCTGACCTCCTTCCTGCTTCATGTTACTCCTGACCTCAGGGATGTCTATTCTAAGGGCGTTATGGAACTGATGCTGCTTACCTCCTTTACCAGGTTCTTCTCTCTACATTTTTTATTATTTGATATTTTCACTGGTTCTGGTTGCATTTTTCAATCTAAAAGCATGAACAAAATTTCTCATTGAGTATACTCACTGTAGAACATTCAGTAAACTCTAGCATGCATTCATTAGTAATAGAGTGTGCATTCAGCAAGAAACACTGGGATAGTTTGTAAATCTTTATTCACAAGTGTTCAGCATTTAAGCAGCGGTGAATTCATTCAAAGTTCATTGATGCTTTATCATATTAATCCTGGGAATTAAATATATTCTTATTCCTAGTAACTAATCTGTTACAGGTTTGATTGTCCAGGAAATGAGCCAGGTCTGTTAGATTCAGAGTTTATGAAAAGAAAGAAGCAGAAGCCAAAAATGGAAGAATAAAATATTAAAATAAAAAAAGCAAAAAGACTTCATTTAACCTAGTGGTTCTATTTCAGATAAATACTGTCAAGTACAGGAATTCTTCCTCATGCAAAATTGAAAAGGTCTCTGTAACTGTTGACCTAATAACAGCTAGACTTTGGACAGATCTCTCTGACTCTCAGGAAGACTATAAAGAGTGAGCTATTTGAAGTGGATTTCTGGCCACATCCCCTGTAGTATTTACATCAGCATTATTCCTTTAAGGGGAAATTCTGGACTATATCTCATTCTTAATGAATAAGCACTCTGGGGACTATTTTATTTGTTCATGTTTTGATTGAATAGAATATCAGACCACTGACATCACAATGCATTCACTAGGATAGTGCTCCATTAATGAGATAGATTCCCAGGGTATTAGCATCTTTCTGTAAATTTACAATTCTAGCTCTCTTCTCAGACTGCTACCACATTTAGGAGCACATGTTTTCTTCCTATAAGTACACATATATTTGTTGGATATTCTCAGATGCTAACACCAAAATAACAAATCAAATGGCCTGAATTCTCTCACTGTAGTATTGGGTGGTAAAAGTGACTGGTGACTATCACTAACTATTGATTTCCATGTCTTAATGAAATATTTTAAAATGAGATATCTAGTGTGGTGAGGCTAGAATAAGTTATTAGAGATATAAATAAAAAAGCAAATGCTGACAGAGTTTAAAAATAGACGTTTTACATCTTGTCATTGGAGAAGTATGTGTCCTCTTCTGGAAACAAAACTCAATACTAATGCTTATATTCTGAATGAAACAAAGTTGCTTGAAGAAACTGAGTAGGCAATATTTTACATCATTTTACTCATAAGCCTGAATAAGCCACTTTATCTACATCATGGCAAAGGTATACTGAGGTCTTATCTGATATTGAGATAGTTTGGGGCATCATTTCAACAAAGTATTTTTTGTTAGATTTCTACTTTCCAATTTGAAGCTATGCACTGCCCAACCAATCTTGCTGTTAATGAAGGATAATTGGATTTGACTTAAGGTGTAGAAGTAAAATATAGAATCATCTCAGGAGACCTCACATGTTGTAAGTGAAAAATTTCTGTTTCCCTGTTCTAAAATAGTCTACTAGATCCACTCTGTTAAGGGCATCTGACTGCAACCAAAGGGGATGCCTTGCCCTTGTTTCCCTGCCTTTTAACAAGTCCCTAGGTGTAAATCTGATTTGTGATGATCTACAGATGGTAGCAGCTTTATACTTGTTATATAGTACTTTCATACAAGATAAAATATCCCATGTTGTAGAGAACCTCTTTAAAACATAAGTTCTAAAGGCAGGTGAAACATTCTATCTTCCAGAGAAATTTGTTAAACTCACAAAATAAAAACTTCAGAAATTTCTCGAAGTCCCTAGAAATAACAAGATGCACTATGCTGCCTCACACTTTTTCCTCCCCATGGTTATGTATGCAGTAAGGACTGCTGAAAAAGAACTCACAGGCCAGCTCAGCTGTATAGAAGAGGCAAAGCAGCTATGAGACTCAGAAATTCACTTGGAAACTTGAGTAAACTGTGACAGTGAAGCTGTTCTGGATGTTGGATCATCTGGAGACCTCTCAGAGGGTCTTGGCTGATCAAACCATATTAGCCTAGAAGCAATCCACAGGTTCTCGTCTTCCGTGGAACCAAAAACAGAACCTCTTTTCCAAAGCAGTGTATCCTTAGCCACAAATTTTGAAGTCAAGATAATATGGCTTGTGGCTTACTGGTACCTTACATCTTCCTTGTCATGGTGGTAGCTGGCAATGTCTCTCTTCCCCAGCCTTCCACCTCCCAGAATTCTCTTCTCTCTTGTCCCACCTATACTTCCTGCCTGGCTACTGGCCAATCAGCATTTTATTTATAGAAAGCGATATCCATAGTTATGAATCTATAATCCTTCTCTGACCAGGAGAGATTTTAAACTGCTAAACTGTGTGGCCAAGGCTACTGACTCTGAGCACCTAAGCTTTTCAACATGTCAGGGGTACCCCAGGAAAGCCATTCTTACACTGCTATCTCTGGGATCCATTGGGGAAGCATGTAGCTGTCCCATAAACCTTTTTTTCTGCGTGAGTAAAAGCCAAATCCACCATGCATTGTGCTGCATGGCTTGGAGATACCTCTATGTACCACAGCAGGAATCTGCCACACTGCACTCAAACCAATAAACTGTGAACCCACCATGCTGTAGCTCAAGTCTGCATGCCAGGGTGTCTCTGGATCTAGGAGTCTCTATATCTCGGCCTGCATGAGACATGAAGTAGAAAGCTGTTCTTAGCTCAATTTTAGAATTTCTTTTTAAGTTCTCTCACATTTTAGGTGGAAAGTCAAGCCAACACTTTGGGCAGCCAAATGTAGCCAGAAGGTTTTCCAATCTCACCCAGCTCCAAGGTCCCACAGACAATTATAAAATAACCATTCAGAGGCTTAATATTAATTACCAATTGTATGGCCTATGTTAGGCTTTTTGGTAGCTAACTCTTATAACTTGACCCATTTCTATTAATCTATGTATAACCACGTGTTCCATGGCATTACCTGTGTCCCATTGCATGTTGCTCCTTGGGTGGCATGCTGGAGGCTTCCCCACTCTGCCTTTCTCTTCCTGTCTCTCTCCTTGGATTTCCTACCTGCCTCTAAGTGGCTTTACTGTAGGCCAAAACAGCTTTATTTATTAGCTAATGGTAACAACACATATTCATAGCATACAGAAAGACATCCCACAGCACTATACCTCCTGTTTAGCTATTGGCCATTAAACTTTTCATTACACTAATCACAGCAATACACCTTCAGACAGTGTACAAATCCTACAATAAAATTGTCCTGTTTTAAAGTCTTCAGACACACAGAACATTTGTCTATGCTGAATTTTTCCACTGAGCTATCTTTAGATAGGAATAGATTTTTGTCGAATTTTATTCTTCTTGGGTCTTTCCTCATTTCACTGTTAGCTCCAAGAAAAGTATATACTTATATTGGCTTCCCACATGTAGGCTAAGTTACACACAAGAAAAATCATAACTACATAATGCCATGTCTTATGTACAGTAGGGAACTGCTTATTAAAAGAACTAGTACCTTCCAAACCTAATCTGATACGTAATTTTGTTCTAATCACTTTGACAAATGTCCCTCAAGAGATAGATCATCAAACCATTGTATTTTTGGCAGATGAGTCATTTTGGAAGCAAGGTATAGTGGGAAATTTTAGGGCACTGTGAGCTTGCTTTAAAGCAGTGGTTCTCAACTTTTCTAATACTGTGACCCTTTAAAACAGTTCTTTATGTTGTGGTGACTCCCAACCATAAAATTATTTTGCTGTTACTTCATAACTGCAAATTTTTCTACTATTATAAATTGTAATGTAAATATCTAATATGAAACTCCAAAATGGCCATGACCCACAAGTTGAGAACCACTACTTTAGAGTATTACTTTTTGTCTTTTAATACTGAATAAACTTGTACATGATATAATTTGTAGTTATTTTAACAATGTGTATGGGGAATGAGTTGTGATAATACACATACACACATGCATGTGAGCACACCACACACACACACAAACATACACGACTTACATACACCCCATAAACAACGAGAAAGAGAAAAAGGACAAGGAAACTGAACTACATTTGGAAACCAAATTATCTATATTTGACCCTAAGTAAAATAAAAGCTTAAAAACACACAGCTTGAGTTTTCTTTCTCCTTCCTCTGATAATAAAGGGAGGAAAGTCATGGCATTGTGTTTTTCTTCATATGGAGCTCAGATACCAGAATCTTTCCAATGCCTTTGTTGATGTTTAATACAAAGATAGCTGCCCAAGTATCTTACACACACAAAAAAAATATCTTTCCAAGATACTTTGGATTGCAGTCTAAGAAACTACAATGCATCACCAGGTGTAGGAGGCATGTTAACATTTGCACATAGGGAGGTGTTTCTTTGATGAGGTCACTTTAGAGCAGACATAACTGTACTTAGCAGAGAGGCTAGAAACTAAGGAGTTAAGCCTCTAAAAAACTCATCTACTGTTTCACCAATATCACCATTAGAAGAATGTAGGTTATACCATGCTGTCTGTTAACTGGATCATTATAATAATTAGTAAAGCTCTGGAGTATGTTCCTCATTCAACTGGCAGTTTGACTAAGTGACCTTCAAGTCACAGGGACTAGCAAGAGACCCTGATAAATCCTGAAAGTGATCATAATCACCAAATGGTTACATTCTGATATTTTTAACTGCAGAGAAGGAAAAGGAATTCAGTGGGGAGTGGAAGCTTCCTGTCAGTATATAGCATGGGGGCTCAGTCAAGAAAAAAAAGTGAAGTATAGTGTGTTTGTGCATTATAAATAACAAATCTGATGTGAAACTTTGCATCTAAACTCATAAATATGAGAAGTAGAAGTTTTGAACCAAATACTTTCTTGAGAGTATGAAGTTGAATTTTGTCTATTGAGGTAGCACATTAATCAGGTAAAAGTTGTTTTTAATAATCAGCAACAATAGTAATGTAGCAGTGTGCCATTTCTCCACACAATAGCATTCATTCAGTTGTTTTCAGAAACCAACTAATGTTATTTTCTTAAACTGACTTCTGATATCTGAAAGCTCCTTTGAATTGAATAAAACCGATGACATGATTTCATGTCTGGTCACTGAGTTTTGTGCTAAATTACAACTTTGAGACATACGCTAAGCAACTAATTTGAGAATTTTCTTGAGTATGTAGCCATAGTTCTACAAAGAAAACTGGTTCAGTCCTTAGCATTTATTTCCAGGAAGCATAACTATAGTGGAGAGGAAGAATGGCGATGAAGCCAAGCTGTGTATTTTACAGGTTACAAATAAGAAAGTGTCAAAAGGATTTTTGTGAATACCAGTTATCACAGATAATATGGCTTCTAAAACCTATCTTTTACACTTGAAAGAAATTATTTTCAAAACTCTCATCATTAAAACTGATATGACCATGACCCAAGAAGCTCATTTTCTCATATTTCACTTCTCTTGTATTAATGAGAATTTTTCTTATTGTGGCAGGAAGGTGATTCTCCAATGTGCATATTATTCTGCTCAAAACTATAACTTTCATCTAAAACATCATAAGTAATTGTGTGAAGGATCCACAAATATAACACATAACATATCAAGGAGTCAGGATATTTTAATCATGTACATAAATATCAATGTTTGAGCTAGCATATATTTCCTATTTGAACATTAATACTAGGACACAAACTTTTTCTTTCTCTTTTCCTATCCATTTTTACTCTTTTCTCCAATCTCTTTAATAATGTGATTCACATGTAATAATAACCTTACTCAATAAATTATTATCTCCACATAGCATTATTAAATAACAGCAGAAACAAATCTAACTGTTTTGATGTTACAGTGGATGAATAATACCTTCTTTTTTTGAAAGTAAAGAGCAGAGGTCAGGTAAATGTTTGAAGAATAATAGGAGAGTCATTCTTCAGAAAGAAAACTCAACAAAGACCAGGGCCAAGTGGTAAAAATGACTTGTGGAAGAATCATGCCCTAGAAAGTCAGTGTACTTTCTCTCCTCTTCTGTTGGAGTCTATATTCTGTTGAGATACCCACAGTCCCAGAGGTGAATAACAATGTAGACAAATACCACGAAGAGTTTGGGAATAGTGTTGCAGTCTTTTAAGACAGTTTACTCTTCTAAAAGCTATTAACGTATTTGAATTAGGATCTTTACTCACCTCTTTCCATTTCTGGACTCTCTTTCCCACAAGCAGTCTGGTCTCTCAGATATCTCAACATTTATAGATTTACTTTTATACCTACTATCAGTTATTTTCAACTCACTATAAAGAAATACACTGTAAAGTAGATATGTTTTACAATTTATAGACTGGTAACTAAGATTAAGAGTTTGTTGTGATGATCCCCTTTCCTCTCTGCCTACCCTACCTTACCCACATTGAGTTTCCGCTGAAGAGTCACTGGCTGTAGGCCAGCATTTGTTCTAACTTCTGTAACTGTATTCAGTGCAGCATAGGAGCAATCTAGAGTAGCTTAGTGACTGGGGCATGCTTCTGAAGCATTTGCCTTAAATGGTCATGTTTTCAGGACTTACTTGTGTAGCAAGAATCTTAAAAGGTCTTATTAATAAAATCAAGCCAGGATCCAGGTATTGGGATCAACACGGAAAGATCAGAGAAGCAGAACAAGCCACAGCCACCTCACCTTGCCAATTCCTCAGCTGATCTTGTTTCCTCAGACTACATGCCTCTGTATCCTCATCTGAATGGGTCTCAGCTGAACTGCTTCTCAAAAAGTCTAAAAGCTTAACCATGCTCAAGTTTCTTGTCCTCACACCTTAAATACCTTTCTACTTCCTGCCATCACTCCCTGGGATTAAAGGCTCTTTTTACCATGCCTAGCTGTTTCCAGTGTGGCTTTGAACTCACAGACATCCAGACAGCTCTCTGCCTCTGGAAAGCTAGGATGAAAAGCGTGTGTGCCACCAATTTCTGGCTTCTATGTCTATCTAGTGACTGTTCTGTTCTCTCACCCCAGACAAATTTATTAGCGTACACAATATTTTGAGGAACACAATATCACCACATATATGTCACATCAAATTCTAAAATTCAAGTCATTGCTCCTGATTTATTATGTTTAAGTCAACTTATATTTCCTTGAATTTTTTTCTGTAATTTGCTAGTGATGAATCCTTGATAGGAAATTGGGAACCCAGACCAGTGACCCTTATACATTATGCCAAAGGTTATGAAAATGTAATGTTACATGGCCTGGAACTTTCCTGATAGCCTAAGAAAAAACACACAAACTAGACATGCCCTCAAACATGAGAGCAGAGTTTGTGAGAAAATGAGATGGATTAAAATTTATCCAGAGCTATCTAAAAATGATGAAAAATAGAAGACGTTATTCCTGGCATTTAGAAGCCTAAATCCTAATTATCTTATTTCGTGAATCATCTTTACGTAGACCTCACATTTTAACCCATAGAATTACTAATATATTCAAATTTGTGGATTCCAATTGAGAAAAAGTATTAATTCTTAGACTGAGTCTTGTCTGTTCTGGAGACTTTAACAAAGTACCAGACTGGGAAGCTTAAGTCAAGAGTAATTTATTTTTCAGTCTTCCAGAGGTTGGGAAGTCTGAGACCAGGATGCCAGCAAAACAATATCTGAAGAGCCCCCGCTTTTGCTTGACTGTAGATTGCTATCTCACTGTATTTACATGTGGTAAAGGAAGGCGTTTGTACTCCCTTGGATTTCATTTGTAAGAGAAGATCATTTTTTCTCAGTCATTCACTCTCCAATTTATTGGGTATTTGGATTCCTAAATACAAGTTTGGGGGAGGGGTACAAAACATCCCAACATAACACTCTGAATCCTCTTTGTACTTCTAATACTATGTATATATGTAGCATCCAAGGATGACATTGACCCATAAGTGATCTGAGAGCCCTTGAGGCCATACTTCATAGTATTGGTCAGCACAGTGTGCCCTCTATTTCATCTCATCTAGTTCTCACAGTAATATTAGATATTATTACTATCCAATGCTGAACATTTTCTCTTTGATCTTCTGAATAAACTTCAGAAGGAATCACACATACATATTCATTCTTTCTTTTTATTAGATAGAGTATGTAAGTATCACATTATTTTAAGAAATTCTATTTTATTCATTGTGTAATAGTTTTTGTATCTGGGAACCTTATATTGTAGACTCAAAATAACTTTGATTCCATCCAAAAATGCAAACTATTCCATAAAGTTATTGAAATCAAAGTTTATCCACTAAATGCTATTCTGAATTCATATGAATAAAATAATATGTAGGATTACCCTACAATAGTTTTATAACATTTCACATATCACCAGTCTCTCTCCAGAATTTCCATGTTTCCTCTATATATCATGGTTAAAACTAGGATGCTTATACCTGTACTAAACATATGCAACTCTTTTTTTTCTTATTTCAAAAACAATGAAAATCTACATTGTATTTATACTGCAATACATATTATAGGTAGTGCAAAAATCATTTAAAATATCTGTGGAGTTGTAACAAAAATTAAATTTTATGTACAGATGCTATACAAGTTTATAGAAAAGATGACAAATATCCCAATTCCCATGTACTTTGTGTTCCTAGAACCTGATAAAATACAGAAAGAAAAGCTATCTATCCCTTACTGGAAAATATCCATTGTTGAAACGTTCTTCCTGAGCATAACGTTGTCCAAATTTTCTCATAGGTTAGCCACTATTCAGAAAATTTATCCTGAACTCAATCTGGCAATGAAATATTTGAAACAAACTTCTTTAGAAGCACCAAAGTCTTTCTTGACACAATTCAAGTAGAAATAGCTTTTAACTGAGTCATTTTCCCATCAAATTCCAGCCATTGTGGAATCATATAATGTTATGGTTTTAATTATGGTATTAATAAAAGACTGTATTTATTGCTTATTTAACAAATTCTTATGGCTCACCCCCTAAAGTCTGTAAAAACTGGAATTATAAAAGCTGAAATAAATAGTTAGGTCTTTACTATCATTGTGGAAGTTAGAAAACACCAATAGCATTTATAGATTTATGCGTTTTACATACAGTTAGAGTTGTGTCAATCTCCATTACCCTTCAATTACATTAAGGTTTAATTTTTTTGAGCAACTTAATAATTATTAATAAATAGACCTCTCTTTAGTAGCTATGAAGTACCAAAGACTTATGTATGATTTATTTCCAATTTGCCACTCAATTTCCTATATATAGGTACTTCATAATTTTCCAACAAAGAAATAAAGATCAAGTGAGTTCATAAATTAACCCAGAAACAATAATGCACACTAAACCACAAGCATAAGGGTCTGTGGAGATGACTCAGTCGTTAAAGAGCTTGCTGTGCCACCATGAGGATTAGAGAGTAAATCCCCACCTGTAATTTCTGATGATGAAAACGGGATCCCCAGAGCAAGTTGGCTAGGGAGACTACTTGAATTAGTAAACTATGTTTAAGATTGAGAGATCCTGTCACAGAGAATAAAGTGAAGGAGTGAGTGTTATTGAAATTTCTGAAATCAGTCTTGAACCTCTAGATCTGCTTGTACATACATGTAAATGTATCCACACACACACACACACACTCATACACTTGCATACATGCCAACCACACATATGCACACAAAGCAAAATGCAAAATGCAATGCAGATATATTCTGAACAGGTTTTTTTTTCTTCACCACTCAAATTTGAAGAAGGGAATAAGAAAGGAACTTTGTTTGAAATGCATTACACGGTTGCAACTAGTTTAAGCTTGAGGTTCCAGTCACTCACAGCATAACCACCAGATAGCCATGGAATGAATGGACAGTGGACAAGTGGCTCACTGGGCATCAGTGATTTGACTAATTCTCATTTACTATGGCCTCTAAGAAACTTTTTGCATCAATGTTTGCAATACCAGCAGCACAAAAATAAAATTACTAGAACCCAGAGATTTCTGAAACTGTATTTAAGAAAATTATGGTGTAGGAAGTGATAATTAACCCAGCAGGTAACCTACAAAGACAACCAAACCAACTAGTAGGAATTCATGAAATTTAGACCAACACCTTTGGAGCTTCCACAGGACTGGACTAGGTCCTTTGCATAAATAAGATAGTTGTGTAGCTTGATCTACTTAAGGGGCCCCCTGGAAGTAGGATCAAGACATTCCTGGTGCAAGAACTGGCTTTTTGGAGTCCACTACCTATGGTGGGACACCTCACATAGTCTTGAGGAAGGGAGAGGGGCTTGAACTTGCCTCTACCGAATATACCAGGCTATGCTGACTCCCCACTGGGGGCCTTACCTTCTTGTAGGAGGGAATGTGGGAAGGCTGGAGGGAGGGGTGGGAGGAGGGAAGAGGGGGATCTGTGATTGGTATGTAAAATGAATAATAAAACTTCTTAATAAAAAAAAAGAATCAGAGTATATACAGCATGTGGGTCAAAACACATGTCTCTTCAGATATTTTACATGTAACTTTGGAACCTCTGTGGTTCGCTCAGCCATTATTTTACAGGAAAAGGGAATTAGTCTTATCTTTAGTTACTGTGGATTCAAACGTTTTATAATAAATACCTCCCCATGATCAACATTTTGTTGAAACTATTAATACCCATGCTGCAGAGTTATTGAATCCTTTGTGAATTCTTTGATTATTTTGTAGAGTTGAGGTGGACTCTTTCCTATATTATATGGCTAGTAATCACAGTCTAAGTTTTATTTGGAGCTGAGCCATTACTAAATCAGAAGTTATAGCTTTAATTGTTTCATTTTGTTGAGGATTTCATTACCAAATAAATGTCAATAACATTAAGTAGTTTTAGTACTATTCCAAACTCTTTAATGGTGATTGTTAATTGGCAAGGGGGTTAATAATAATAATATCCAGCTTTTTGCTAGTCTTTGAATCTAATCTGAAAACTGCATATACAATTTCATTGCACATCATTTACCTATTATTTATTACACTAGTTGCTGTTATTTTCCTTTGAATTTAAAAATAGAGTGACTTTATCACATAATTTCTTTAGGCTAGTTTTTTTGTTAGTAACATTTTTTTTTAAATTTATTTACAGTGTATTTCTCTACATATCCCTCATTGGTTTGGAAGTAACTAGGTTTGATTTGAACTTACAACAGTGCTTTTGCCTATGTCTCCTAAGAGCTAGATTACAAGTGTATATGATCATGCCAGCCTTACCACATAAATTTTTAATGTAGTCATTTCTCTTCCTTGTCTTTGTTCAAGTTTATTAAAAGATTTTTTCTCATTTAAAAATATATATAAAAAGCTGAAAAGATGGAAGAATCACAATTTACCTAATGACACTTATCTGCCTACCTATTGAATTCATATCGTTAGTGCATATAGTGAGAAAATAATGCTGGCAACTCCACTTAACAGAAAATTGCATGACATATAATTTTTATCAAAACCCAGTATTTCCTTGAACAGTAATGAATAAAATGTTGCCAGCAATTCTTGCTTTGGCCTGGGTTTGTTGTTTTATACTGTATCATGTGGCAATGGCTAATTATCATAAGTTGTCTAATAAATGTGATGGATTGTCCAATTAACTCTTCATCAGCATCAGTTTTTGAAGATGCTGCCTATTGAAACCGATGGTGGTTTATGACCTCCATGTTGCATATGTGTCTAATTGCTCCTTGGACAATAATTATTAAGTTTCCTGTGTCTCATTCAGTCATTTTGTTTTACAAATTATGAGGCCGCAGAGTTTCCCAATTCATTTGGCTTCATAACTATGAGTCTCCCAGGATTACTAAAGGTCTGCTGCAGAAGGTATGCATCAAAGAAATCTACAAGGAGATTATAAGTCTCTCTGTTCTGCAGGTTCTCCATCGACCGTCACACTGACTTGGAAAGACAGTTCAACATCAATGCAGATGATGGGAAGATAACACTGGCAACTCCACTTGACAGAGAATTAAGTGTCTGGCACAACATCACCATCATTGCTACTGAGATCAGTAAGTTTCTGGATTTGTTTCTGCCTTCTGTGAATGTATTAATTTGGTACTAGTTGATGTATTCACATGGTACTGTCATGTCTAGATATTCTGTTATTGAGGTTTATTTCATTGTATCATCCCAACACAAAACAATTTACACTCTAATAAATTAACAAATGTAAAAAATATATGTAAAAAGGAAACTTTTTCATATCTAGGTATTTTTGTGTGTTTTCCTATTATAGAACCATTAAAATCTTTAATAAAAATTCAATATTTTTTTTTTGTAAAATCCACTGTTTTATAGTGAATCCATTTGTGGTGTTACTAAAATAACACTTCTGTCTGTCTTTGATAATGTAGAAATTTTTATACTAAATGAAGCTAGTACAACAGCTACATAGTGAAAACTAATATGACAAAATCTTTGCAATTTTGCACTTCACTAATTTTTTTCTTAAAAAATGTGAAAGGGAGGATTCAATTCCGTACCAACCACATAGAAAGCCAGATATGGCAGTGTATGTCACCAACTTTGGAGTTGTGAGTAAAGACAGACAGATCATGAGAGTCCATGGACCAACTAACTGGTTAGTCTAGCTGAAACAGCTAGTTCAAGCTCAGTGAGAAATCTCGCCTTCAAACATAAGAAAGAGAAATGACTGAGGAAGACATCCCAAAGGCACTTGCTGCCCTTCACAGGTGTCTATGTTGGAAGTGCACAAGTGAGTTCATGAGTAAGCACACACACACACACACACACACACACACACACACACACACACACGCACAATATAAAAAGAATATTCTTTTAATTTCATTTCCAGTCAAAATACACATTGCAGAGCATTAAAATAAGTTTCAATAAAGTCTTCAAAACTGCACAAATTCAAATGAGATGATGCTGAGTTCTAGAAAGACAGTGGTAAAGAGAACGTGAAAATGAAGATAATATTAATACCTTAGGTTTTAATCCATAGCAAAAAAAAATGTTAAAAGAGGAGCATTAATACATCATCATGGGCACTTCTGCATACCACAGAGTGAGTGCAGAGGAAAATTGGAGCTATATACTCTCAAAAGCCACACTTTGTTCTCTGGTTTCAAATGTGAAAACAAGGGAAGAATCTCTGAGACATGGGGAAGGATAGATATAGATACCTAGGTATAAAGAAGGATGCATTTGTGAGCTATGAAGAGGGTATCCCGATTGGAACCTTGTGAAAAATAATTGTATTTGGATGTGGTCGGGCACACTTGTTATCCTAGCACTGAGGAGATGAGTGGAGGGAGATCAGGATTCTTTTTAAACAGGGGCTACCTAATGAGACCCTGTCCTAACAGGAAACACACAAGAGAATCTAAATACAGAAGAACAGCATCCATGTCTATTGAAAGCATATTTAAGTTGAAAGAATGTCTGGGTCTGAGAGGACACTGGCCTTGAAAACTTCCCTCTATGGTTTCAGATATTATTTTCTCCCCTCAGGCCTTAATGTGACTGTAGTTTCTTCCTGTAACATTAAGGGAACAATAAAACAAAGCACATCTTTTTGCTCATCTGGGTTTATTAGAAGTCTTAAGCCCATTCAGAACTGCACAGACATGAAATGCTTATAATTTATAGTGCTGAAGCGCCATTATCACCTTAGCCTTTAAGAGAGAAGAAAAAGTATATCTTGTTGCATTAGCTTAACACCATGTAAAGCTTGAAAGAGAAAAAAGATTCTTTTTATAAAGGATATAAGCAGTAGTTACCTCTAAAAATATTTTTTTGTGAATAGAATACATTCTACTCAGGTTAACCTCAACCTCTGCTCCATTTTTAATGAGAATGATGCCTCTGCTTTAATATTCATCAAGGTTGTCCCAATTATAAGCAATCATGTATTCTGTTCTAAGGAACAAAAGTAAATGAATTCACCAAACAGGTGTTTAAGAAACATTTCAGGGCAATCTAGAAACAAAAGATTCATTTTCAAGGAATCTCAAAACGAGAAAGACAAAAGAAAGCAGATGTTCTGGGGCAAGGAGCTATTAACTCCAGGAAGACAAGAATACCAAAGCTCTGTCAGGGAATACGTACTTCGGCTTCAGACTTCAATAATCATTGAATCTTTCATTGCTAGCACCCATATTTTCAGTGTGGATAATGCAGGGCGTAAAGCAGCCAAAGCCCTGCTTTCCTTAGAGTTTTCCTCCTTTTGCCCTGGAAACACCTCCCTGTGAAGAGAACATTGTGGTGGGCTGAGATGTCCATAGAGAGAGGTACAGAGGTGAGGGAAACCATGAATGGCTGAAACTCAATCTGTTCCATAATAGTGGGGACAAAAACATGCCATCAGAAAACTTCTCTTAATGAATTTAAGATGATAGTAAAAATTATTTCATAATGAAGATGAAAAATAGCCCTTCCTGTAATAGTGAAATATCTAGTTAGGTTTATAATGATTATTATTACAAATATAGAAAAACCAAACTTTAAAAGAAGATTAAGAAAATAAGAGTTTTTGTAAGCACTTGTCTCTGACAAATGTTGAAATATGAGTCTCTCTCTCTTTCTCTCTCTCTCTTTCTCTCTCACGGGGATAATATGTGTGGGCATATCCATCTTGACTAGACTGGCTGGCAAATGCCAGTGAGCTTCCAAGACCCTTCTGCTCTGTCTCCTGGTGCTGAAGTTGGGGTCAGGAATTTTGAATTTAGGTCTCCTTTATATAGCAAGGAGTTTACTCATTCATTCACGTCCCCAGACCATTTATTTAAACCTCAATGACTTTAATTGGCTCATTTTAGCCAAGAAAAATGATTTAGGTAAAATTGTTAATTGGTAAATTATAAACATATTGTCAATCTGATTTTTTGCATTTATGTTCTTAGTACCAACAAAAATGAGAATATATTTTCAAATTTTGCCTGAAATGCTGGGTTAGGCATAAATTTCAAAATTTTAAATGTACAATTAAGCTATGCATTTTTAAATCATGATGTAAAGTAGAGATAATAGGATCATCAGAACTTAAAACAAGTGGAATAACTGTGAAAATATTTTAGAGAGTTGTTTTCACTCAGTTTGCTTATGAAGTATCTAATGCAATATTTATCTTGAAAGCTATAGACTTGAAATATTTTACTTAGGAATGATATTTTAAAAGATATTTGCTGTATTTGTCTAACATAAATATGAAAGCCATCCAGGGCAACAGAACAACATGGAAGAAGGTTCTAATAATGATGGAGAAATATTCATTTCCAGGAGAACAATTTAAAATTCCTGTCCGGATGCCATCTCATCAGACAAAAAGATTTAAACAAATGAAATTAAGCTAAGAAGTGGATTTCAGGGAAGTCCATCTGTTACCTATTTTGTGAATGGATATGTGATCCTTTATCCTCTTGTGTAAGATTAACTTAAATGAGGCCGAGGTGGCTCTCTGTGTGCACTACCAAAGTATCATAGTGATTATAGATCGAGCCTGCCATCCTGATCAATTGACATATCTCATGAGACTCACGTACCTGCAGTTAGATGCCCATGTGTTAGTAGGAGATTAGGTAGAAGTGCTAGATCTCTGCTAGCAACCAGCCCAGCTCCAGAAACCATACCTCCTGGCTGTTGTTTATCAGAACAATAAGTATCCATTGGAGTTAAAATACATGAACATTTAATAATGGGGTGGAAATATATAAGTCTTACAAAACATTTAATCCTTAAATCGCTCTTTGAAAGTAAGTACTACTATACAGATATCCCAGACAGTGTCACTCTAACCCACTTAAGTGATTTGTTCAGTGTTTTGTACACCTGAAAGGTTGGGGTATTAAAAAAAAAAGTGAAAAATCTTCAGTTGGACCTTCTTTCTTCCTCATATACTGCTGAATTTGAATTCTTGTCACTAACACCTGTTTCCTGAAGTGAGATAAGGGATTATTTTGTCTCCAGAGAAAAGTAAGCATGAGGATAGTTGGGATACACACAATTATAATGTTATATAGTGTACATATATGTGTTATATAGTATACATATATGTATGTATATGTGTATACATACATTTTTGCATAATAAAGCATATTACAGGAAAACAGATATCTGAGTATATTCAGTTATGTTCAATTCAAGAAGAAAAAGACAGTAGACATGTTTAGGACCTGCTGAAGTCAGCATCAATATCATAACACATATTCAAATGGTTAAAATGGCTGCCTGGCAGAATTTCTTCTGGGATTGTCTAGCATGGCACCATGAAGACAGCACACAGGAATGTCTCTGGGCATACTCAACTTTCTTCAAAACTTTTTCTCAGAAAGAAAAAGGGAAAGGACACTTGAAGACATTTAATATCTGCAATTACACCTATATTTCAAAATAATAATACATATCATATACAGCCCCCCCCTTCTTCCATAGGTGCAAATGTTTTCACATAAAGAGGCCTGAGTTGCCAAGCAATTAATGCTTTGCAAGAAAGAACAATTGAATATTGTCAGAGCAGGCTATTTTGCCCTAGCATTTATTTAAAAAACAAAACAAAACAAACAAAAAAACAACAAAAAAGTTAGAGGTTTGAGACCTTTCAAACTAGAATTGTAGCTCCAAATGAGGGATTGGAGAAGAGATAGAGGACACAATGTAGTATAGTTTTAGGGGAATTTGGTTTGCAGTGAATATCATCAATCTTGTCAACTTAGATAATTTTTTTGTAACAAAAGAATAGGGAACTTGAGTGGTAGCTCACAGTTAAGAGCACTTGCTTCCCTTGCAGAGTACTAGGTATTGGTCCATCTGCCATGTAGCTACTCACAGCTGTCTAGAATTCTCATTCCAGGAAATCCAATGTCATTCCCTGGTCTCCCCCAGAAGCAGGAAACCACATGGTGCATACTACAAGAGAAGAACTTATTTTCAAATTCAAAAACAAAGTTAAATGAAATAAACTTACCAGGTTGGGGTGGCACACTGCCTCCTAGCACTTGGGAGGCAGAGGCAGAGACAGGCAGATCTTTGTGAATTCAAGACCATAGAGTCTACGGAGCAAGTTCCAGGATAGCCAAGTCTACACAGTGAAACCATGTCTCAAAAAATAATTAAATATTAATAATAAAACAGCAGAAGTGGTAAGTTAACAGAAAAATATATAATATCTATTTTAAACATATCAATATTTCAATAAAGTTCCCAATGTATTAAAAAGTTCATATGCATAAAATAAAAACAAATAATTGTTAAAAACAGCAAATAAACAAAAGATAGTCTTTCATCCCTCTCAAATCTACTATTACTAAATCAGTCTCCAAGAGGAGAGATTCCTGCACCCATTTTTCACCTAGCCTCTGAAGTCAGGTGGTCATTTGAATTTATAAGCAATGAAGAAGGGGGCAGAGAAAGGCAGGTGTTTCATATTCATTAGTTTTATGTTTTTCCTTTGTCCATTTGTGTGGGGTTTTACTATGTGCCTGGCTGAGAGTTGAGCCAGGGCTTGAAGATGAAGAATGTCGAGTTTTTGGTACAGCTATAAGAGAGATACAGGACATTTGAGGATTTTGAAGAAACTGAATCGCTTAGAATAGCCTGTGCAAGAACCTTCCAGAGAAACTGAACTCCAATTTTAAAGACTGTCCTCTGCACTGAAGTCGATGGTATGGGATCATAAGTGACAAAACTCTAGAACTGTGTACATGGGAGCTTGCAATTGTCATTTAAGAAAGCATGCACATGACTGCTGGTTACCTGAAAGTATTCAAAGCTAGAAGCATATAATTGCCCATTAAATTAATCTCTTTGAGTTAGTGATAATGCATTACTCAGGCCCACAACAGTGAACTGCACACTATATTGCAAATGAAGCTTTTCACTAATGATGGCTGAATCTCCCAGGGAAAACACTAGTTTTATAGCATTCAAGGAATGTTTCTTCTTGGCTTAAGGCCCAGTTGTTAGAATAATTGCTTCATCCAACCTAAGTTACTAAATAGTATGTATTGGTTTTTGGACCACTCACGTAGAAGAATCTGGGGTTCTAGAGTTGAGTAGACTTAAAGTCTTGGCTAAGACTTGGCCTCTAACTCTAGGCACAGTGTTTCTTCACTTTTACTCTTAATTTTCTCATCTGGGAAATGTAAATAGTAATTACTTTTTCAATCTTCGATGTAGTCAGATTTGAATTTTCAGTGCTAGTACCATGCTTCTTAGTGCAGAATAGATCTACACACTTTGAAAAGTGTTAAGTTCTTCATTTTTTATAGCATATCCTGTTCCTTGGGTTTCATTAATTTCTGTATTTAAGATTATTTACTTATTTTATGTTATCTATTCTCCATTTCTTTCCCTTCCTCCCAACAAAAGAAAAAGAAAACAATAGCAAAAACCTGATAATTGATCAAAGCCTGCTTATTACTAATAGGTGCAGATTCTTTTGTCTGGTATATTTCTTCACCCACCTTCCTCATACACTAGGTTCAGATAAGGTAGATTTACTACTTATTAAGACATAGTTCTCAAAGTAAAACAGGCACATACTTAAATACTTACATGCTATGACAGACTTATCAAATTTAAGACTGGATTTAAGAGCAAGAAAGAGCTCACCATGCTTCAGTGTGTATATTTAACTATCAGAGTCAGGACTAGCATTTCGCTAGAATCAGTATCATTTTTGTGTTTAGTGAAGAAAAATGAGAGTCCACATCTATCTGTACCACTTTCACAGAAAGGTAGAGCAATAAGAGCTATAATGGACAGTGATATTTGAGTAAAGGCTGGGTAAAAGAGCTATTGCTGCATAAGAGGCTCAAATGCAATTGTATGCCTATGCTAAATATGATCATTTTGAACATGGTTGCATGCCAAATCCCTTTCAACATCGAGAAACTCAGATAGGCATTTCAGTATTATAATGTAGAGATCAATATTCTCATCAAAGAAGGATAGAACGAAAGTTTAGTGGTTTGAATAAAAGTGGCCCCAATAGCCTCATATACTTGAATGTTTGTTTCTCAGTTGGTGTATTGTAGGGAAGGATTAGGTGATGTGCCCTTGTTGGAGGAGGAGTGTATTGCTGGAGGTGGATTTTGAGGTTTCAAAAGCCTATTCCAAGACCGGTATCTATCTCTGCCTTCTGCCTGAGGATCAGGATTTAGCTCTCAGCTACTTCTCTAGCACCATGCCTGCCTGTGCCACCATGTTGCATCATGGGACTAATGGACTAACTCTCTGAAACTGTAAGCTAGCCCCCAATTCAATTCTTTCTTTTAAAAGAGTTGGCTTGGTTGTGGTTTCTCTTTACAGCAGTGGAACTGGCAAAGACAAAAAGGAAGTGAAAAATTAAAATAGGGAACATAAAAAGAATATTATTTGTTCTTGGGAATGGAAGTAGCATCCAAAATATTTCTCCAAGGAAAAGACTTGGAGTCAATGCCATTCTAAGACAAAGGGAATAATTGGTGCAGGCTCAGAGTGAATGCAACATTGTGCATAGCCCATACCAGTTTTATTTTACTCTTGTTGATTCTCCTGCCACATCTCATGGTGCTCACTTCAGTTCTTTGAATATTGACCTGGGAATTTCTCTTTGATTACCTTATCACCTCTAACCATTCCAACAGTTTATTTTCACATCCTCTTCATCTCTTTTTATTCATTCTCTGTCTTGCCCATTGTTTATTCCAGTATGGCAAGTGTATTGAGAACTGTATTGTAGATCTGAAACATGTGCTCTTTGGTGTGGCAATATTTTATAGAAACTCAGTATCCTTAAAGAAGCTAGAAAAGAAGCTTCTATCCTTCTAATATCTTTAGAAACCACTCCACTATTGACATCCAATGTGCTTTTACCCCAGAAAAAGCATAGAAAGTAGCTAAGCAGAAAGTATAAGTCTCAGATTTTCAAGTGAATGTGGGCCACCCATGGTAGCCAGCTGTCCCTACGATGTGGGAATGACTATGTATCTCAACATATTACAAACAACAATGGATCAATTTAAACTCAGGTAATGGTTTTCCTATAAAGATGGAGAAGTCCTTTGGACCGGAGAGAAAGTATAGTTACAAATACAGTCATCAAATGAGACTTTCAGGGGTTAGGAGAACAGACTTCTACATCTACTTAGCCAGCATGTGGTCATTCATCTTCATTTATCTGCATTTGTATTTTTGGGAAGAGACTTAGCTTCAATATATGTGCTCCTTATAGAATTTTGTCAGTTAGACCAGGTTGCTATGTTTCCTGTGCACTGTAAGTGTCCTTCTCATCCAAATAACTAGTCATGTCTAAGTACGTACACTTATAACCTTGAGGTTTTTAAAGTGTATCTTTAAGACAAAAATTAGTTATATGCCCTACTCTCATGCAACATCATATTATTGTTAGGTTTTTTTAAATCAGTGTGTTTTGTAGATACCCAACAAAATTCTTGAAAAATATTCACTGGGTAAAGGAGTGAATAAATGAAATAAGAATTTAACACTATTAGGGAGTACTCTTATGGTTTCTGACTCTGGACAGACACTACTAATTGATTGGTGGAAAAGAGATTTTTACATATATATCACTCAGTTATTGGTTGTAAATTTCAAGCAGAAATGTATACCTGTATTATTGCTATCTACAATTTTAAGTCATTTTTTTTCTTAAGTGTCTGAACCCAGGACTGGAGAAAACTTCAGCTACACAATGTGAAGGGCAAGACTGAGGGTATACTCCCTCTATGAAAATTATGGAGCATTGTCTGTACAAACAATGGCTTCTCAGGGAATATCAGCCAATCTTGGGTGTCAGAGTCAACAAAAAAGATGCTAGAGGAGAGGAGCCTTGGGTCTCCTGCTTCCTTCCCCAGAGAACCAGGCCTTCTTATCTAGTATACTTTATTTCTTCCCTTTAAGAGCCTTGCGGCAAGCCTGGAACAATGCCATCCCATAATTCATTACCAACAAGTCTGTTTATCATTTAATCTGATCTGTATTGAGCAAGTGGCAGCAGGTTACAGAACAGCAAAGCCAAAAGAATGAAAGTGCAGCATGTTTTTCTGTTTACAGGAATCCCTAATCCAAAGCTCTGGGACTGAGGCTAAAAATAGACCCTCGCTTCCCTCTGAATGTCCCCAGCTGACTGCATTTTTGCACCAAACCAAGTGGCCACTTAGAAAGATTCTAGACACTTAATGTATGACATCTTGGGGTGGTATTTGCCAGTTGATCTGTACCCACATTTATATGGATTACATTTAGGACCCTGGAATCTCTGTAGGACAAGACTACCCTCAAGTGTAACCCAAGGTCAAAGACTATTCTGCTAGTCACAAGAAGTGCCACACTTACTCAGCTAATACATACCAGTTATGTGTACTCAGCTACACACAACAGCCAAGAAAAGAGAAATTACCATCTTTGAGTGGCAGCAATTTTGGAAAAGAATGTGTGTCGAAATTTTGGTAAACATTGAGGATTGATGATGCATACTTTTAGGTGAGAAACCCCTTCCCAATCCAAACAGCCAAACTTCAGTTTGCCTTGCCCAAACACAGCAGTTCTTCTTCTAGAACATGTATAAAATGTCTCTCTCTTCATAAATAAACAAACATCTGGAGAAGCAAACAGGGTTCCTCTCATGACAATAGTCTATGTGCCTAGACAGTTTGTCCAAGTTAAACACTTCAAAGCAAGAAGGCAGGACTAAGCCCCAGAGTATCTCCTGGAGGTGAAGCCATCAGGAGGGTGGAGATACAGCTGAAAAAAAAATCCTTTAAGACATTCTGTCTACTTTTTGTTGTGAGGCACCAAATGCACTATAACAAAGGAACCAGGGCTCAGGATCTGATCATACATCCTGGAGCAGGATAGGCCATAGATAGATCTGAACATAGAGAAAGGAATTGGGACACCATGTCTATGAGCCAACATTTGGAATCATTTAGAAAGGCTGTTTAAAACAGACTGCTGGAATTAAAAAAAAGAAAAGAAAAGAAAGAAAGAAGGAAGGAAGGAAGGAAGGAAAGAAAGAAAGAAAGAAAGAAAGAAAGAAAGAAAGAAAGAAAGAAAGAAAGAAAGAAAGAAAGAAAAAGAAAGAAAGAAAGATCTTATTTCAAATATGCCTCCTTTTTGGATTAATACTGCAGGTCTCACTGTCAGGAGGATGCTTCTGTTCTAGTAATCTTAATTCAAAATAAAAGTAAACCTGAATTAGAAGTTAAATTTGAAAATACAGAAAACCGCTTCAGTTTAAAAGTAATAATTGGAGAGAAGTAGTATTTCTGGAGACTGTAAGTTCTGTTGACTAGGACACAGAGAAGTGAGAGTGTCAGGCTAGTTCTGTGCTGCACAATGCTCTAATCTTAACTATGCTTGCTAATGTGATTAAATCTTTCACAGCTGTGAGGCACCACCATCCATTCTTTCTCCCCATAAAGCAAAAAGTACAAGCTAACCAAATTGATTGAGGAGTGTGGATTTGACCCCAAGTCTGTCTTCATCTCCATCCCAATTTCTGGATTGTATTATATATCAGCTCATGAAGATTAATTAATAAAGAATATCTAGTTCACACAAATAAAATTCCGAGTAGGCCTCTATAAAACTTGTTTCCATCTGCTCACACTCTTATTTCTCTAAATCTTCATGAGCAAATCCAGGTGAGGTTATTAATTTTGATCAGGAAAAGTTCTTCCATTATTTCCAAATTTTAGGATTCACACCTTTTTCAAGAAATTCTTCATGAGAGATTATGGAACAAAGTGGGGGTACTGATAAGTTTTCTTTCCATTGAAGGAATTGAATAGGTTTGGATGGAATGGAGATGATCCAGAAGAGCATGAGAAATTTAATATTTACATCTGTGAAATCTCCTCCATAGAAATTTTCACTTTTAGGAACTTTGCTTCCTTAATTAAAAAAAAAAAAAAAAAAAAAAAAAAAAAAAAAAAAAAAAAACCTCTGAATCGAGTGCTAATATTGGTGTCTAAGTGTTTTTGATACCCACTAAGATAATCCAGGAAAGACATTACAGTTGGTGACATTCTCCAGCTGTTATACTTTACCTGCGAATGCATGATCATGGGCTAGAAGAGGTAGATGTAGAATGAAACTGGATACAAAATGTGGACAAGAAAACCTTGGACACTACTATCAAATAAAAACGAATTCCAAGTGAGCCTGTAATAGCAATTTCTTAGCTGTATACTTAATTTTCTTAACTTGCCTGATTATTTAATCAGTGAAAATAAAATTGTGATATTTGATAGAAGGCTAAAATTCACTTGGTAGATGTAGGAAACCTTCATTATGTTTTATTGTGCATGGATATAACTTAATATATATGCACAGCCTATTCATGGCACATAGCATATAAACTATTTTTAAACAATGAAATGATAAATCCTCTGAGTGTGCTTTTCAGGTGAATGCCTTACACCATGTTCAAGGTACAGATAATGCTTTTTAAAAAGCATTTCTTACTTGACTTTACTTAACTGCTTTGTTTAGCAAACAAACAACTAATGCATTATGTAGAAAATATGTGTTTGGAAAAAAATCTTTTATTGATGGTGTTTAAATATGATTTGTCATTAGATTATGTGTTAGACACAGTATCTAACTGTAGCATGAATCTTAAAAGGTCTTATTAACAAAAACAAACCTGAGAGCCAGCAATTGGGGTGAATGATGAAAGATCAGAGAAACAGAACCGGCCACAGCTAACTTCACCTTGCCAATTCCTCAGCTGATTCTGTTTCCTCAAACTGGAAGCTTCTGCATCCTGATCCAAATGGAATTCAGCTGAAACTGCTGCGCAAAAGTGTAAAAGTTTAACCAGGCTCTAGTTCTTGGTCCTCACGCCTTATATACCTTTCTGCTTCCTACCATCACTTCCTGGGATTAAAGGTGTGAGTCACCATGCCTAGCTGTTTCCAGTGTGGCTTCTAACTCACAGAGATCCAGACAGATCTCTGCCATTGGAATGCTAGGATTAAAAGTGTATGTGCCATCATTTTCTGGCCTCTATATCTAGTAGCTGTTCTATTCTCTGACCACAGATGTTTATTAGGGTGCACAATATTTTGGGGAACAAAATATCACCACATCTAACTTTCTTTGCCTTTTGTATTTCAGTATTTTAGGATATAAAAATACCTACACTGAGCCAGCACTTGATTTTCTGCTGAACTGTTTTTCACATTTCCAATATAATTATGTAGCAGTTACAAAGACACAAAGTTCAACTCAACTGAATACCACAGAAATACACATTTGTTTATTTTTAAAAAGACGAAAAGCCTCTAAGACAGAAACTCGTGTGGGGGTAACTTTACAGGGTAACTGATACCTAAAATAAACTTGAAAAAATGTAGGTGTCTACTAAAAGTGAATGGTGAGACATGGATCTTAAAAAGCAGTTCCATAATCTATCAAGACCCCTTGCTTGTGAATATGAGACCTTAGAGATAATAAGAAGCGTTGATTCATTATCTTCTTGTGAACTCTGTCCTTTGAATGAATGCTTTTGTTTGCAATGCCATCTACTCTAAAGAGCTTAAAGATCAGATAGGCCATGTCTAAGGGTACCAAATAAATATAGAATGTGTGCTTAAAATATCAGTGAATCCAACCAGGGGCAAAGGTTGTAGAAAGCCTAGTTCTTGTCTCCATGGAGCTTCTGTAGTGAAAGGAGCAACTTTGGGCTAAAGTAATATAGTCCTACTGAAGACATGATTCATGCACACAGTATAAATAAGGAGATGATGAATTCTATCTACAAAGTGTATTCTCCAGGGCTCTTTATAGTCAAGGTGGGAGATACAGCATGATAGATAGTAAACAAGGTTATCATAGACCACTAGACAATGGAAGGGCATCCAGAAGTTTCCCCTAAGATTGTGATGAAAATGGGGAGCAAGATAATCTTGATCTGATTTCTTCCTTCCTTCCTTCCTTCCTTCCTTCCTTCCTTCCTTCCTTCCTTCCTTCCTTCCTTCCTTCCTTTCTTTCTTTCTTTCTTTCTTTCTTTCTTTCTTTCTTTCTTTCTTTCTTTCTTTCTTTCTTATTTTTTTCAAGACAGGGATTCACTGTGTAGTTTTGATGCCTGTCCTAGATCTCATTCTGTAGAACAGACTGGCCTCATAGAGATCTGCCTGGCTCTGCCTCCTGAGCGCTTGGATTAGAGGCATGCAGCACAGCTGCCTGGCTTAATCTGATTTCTTTAGTTGAATATATGGCAGGTTTAAATGCATGCACAGTTATTTCCACAAAGACTTTCTGGTTTAATTTAGTATATATTTTTATTTATTTATATATGTTATATATATATGTGTGTGTGTGTGTGTGTGTGTGTGTGTGTGTATCTAGGTGGGACTATAAAGGACAGAAAATAAATAATCATTTGAAATGCTGAAATTTGGTAGAGAATATAAACACTTCTTTTTTTTCAGTCATCTTTCCTACTTTAAGGACTTATGTTTCATATTCTATGTATG
Organism: Onychomys torridus; assembly: GCF_903995425.1. Lineage (NCBI taxonomy): Eukaryota > Metazoa > Chordata > Mammalia > Rodentia > Cricetidae > Onychomys > Onychomys torridus. The sequence continues at coordinate 26,503,636 of NC_050447.1, read as the reverse complement.
TGGGGAAAATAAGGGAATCATATTGTTTGTGGATTACTTGTAAAGGATTACAAAACATGTAAGAGAATACATAAAATTCCCTATTTTCAGTTTACTCTAGCTTTGTCTAATGACTTAGCTTTCTATCACTCTCTTATGAAAACTTTGGGGACATTTTAAAGGTGAATAGCCTATAATCACATCATCTGCAGTAGGGACATTCATATTTAAAAGGTTTCCAGGGTTATAAATCACATTGGAAAGGTAGACTTCATTCTTGAGTCTATTATAATTCTACCTCAAGGTTTTCTTCATTATCTCATTGGATTGAGAGTTGCTAGGATTTCTTTGTGGCTATTTGATGGCACATCTGTGGCTGTAGCCTTGCATGAAAACACAGAGTACAGTCTTAGGGGTGAGATGTTTGAAGATTGGGAATATGCTATAAGATCTGACATTTTGTGTTGGGTAAAATGTTTGCTCAATTTTAGTCTCTGTTCATTAGTGGAAGGTTGTATACTATAATATTTCCAGACTTATCATGAGTCCAATAGAGGTCATTCATATAAAATAATGAAGTAATTGAAACTTAAGGGAAAAGATTTGAAACATCAGAGTCCTTTACTACCTGCAGCAGTGATGTAATGGAAACTAAGGGGCCTGAGAGTCTAGGAAATGTTCAAAGAACCTCAGGTAAAAATATTGCTATAACAATATGAAGACATTCTTTGTCCTTTACTCCCTTCTGCTCTCATAATTGACAAGAGATTTCCCCTGATCTGTGGAACAACTTGGTACAATTGCTAAATGGCAAATAATATATATGCTTATATATTTTTGTTATCTTTGAAACAAAATAATTTTAATTCCCAATATGATGAAAATTAAGATGTATAAAGCAATAAGAACAACACTAATATGGATAAAAGGGCCTCTATAAGCAAAGATTTTAGAGCTGTTGCCTTGGGAAGGCATTTATTTACTGAATTAGCTTGAGGTAATTAGTCTGTAATATTGTTACAAAATGTATTTCCACATGACTGTTTTTTAAAGCATCACCTGTAAAGAAGGGGTTTATATTGATAGAAATACATTTGTCCTTAGTAGGGTTTTTGATACAGAGTATGGCCATCGTTTGAATATGAAGTGTCCTCTATGGGATTAGGTATGAAATGTTGGTTTTCCAACTGTGGGAACATTTTGGGAGGTTCTGGAAACTCTAAGATGTAGGAACCATCAGATGAGGACATGTCTTTGAAGGACATAGGGTCCCAGAGGTCTTCCCTTCTCGATGCTGCATGTCCTCCTTAAGGTGAATAGCTTGTTCCTCCACAGAGTCCCACTGTCACTATGTTCTGTCCAAGTCCAGTGACATGGGCTGAACACTGTGAAATGAGGCAAAAGGAGTCCACCCCCTTTAAGTTGTTTCTGTCAGATATTTTGTCAGCCATAGAGAGTACTAAAAACAAATACATAATACATTCTCAATAAATTCTTGCCATTAACATCACAGTGAATGTGAGGCAACTAAAAAATATATTGACATTTTAATTGATCTTTCTAAGGTGTTACAAAAAATGGTTGCCTTCACAGGAGCCAAAATTGCCCCCATCCGAGATCTAGACTGTTGGTAAATCCCCTTTAAATATATTTTAATTTAAAAAAATTACATCACTATATCACTTTCCTGTCCCCTTTCCTCCATCCAGTGCCTCCAAAGTTCCCTCCCTCCAATCCTTCCCATGATCCCTCTCTTGATAGCCTCTTCCATTGTCACCATTGCATATATATGTCTGTGTATATAACCACACATATATCAATATAACCTACAGAGTCTGTTTTTGCCATTTGTGTGAATATCATTTCAAGTCTGACCCCTTGTAGTGTATATTAGTACTCTTTCAGAAATGTGTGGAGAGCTAAGTATGTGGATCCTATAGAAGTGAAAGAGACTCAGCGACAGTCTTCCAGAGAGAAAGATGCTTTTTAAGGACAAGCCTTCGAATACTTTTCCAGGATACAGCTGCTTCTGAACTAGGCAGATGATCTCTGAATAGGGCCTTTACATACCTAAAATTGCACACCTAGCCTATATGTCTTTTATTTCATGTTTGATCCACTTTTGGGTGATTATTTTATACAAATTTAAAACCAGCTGTGAAAAATATGAAGTAATAACAACAGCAGTAATGATGCTTACCGGTCAGTCATTTCTTGAGCATACTTTTTTTATGCTTGACATAAAGCAGTTTAAGGAGTAGCCATGTACTTTGGCAAACTGCCAGTGCCATGAACAAATTATCAATATTATTATACAAATGATAAAAATTAGAAAAGTATTATTTTATCTCCTCTTTAAGACTGCATATCTAATTCTTGGCAGAAACCATCTTTGACACAAGAACATCTTGCTGCTAACCAATATGACATAGGACAAATCTTATTGGCAGATATTTTATGTTTTATAGCATACTGGCAAATTAGCTGTATTGCTAAGTTATTAACTTCTGGGGGTATGACTAGCACATGTCAGTGTTGAAGCTACAATTGTTTTAAGAATTTGAAGTGTCTCTTCTTACTATACTGAGGATAAACCCCACAGTCCTAGTGAACATACCAAGATGAATATCAGTTCAAAAAATTAAGACACAGTAGTGAGGTCTATTGCAGATATTGCTCACATTACAATAGTCTACAGATTGTAAACTGTCTGTTTACTCTCTATAATGGGTAAGTCACAAAACAAGTCAATGAAATGGCCCACTCTGGTGTTAGAATTGGTGTTTTATGCAATGAAGACAAAGGTCAGGGGAGTTCAAGTTATCTCTTCAAGTTTGTTCATCTCCAAAACCATTCTAGAATGATAAGGATGCTCAGAACTTGGATTTTCTTGTGTGACACACATTAACTAAGTATAGATGTATTGCAGATCTACCCCAGTGACACAAATTGCGATGATGGTAACCATGGTGTCAACTGTTGACCATACTGCAGATCATTATCAAGTCTGAAAAATGATTGTCTTACCTGGAAACAGGATGGCTAGTGCCATACACACTCAGGAATACAGAAATCATTTTGTAAACACTTTTGGACTATAACAAGCAGAAGTAGAATTTACAGCATGTATGTTTCTATAGTTCTTAGATTCAGGATGCCACTGTGTAGTTCAGTGTCTACCCTTTCTACCTCCAGCTGTAGATTTTCCCATAGTACAACAGTGGAACCTCAGAGAGGAGTGTGCTCTGGTGGAACAAAGGTTGTACCTCTGTTAAAAGATGTTTGGGTCATTTTAACTCAAACCTCCTCTACATACCATAGTTAATTTGTATAAGTGCCTACTAGCTTTTTTTGTACCATTTTCTTACAGTATTGAGCTAAGAGACTTTCAAATAGATAAAATGTTTTAAGGTCCTTTCTAAAATTTAAAATACTTGCAGATGTCCACCTAATTTCTTCAAGGTTAAAGATTAAACTTTGTGACATTTAAATGCTCTCCTAGATTGTCTTTCTATAACCAATAAACTCTATGTCTCTAAACATCACACGGATATCTGACATGAAACTTACATTATGCTCTTATTTTAGTCAGAATCTTTTCTGTCTAGGGAAAGTATTTCCCTTCCTCTGTAAAATCATCCTAGGATTTTTCTGCTTTTTAAAAATGCTTTTAAAAGGCGTTTGAGATTGTAATTTAATCATAGCGTTTCTCTTCATGCTTTCCTCCCTCCAAACTTTCATATACGCCTCTCCTCACTCTACTTCAAATACTAAGCCTCATTTTTCATTAATTTATATTCTAGGCATATATGCATTGGGTTTTTATAAAAAATAAAATTATGTTTGAAAATTAATACAGGTTTAAATTTCATCACACTAGTTTAAATTTGGTGCAAACTTCAGATGTTATTGCATATTTTAAAATAATAAAGTTACTTCACTTGTTGTGTTTAAAGTTTACGAATTTTAGATCTCTTGCAGCAATCTGAGAACATTATTAGGTACATTGTGCATATATAATTATGTAACGACAAAACATCTAAAAGTAAAAATGAGAAATTAAACTAACTGGCAATTTAACCATAGACAGTAAAACCACAGATGTGGGAAAGGCTGGCTGCATATTTCTGTTAACTCTAATGAATTCCAGGAGAAACAAATCCGAATTGTTCATCTACTAAATCTTTGGATTTAGTGACAATAACCTCTGCCATCAGCAAGGCGGCAAGCTGAACTGTCCGTTTGCACTGTGTGAATGCTGTCTTTCAGTTTTCAGTCTTGTTCATGTTCATTCTTTTCCCCAAACAGGTAATTCCTAAAATCTATTTTACAGTTAGACATTTGATTTGAGTATTCAGTTGAAGTTACAGAGAATCTTCTAACATGCCTTACTAGTGTATTCTCATGCCTATTTAATTCACAAAGGTTAGAAAGGTTGTGCAGGAAATTTTATTTGAAAAATTCAATAGATTAATGGAGATGGTATCTTAACTTATCCAATTTATTACTCTTTACAAATATTTCATTAATTCTTGAAGCATCTCTTTCAGGTATATAAAGAGCAGATATTATTAGACCCATTTTTCAAGTGTAGGAAAATAAGATAAAAAGATAAAGGAAATTATTTCCCTAAGAAAGTACTAAGATGTTTGGTCAAGTAGTTCCGTATCTGAGATTAGAGTATTGCTTTTGAAATATTAGAACACTAATTCTCAATATCTTTTGGTCATTGTGATTGAAATTTTTACTGGGATGGAATGTTTTTTTAATAACCATACATCAATAGATAAATGCTATGTTTGCATGTCCAGAAGTAGGACATTGTTTATGCACATTAATATAAATGTTGGAGAACTGATGACTAATTTCTTTGGCTGTATCATGCTTCTTGCCCTTAGATGCACCCTACATGTGTCTATATCCTCCACACTTCTTTTTAGTATTATAGGACAACAAAATAGTGGGAAAAAGATGTGGAGGAACACAGTGGCACTGAAACTAAGTAAAATGTGTAACACTGTTCTGACACACCTGCAGACATGAACACTGCTTAAGGTCTTCATCACATGGTCTGAATGGTTAGCAGTTCAAAAAGATGGTTGTAATTAGCTTTTCTTTCCAAAAGATGAACTGTGCACTTTTGAAAGTCTTCTGTGGGAAAAAAAGAGGAAAAAGAAGGCTTGATGAGAAGCAGTCTTCAGTTTCACACTAAAATGTATCAATTTCTTGGAGAGACCCTCTGGCTCCCTCTCACCTCGTTTTAAATTCTCTTCACTTATTTCACTAAGGAATGGAATTGGAGGCCCAGAGTTCTTTGTTGGAGCTTTGTCTAGAACACCTACTTGCTGTGTGGCTATGGGAAGTTCATTTGATATTCCTGAGCTTCAGTTCCATTCTCTGGAAAAAGTATATAAAAAAAAGTCAATATCATAGGAGTGTACTGTGACTTCAAGAGGAAAGTCCATGTTTGAGCACTGTTCTTCACACCTGCCACATTGATATCATCAACATATATAATGGAATCCGTGTGTGTCATATGTTTTGCTGATGCAGAATGGATTCATCTACTATTTCACACATGAAGAACTGTGAAACTGACAAAATGCAGTTGCATTTCCTAACATCTTTGAAGCAGTTTGCAGTCATACCGCTTTAATCATTTCATAAAACAGTTTATAAAAACATGTCTTTTCCCAAGGATCCCATAAGCCATCTCTTCCTTGTGAATTTTTCTATTTTCCTAAAGTACAATCCTGAACCTACAATGGTAAATGATTTTTTTCATGCTGTCAGTTGTGCATTTTCACAGCAATTACTTCTGTCTGCACACTTGCACAGAATAAAAACGTGGGAGGAAATATGCATAAAATCAAGCCAGAGACAATAAGAGACTTCCTCTTGAACTTTAGGTCCCCACAGTGTTGTCTTACAGCTAATGTGTACTCTGTAGACTTGGAGTCTATGCTTTGTGATTCACATGGAAAGATCGATGGGGTGTCTTGCAGAGGAGAACATGCAAATACTCTGCCATTCTAAAGCCAGAAACCCCTGAGGTGGTAGATGTCAGACTCCTGCTTTGAGGTTATTGCTTGGACAGAAATGCTGTTAGAACTGTCTGAGTGAATAATGTTATCTTGCTCTGACCCTGGCAAGAGTGTCTATAGTTCATAGCATTTCCTGCTGGAAACAGTTGGAAATCAGAGTTAGCCCATAGGAGATGGCCCAACAGATGAAGAAAGAATGGGCAGTTTTGCAGTACTTATGACCATAGACACTGAAGGGATCCAGGAATTAGAAATCTTATGTTTTTATGCTTTGTTCAAGCTCACACTGGAATTGTGTCGCTTATGAGATGTGTAATAATGCACCTCACTTAATACCACTGTTTCTATATGAAGTGTGTACCCAAATGACCTCATTCTTACCAGAAGCACAGCTGCATCATGATAGGATGCATAGCATATGTGATAGGAAAATACTTGAAGTCACTGTTTCTCAAGCTGAATGTACCCAAGAATTATCTGGGGATCTTGTTAAAACACACATTTTTATTCCCTAAGTTTGGGGTGTAGAGTCCCCATATCTAATCAGTTTGTAGTGATGCTGGTGTTGCTAATCAGCAGATTAACTGTAGAAGCAAAGATCTATTCATATTTAAAACATATTTGATGCTATGTACACATTTAATAGTTCTCAAAAACAAAACAAAACAAAACCCCTTTGAGGCTAGTATTCCTTAGCAGGTGTTTTACTAACCTGGTGAGAACCATAAAATACAGATTATTTGGCTCCTCATGAGTTTCTGCATGCATTACATCATTGCATCTGCATTGGAGACTGAGAACTGACATCTTTAAGATGCTTTTCAGAGATGTTCTTCATGCAGCTGAACCATTCACTGCAAACACTGACTTGAACCTAGCCTTCCTTAATCTGAAACTTCTAGACAGAATTTTGGAAATACTTTTTTCAAAGATTAAAAGGAATAAGATAATCAGGATATGTTTGAATGAGTTGTTCTCTTGTAGATAATTGTGTATTTCTTTGCAATTTGAAGAAATAATAGGAAATTTCTCTGGACTTTTCAGTTAGATTATTCCAGGTTTAATACCTTGAATTTTATAAGATATTACAGTCAGGGTATTCATATGATTCATGGAACTGGGCTCATTCAGTTATTCCCTTTTTATTTCATATGGTATGTGTGCTCATGTTTATGCTTATCTCTACTCAGTTTTATCATATGTATAATCCAATGCATAATTTGCCATGACTAAAACACAGTCCCATCACCAGGGTCCCACAACCTGCCTTCTTCTCAAGTCACATTTTTTTCATAATACTTAGAACCATTAATCTCTTCCCAATCTTTACAATGTTATCATTTTGAGAATATTACACAGTGGAAGAATGCAGCTTTCATGTGAAAAAATTAAGGCTTGTTGTTTCCTTGATTATAGCAGTGTATTCACATATGTTAAAATAGGAGATAATACATTTATGTTTCTTTAAGCCCACTGCATGATCCTAATATTTGTTCAAATGTTGACCAAAATAAGTAAATCCTCTAGTTTCAGAGAATATTTATAGCTAAGGTTATCATTCTTTCCAAGGTCTAAATATTTAAATTATATGTATGGAAATTATGTTTTAATATGAAACACATTTTAAAAAGTAAGTCTTAGAAGTAAATTTTGTATGTATCTCTTAAATGTTAACTTGATTGCGAATCAAAGGGTTACTTATTCATCCTGTGTCAACTTTGGGGGAAGAAGTGATTTTAAAATATTTATGAAATGTTAGTATTAGGAACACTGATCATGCCAATTCTTTTTTTCTGCTGTATTCATTTCTTTCTCATCAAATATGATCTTAGTTGGTACAGAAAGATAGTTATCTTTCTCTTAAAAGAGTTGATTTAAGTAGAAATTACAAACTCACATACACATCATGTGTATCTGATGTGTGCTTTAACAAACATCATATGAAAATTAATATCATGGAAAGGTGTCTGATTTTTTGTCACATATTTTAATGACAGCTTTTTAATAATTATATAATTTTAAATTACCTTTTTTCTTGAAAACACATATGACAATAAAAAATTCATTTTTGTGTATTTTCTCCTTCTCAGAGATCAATCATATGAATAGAATAATGTTAATTGTTTTTCACATTAAAAATTACTATCAATACACATTTCAAATTATTTTTATTTACTTAATGTTAAAATTTCAGGTGGCTCACTAGCTATTTCTTATTCTTCCTTATGCATGAAACTGTGTTTACACTACCCATTACTAATAAGGCAAGTGATCAACACTGCCTACTAAATTTAATTAGACACACTACTTAAATACTTAAAAGCTTCACTTTCATAAGTTATGGTATTAAAATTATTTTACAAATATCTGATATTGAATAAAAAATGAACTCCAGACAAAACAACAGGTTTAAAATAACTGGAATCAATTGATTTGTTTAAACTCTATAAGCTGAGCCTATCAGCAAGGTCATCACATTCTTTAGTCACCTGGTTTCCACTAACAGTAAGTGATAAAAGGGGTGGGTGATTCCTGGGACTCTTTCAAATAAGACAGACTGAGGCTTCATCTTGAAGAGAGTCTTCCAAATGTGTCATGATCTCTGTGATCCATGCTGTCTGATTTCCAAAAGTGAAATTGTTATGTAAGTGACAAAGACAAAACCTGTCATTTCTTGTGCCTAGTCAGTCGGAAGCTGACAGAGCATGCTCTCTGCCATCTTTAATTGCCAAAGCAGTACTAGACACCAGGTTCAAGGGAAACAACTCAATAGAATCAGTCTTAGAGAATTTTATGCCACGTTTTTAGATTAATCAAACCCATCTGTGGCTACAATTATTTGTATTCCTGCTAAGAACATCCTGATAGTTTAACTCACTGGCATCAATGGCAAGCTTGATGTCTAGGGTTTCCTCATACAAATCAAATAAATAATTGTTATTAGAGATGTTGGAGGGGGCAAATACCTGGAGCATGGTTCTTCTCAACTGAAGATCTTTGAACTAAATAGACAATTTTGTTTTTCGAGACAGGGTCTTTCAGTGTAGTTTTGGTACCTGTCCTGGATCTGGCTCTGTAGACCAGGCTGGCCTCGAACTCACAGAGATCTGCCTGGCTCTGCCTCCCAAGTGCTGGGGATTAAAGAAGGCATGAGCTACTGCAGCCTGGCTTCTAAGTAGATATTTAAGCATATCAGATGTTCAGAGTCCATGGGTGGCATTGGATAGGGATAATTGTAGAGACACCATCTTTCAATATGGAAATATGAGGAGGTCATATACTAGTCAGTGGTAAAGGACAATTCTGGAATTTGAATTACTGCATATTTTACCTTCCTTGATTAACATGTTCCAGCTTATTTACTATCCCAAACTCCTAGCTGAGTCTTCGATGATCTTGGTTTTACTTTCTTGATCATTGCTATTATCCATTTATAAATTCTCTTTGCAGTGGGGAGGTGTCTTTTCAACCCCTTTTCGGTTTATAAGTGAGAGCCTAATGTTTTCCCATTGCAATTTCTCTTTTAAACCGTGGTACTGTGTTTCCTTTAAAGACTCTCTAACCATCTCATACATCCCCTTAGATTTCAGTTAATTAAAAAAAAGTCACATTCACAGATCTCTCAAGGACAAGCCTTCTTAGTATGAAACACCCATGATCAGAGCTCAAAAGACAGCAGGGAGTCAGTGAGAGACACACACTTCCTCTAAGACTCTCAGAGAGCTTTTGTTGTAGAACACAGGAAGAGCTTCAGTTCTTTCTGACATCTTCGCATCAGAGGACCATTTTCCTAGTCTATATTCCATCTAAAAGCGAAAACTCATCCTATGAAAACACTTTCTTTTCTGAATGTGTGTGTTTGTGTGTGTGTGTGTGTGTGTGTGTGTGCACGCACACACACACGCACACGTGCACACACACGTGCTTTCAATTTAGCTGGTCCAGGTTCATTGGCAAGTTTCACTTTAACTCATTTTTGTTCATTCATATTTTATTTGGGCAACAAGAAGAAGCCATATGGCACTTTTAATATTCAGCCTCTGCCTAGAATCACTTTAATTAAATCATCAAATTCATTAAGTATTTCTCCTTCTTTCCAGACTTCATCAACAGGTAGCATTATCTAAATTTCAGCAACTACACATAGAAGGCTCTTATCTTCATATTTTGAAGAATATACTCTACTTTAAATAACATCATAACAAGACACCACCAATAGCTTCCTCACCACACACTTGTCCTTTACAAATATTCTCTCTCAGATTTTTTTTCCTTTTTTAGATTTTCACTGGCTTCTCAATGCATCCATCTCCTATCTGCCACCTGGTCCCTCAGCTAATACCACATGTTTTAACTTGTCATTACAGCAGTAGCAATTACATCTAGTCATTAAAAGCTGTTTTAGTTCTGCACTGTTGCACAACAAACAATGCCTTGGAACTTTATAAAACAGCAGCACTGTTGAACTTAAAATTCTGAAACGTGAGCAGGACTTATCAGGATCAGCTTGTCTTTGGAGTACATGACATCAGCTCAATTGTTTGAAAATCATTGACTAGCATTTCTAAGATGTTCCACTCAAAGAGTTTGCAAACTGGTGCTGTAAAGTATCTCTCCAGGACATGGTTTGGGATGATGAAGCCCAAACAAAACACCAGGAACATTGCCTATTGTTCCTGTAAAAGATCCATTTCAATGGAACCAGAATGAGAAATGAGGGGCTTCTCAAGACTGCCCACTAAGAGATGGCAAATGTCATTTCTGTCATGCATACTGACAGCCACATGAACAGTTGTGGACATGTCAAATAACTTGGAAGCCAAATTGTAAAACTGTCATATTGATTTGAAAAACATGAAAGCACTCTATTACAAGATGTAGTTTATGTTCTCAAAATATTTTTAAACAAAAAATAATAACTGGAATGCTTTATGGATTGACTTTTTTCTCTTATTTTTGAGATACAGTATAATTATATCACATACCCCCTTCCATTTCCTCCCTCAAAGCCAACCCATATATACTCCTTCTTGCTCTTTTTCAAATGTATTGCCTGTTTTGTCACTAATTGCTGTTACATACACACACATACACACACACACACACACACACACACACACACACACACACATTATATGATATTCCTAAAACGTATGTTTTCAGGGGTGACCATTTGATATAAGATAACCAGTGTGCTCTTCTATGAACACTATTTCTTCTGCTGTCAGCATTCCTTAGTTGCCTGTGTTCCTTTGTGTGGAGTTGAGCAAGGTCAAGAACATTTGTGTGCCTTATCTGTCTCTAAAAAGGCCCATTTTGGTGCTCTAGATCTTTATGATCACGAATAGGAAATTCAATGAAGGGCTAGTGTTGCAGTTTAGGCAGCTAGTGAGCTTCTAATGAAACTATGAGCATCTTCCAATCACTGCTCGCCCACTGACAAATAAACAGTTGGTGGTTTGATCACTACTCTACAAGCTGGAGTTTATCTTGACTAGGTATCCTAGCTGTCACAAACTTTCCTACCAGTGACAGTGGTTTTATTTGCCACATATTATCATTATGACCTAAGATTTTTAATTAGTCTGTAAAGTAGATACATTGCTTCAAGTAGTATTCTCCATTCAACTCATTGAATAAGCTGACCACTCTTCTATTCATCCGTATGTCCACTGATCAATTGATTACATTTTCATTAACTTACCAATTTCATATGCATTTATCAACCAATATTTATGAGCAAAACATATATCCAGATTTTATGATAGCTAGATGTTGTTTATTAAAACTTAAAGACTTTTTCTAGAAAAGTATATGACAGAGGTAGTACAATTTAAATACTTACACCAAGGTCCAGGAAAGTTGAGTATCTCTCCCATATTCAGTGTAAGGAGCTCATTCAGTGTCTTCTTGAATTTACTTACATTACACTAATTTCATTTTCATTAACTATGTGTAAAATGAGAGGTAGTGTAGAATGATAGTACTGTGATACCTGGTAGAGGAGGAAATAAAAAGCTCCCACTATTGTGTCATCATCATTATTCATTATTACTGCAGTTCATAGCCTCCATTCTGCCAAGTTCCTTACAAACTGCATTTATATCACTGTATGGTACTGTGTCTTTGCAGGGCTCCAGGGATTGCTATAACTGGGAAGTGAGGGAAAGAGAAAAAATATCTCTCTCTCTCTCTCTCTCTCTCTCTCTCTCTCTCTCTCTCTCTCTCTCTCTCTCACACACACACACACACACACACACACACACACACACACACACACACACACACACACACTGGGAGGACAGACAGATGGAGATGGAGACAGAGATGCTTCTGGGATCAGGAGGGCAGGGCTATCTAAGAGAGAATCTGTAGCACCCTGGAAACACCCAGTGTGTATTATATATAGTACTACAGAGAGGTGATGTTATTTCATGAAGCTGAACAAAGAGGTGGGTTATTACCTAAAGGTAAACAGTGAGGCAGGATAATTATATACAGCTGAACAAAGAGGCTGGTTTAGCTAACCTCAGTACTGGAGTCTCTATAAGGGGAGAGTCTTCAGGACATAAACATCCAGGGTGAAAAAGGCTGCAATAGATACTTTCTGCACACACTGTCAACATTCACACAGGGACCAGAGGAAGCTTTGTCATCCCCATGGGGCTCAGGCATTGGTCCCTTGACATGCTTGTACCCATGTCGACAACACATATTCACTTAGCATTTTTTTCATTCCCTACAGTACATGTCCATACTTTTGTCTCCACTAACTGGATCTGAATTATAAAATGCATCATATAGTCGGTACTTATATAATTTAAAGAGTCCAGCTATATTTATCTCATAAAATCTGTACTGGTGCTGTCTCAGTTAGCACTTTTAGTTCTATGAAATGTTCTGTATATGAACAAATCCTCAAAATTGTGTTTATGAATAAATAGTTTAAATGGGGAATTATTTATCAGAATACCTAACATCTATTAAAAATATCAATTATAAATGTATCATGTGTAGGTTTAATTTTAAGCTTAAGGAAATCATTCCAAAATAAAAGGCTATGAATTCTTTACCAACCTAAACTATGATGAGGTTGTATCTGTTCACTTTGATTCCTGAGTGCTCACTTTGGATTCTCAGGCATGGTATGCAGGACCTTGCCTCTTCACATTTACACATCATGTTTGCTCTTTTTGTGTTTTGATTTTTGTTATTTCCATTTCTTAAAGATACTTGTCATGTATTAGTGTTCCAAAATATTGCTTGTCCTTCAAGGTCCAGAAGAAGTTACAACTTCTGGAAGTGAAATATGTCACAGAAGCTATAGAGAGTTGAAAGAGCCCAGTGTGAAATAACTCATGATTACTGTCTTCCATTCCCTTTCCAGACTAATGTTATTGAGAGCATAGACTACATATCATACTGTTTTAGTATCCCCTGTATTTCCAACATGAAATCTGCAGGTTTATATTATAAAATACTAGAAATTTATTAATTAATGATCACATTTTCTTTAAAATCCTCTTTTCTTGTTCTCCTTCACTGCCTCTTGCCTCCTCAGTCTTCTTTGCCCTTTTTTGCAATTATCTCTGAGCCTTGGGAATGAGCACATGATGTAGATGTTGCATTTAGGGCTGAGCACTCTAGTCACTAATGTTCTGCATCCTTAACAGTTTTGATTACTGTCTTAATACCACTTTCAGCAAAAAGAAGCCTCTGTGATATGGCTTCAAAGTTGTACTGACCAATCGGTGTAATTATAAGCTGGGAGAAGTTAGTTTGATCCTGTGTCCCTTGAGCAGTGTTAATAACAGCTCCTCCTTTAGAAACTAAAACCATTGTGAGCACAGGTTCTTGACCATGTTAACTTCAAGGCATGGGTTTTATCTTGTGAGACACATTGTAAATCCAACTAAAGAGTGTTGGTTACTCCTAGAGCATTGTGTCACTATTACACCAGTGAGCAATACTTCCCATGCTGGTGGTTATAATTTGCAGGGTTGAAAGCCATAGACGTTTGATGATTACTTCCTCTCGCAGTAGCATTGATATCACCAGGCAGCACTCTGTGATGTCTTCTGTTTTATCACTTACTGGTAGATTTGGTATTGTTTCCTTTAAGGAAATGGTTTTGAAGTGTCTAATTTTTTTTTAACTTAGTTTAAAATATCTCTCCTCGTCTGTGTGTGTGTGTGTGTGTGTGTGTGTGTGTGTGTTTTAATGGACACAATAGCAAATGTTTGTAACAACTTGTGGTACTTCCCTTGTAGACATTTTTAGAATAAAATTCCTTCTGATACAGTATGACTTTACAATTTAACTTTTATTATGTACATATCAGATTAAGTTTAGAGAAATATACAACGGTAAGAGATTTAAATGTAATCTGGAGATGGATACATTTGAAATTAGATCTCGGTATTTCATGGATGTTTATTAATTGTCTGACTGTAGAAAAGTAACATAATTTCTCTTTATGTTTGTTTCATTATCTATAGTTTAGGCAGATGACAGGCAGACAGACACATACACACATGTATAAATATATAGTAACTACAAGCAGCACATCCATTCTTATTAGCTTCCTCTTGCATTAATTCCTTGGTGAGCTTTTTCTATTACTCTAAAACTATACTCATTGATACTCAGATGATGAAATGATTTGTTTAATTGCCTTAATATATTAGGCAATTAATTCTTTTAATGTTGAACAAATTCCAACAATTTCCTGAGAAGAAATTATAATGAAAGTTTATGTGAAAGAAATTAAAAGCTATTCTCATATATTTCTGAAAAAATAGTACCTTCATAGCAATATTTGAAATTATAAAATTCTGAGTTGCACTCAGGCAGTTAATTAGAGGTTAATATGAATATCAGGATTGAGAAACCATGCAAAGAACTCACTGGCTATATTTAGTGTGAGGGCTTTGTCTTTGGTAGTGAATTATGGGGCCACATCTCTACCAATCAGAGTTATATAATAAGTTGGTAAGGGCATCTAGTAATCAACGGCCAACCTACTTATAGGAGAAATGGTGTATCACTGTGACTACATGACAGGGAATTGCAAGGCAGCAAATAATTGTGAGGGAAAACCACTGATTTTGTTTTACTAGTTAATCCTCAGATATGACTTTCCAGTTTAAATTTGGTAGTGAAAACTGTCATATTATTGAAAGTTTAGAACAAATATTTAAGCCTACCTTATTACCACATGTCCTTTGTTCTCTTGCATTGTTTTACTTTGCTGGGACAAAATGTCAGAGACCAGACATCTACTACTATGGACTGTGACTATTTTTTCTCCTGAGAAGCTGTACTAGAAAAATGCATCCTTGAAGTGATCTAAACTGTGCTTCAAGTTTTGTTCTTTCCTTCTTTGCTCAGTAAAATACTAAGTATGTTTGCACAGTTGTTAATATGGCGTGTTTTAAATTTCTTGGAATAATGGCTAAAGAGAAATGTATACTTGTAGAATTTGACACCAGTTTTTAAAGATCTCAGAGGAAGATGGGTCAATAAAGAAGAAACTTTAGAGTCCAGCACAAAATAAAACAAGAGACAGAAGACAGCTTCTAACATTTAACATTCTGGAAGATGTTTGGACACTCAGGACATTAGTTGGTATCCATATCTATTCACTAGTTGGACTTTTGGAAGCCATTCCTCTGTTTATAACTTTAATCTAGTCTTCAAAGTCCTGTTTGCTGTTTTTTTGTTCTATGTGTTATCTCTCATCTCTAAAAGAATTTGTGTTTACTGGTAGATATGAAGTAAATATTTATTAAATGAACAGAATAGAAAAGGTATCTTTCAAATAGAATCATTTCTGTGAGAGAATAATCATTTCACTTTTGCCATAGAGCTCCTATGGAAGGGAAAACATGATGGGTGAATATAGCGCCAATGAATAATCTACAGTATCAAGTATAAAATGGTGACATCAATAACTTCCTGATGTGCTATGCATTTATTACTAACTCTGAAAGTATTACATTGGCAAGTAGAATAGGTTTGTTTATACCATCAGTTTGTTCAGAGGAAGACTTATGGAAAGAGAAAAAAAAAAAAAAAGAGCTGAAGCCTGCAGTATGGTTCTGCTATAGGCCAGTGACATAGAGGTAGTCAGTCAAAATTATTCATTTTACATTGGATGGCTCTGGTGACCTCGCGGAAAAAGTTCTACATAAAACTGATGGTCACACTAAAAGTAACAAGTCAACATATATGGATATATTAGATTGTGCTTTACTCAAATAACTTTGTTCAAAACTTTGCTCAATTTATGCCAACCTATGTCAAAAAGGAGGCACCATGAATGATGATTCACAACAGTAAAATATCAGAAGCCAACAGCTTGTTATTGCTGGCAGGGCACATTTCTTACATATTTTTACTTCTCATTTTTTAATTTTTACGTTACTATATTAAGAAAAAAATCACTTTTCGTCTTTTAGAAATTAAGGCATTTAGTGGATCATGTATAAACATTCTACATCCTCTGTAAATTCAGAATGATAGTAAAGCTTTGGCAGTTGTGGGGATTGCTGTTATTGGGCATTATTTTGTAAATAACTCTGAAGACTCTGATGGCCAATGTACTTGTCCTCATAATGTGTGGATACACACTGGATGTGGTGTGTGCTTCTCAGCTTCTCTGTTGTCTCCATTACAAACTGGCAGGATAGGTGTGCTGGCCCAAGTTAATTTAATAACTCTTCTCCAATAAACTAGGTGAGCTGTGTGCAGCTAGCATCTACATTTTAGGTACAACTAAAATATTACAGAAGTATAACAAATATTCGAAACAAAATAGTATCACCTGTAGGCTTTTTTTATTGACTCTGCAAGTATATTAAAAAGTACTACCCATTAGTTATTGCTCTGCATATTTTACTCAATATGTCATTTTAAATTGCATGACAAAGATATATAATATTCTAGTTTGGCTTTTTTAATATACATAAACAGATGGCTTGGAGGAAAGACTGATGTACAAATATATCTGCCTATATATCTATGTTTACATCCACATCTATTCAATCCATTTGATATTACCATCTGGTAATAAATCAACAGTATCCATTTTATTGTTATGTACATGTCACTAAGGTAGTAGCTTGCATTACAGTTATCTTGTCCTGCTCCTCTAATCATTTATCTTGAAATATGTGTGTTTATTTAAGCCAATATGCTACATATATCTTATTCACTGGCAAAAGAATACAGAATTAACTGTAGTCCATGCAGGGAATGAGTAAGTGCAGTTTCAAGGGATAGATCTGACCTTTTTGAGCATTAACTAATTATAACATGGTCTTAATGCTGACCTCTGGACTCTACTTCTCTCAGTGTTACTTAAATTCACAGAGCAGTGGAGTTATTTTATAACAGTCTTTTGCCAGTTGCTCCACAAGGACAGCACAATTTACAATTTCATTTTCTTAAGAAAATTATGAGCCTATTATCCTCTAAGGTGAAGCAGATAGATTATGTATTTTCCTTATGACCATGATGCTGGCTTATGTCCCATAAGCTCTCTGGCTGTGATCAAGTATAAAGTAAGAAGACAAAGGCAATATTTGCAAGCAGCTAGTGATAAGGAATAAAGACACAGAGAAAGGGAAACACATTGAAATGAGTCCTAAATTTAGCACTGTTTATTCCCTTAAGAATGTCATGCATTAGATTTAAATTAAAAGTAAAATTAATATATATAATAACAATGACACAGAAAAAGAAAGAGTGTAACAAATTGTCACTAACAATTAATGTGTTACCAACATTCCTGCAATACACATAAATGTTTGAAGTCTCGTATAAAATGTACTGTATGAGAGACCCATCTGTCTGTCTATTTATCTATCTGCTGTCTGCTATCCACTATCTATCCATCTGTGTACATTATGTTTAGTATTTTCACTACACTAATATTAACACATTTCTTATAAAAGGATAGTGGGATAAATGATATAATGAACATTAATTGTTCAGATATAAAATAGGAGATGTTTTATGGTTTTTTGTGGAAAGAAATGCACAGATTTTGTTCATCCTGCATGGGCAACTCAGACTGATGAAAAACTAAACAAAGCAGACAAGCAAACACACAAACACATACACACACACACACACACACACACACACACACACACAGGTTTGACTTAAGTCTAGCTTACTGAAAGGTGAGTTTACTGAGGTTACTTGCAAGAAGATGGACCAGGGTATCCTCACAGCAACATGGATTTCTAAAAAGCAACTCCATCACTGAAAATCCCAGGTTGAGTGATGCCACCTGGAAGCTACATCCATGGAGTTTCCTGAGTAATCAGCAGGAAGCAGTTGGATTGAGAGAAACTTTACCAATGTCACTTATGCAGTGTTGGGGAAGAGCTTGATTCTGTAACTTTTAGAACTCACAAGGCCTTGAAAGTTTAAATCACTTCCCTGGTCTTATTGGGTTCCTTTCTCCTTCCAGGAAGAAATGTGTCAATGTGGAGGAAATAGCTGCAAGTCAGCAGGGGGGTTGTGGAAAAACTGAAGGGAAATGTCTTAGAAAATAGGATGAAATTGTAACACCCATACTGAAGCCATGTAAGCTGCCATTGTTCTATAGGCTGCACACTTCAAGTAGTAGTCAAGTTGTCAAGCCAGATTTTATAAAGCAACCAATATACAAGTCTCACTTCTATTCATAAATGGATTTTAAATATAAGTATAATAGGCATTAAAAGGAGTATAAAACTTATACAATTCAAACCAAGAAAACTGTGCAGGTGTCAACTGGGAAAAGAAATATGACTGAAAGTCAAGGAAAAGTTTCATGAGGCGAAATGACTGAGGTCACTGAGGCAGAACAAAGCTATTGACATTGTACTCACCTAACAATGGATTTGCCAAGCACAGAGTTAAGAATTGATAGAACCACAGTGAATAATAAGAAAAATCAAATTCTAGATTATTGGAGTTACACTTCTTCTGACAGATGTAGATAAACACATCAGAGGTAGAGAACATAAAAATATCATAATTAATAGAATTATTTAGATAAGTTGTAAAATATGAGACTAAAAATATTGTAAAGACCATGTATTTGAAACATCACCCAAAATACTTCTGACTGGCCCATGTACTTCTGAGATGTTTTCTTTTTTCTGTTTTTTTATTAAGAATAATTTTGTTTTATTCATTTTACATACCAATTAAAAGATCCCCCCCTTCCCTCCTTCTGTCTTTCCAGCTGGACTCTTGTTTTATTTTATTTTTTTTTTTCATTTTTCTTAATTATGAAATTTCGCCAGGCGGTGGTGGTGCACACCTTTAATCCCAGCACTAGGGAGGCAGAGCCAGGTGGATCTCTGTAAGTTCGAGGCCAGCCTGGGCTACCAAGTGAGTTCAAAGGCGCAAAGCTACATAGAGAAACCCTGTCTCGGGGAAAAAAAAAGAAATTTTCTACTCACTCCAATGCTATCCACAAACACCCCTCCCTCCACCCACCGCCCAGCCCTCCTTCCCAAGCCACCCCACATTCCCACATCCCCCAAATCGAGGTCTCCCATGGGGAGTCAGCAGAGCCCAGCACACTGAGCCTAGGCAGGTCCAAGCCCCTTCCCACTGCACCAAGGCTGTGCAAGGCGTCACACCACAGGCACAGGATTCCAGAAGCTTGCCCACAGACCAGGGATAGATCCCAATCCCCCTGCCTGGGTGCCCCCCAAACAGTTCGAGCCAAACAACTGTCTTCCGTATGGACAGGGCCTAGTCCAGTCCCATGGGGGCTCCACAGCCACCAGTCCACAGATCATGGGTTTCCACTAGTGTGGCCAGTCATCTCTGCATGTTCTCCCATCATGATCTTAACATCTCTTGCCTGCAGAATCCCTCCTCTCTCTCATCAGTTGGATTCCTGGAGCTCAGCCTGGTGCCTGTCCGTGGATCTCTGTATCTGCCTCTATCTGTCACTGGACAAAGGCTCTATGATGACAGCTAGGTTATTTGCTAGGTTGAACCCCAGAATAGACCCGTCCAGGCACCCTCAGGACCACTGCCAGCAGACCAAGGTGGGGTCAACCTTGTGGACTCCTGAGAGCTTTCCCAGCACCCTGCCTCTTCCTATTCCCATGATGTCATCATCTATCATGGTATCTCCCTCCCTGCCCTCCCACTCTGTCCCTGTTCCAGCTTGACCCTCCCACTTCCCTATGTTCTTATCCTCTACTTGCCCTCTGCCGCCCTCCTCCAATCTGAGATATTTTCTTTATAGACACATGCAGAGACATCTTCTTAGCATAGATGAATTAAATTGCAAAATGTTATTCTTCAGTATTGAACATTAAACCATAAACTTTTGACTATCCTCTAGAAAATAGATTTAAACACCAAAGAAAATTAAGTTGTTTAAAATTGAGTAATACCAAAATGGTGACTTGACAAGCCATGTAGGATGTAGTGAACATAACACCTGATGGGGTAGAAACTTTATGTGTCTGTATCATAGAACAAATTGTGGAAATTAATTATCTAAGCCCCTATTTCACAGAGGCTGAGAGAAAACAGATTAAAACATCACTGGAAGGTGAAAATAAATGTAACAGAAAACAATGTGATGAGAGAAACAAATGCGCAATATTGAAATTTTAAAAGAGCCAATGGCTATTGGTTAACATTTGTGAATAAAGTAGATAGAGCTTTTGAGGGAATTTTGAGAGGTATATGTTATTACTATCATACATTGAATAGTATATCAATGGTGTTTGTACAATTGGTCTGCAACTGTACCACTCAAACACTCATGATCTAGTTTTTGCTTAGAATGATTCCATTAGCTTCATGGAGGTCAATAACTTTCCAAATGCTTGTGACATAAACTTAGTTTAAAACAAACTTAGCCTTTAAAATTTACCATGAATGAGAAAATTTAAAGTATATATATGATATACATATTTATCAATTGAATACATTACATTCAAAACACTTAACACATACACCCCAGTGATTAAATATACTGACATAAAATCGGAAAATAAAAAGAAAGAACATTTCCATCCTATTGGTAATGTCAGTCAAATCTTTTTCCTAAAACTGTATATAATTAGTGGCAGAAGGTAAAATTAGCAATCTTCGCTTAAAACAGAGAATTGTAGCACTAGAAAATCACAATCACTAATATCTCAAAGTAATATTTTACTTATAAAATATGGCTACAAATTATGAAATTTAAAAATATAATAGTGCAAATTAAAATTGAGAAAATAGTATATACTAAATTTCAATAGATATACAGAAAATTGCATATTAATATGTTTCTCAAAATAAAAGAGGCACACAACCAAAGGAAGAGAAACTCATCCTACAAAATACATGTAGCAAATATCAAGCTATCAATTTTTCACATCCATAATAGTGAAATATTGAAATATTTCTGGTTTCATGGTAAGATAAGATTTGCTACTATTGCAAATCTAATTTAATTATACTGGAGGGTGTGTCCAGGGCTGTAAAAGACACAAAGAACAGAGCAATAAACATATAAATTTGGAGGAAGGGAATATTGTCACTACCCATGCACAACATGATTGTTTAGGAAAGAAAAAGTCACTACAATTATAATAGTAAGTGAAGTTTGCTTAATTATTAGTTATTATAACACATTTTTATTTGCTAGCAACTCAGAAAATAAAGATGCTACCTACAATAGCAGAACAAAAATAGGACAAAAAACACTTAAGTTATATAGAAACAAAATCTAATGTAAGGCCTTGAAGCATTAAAGAAATACTACTTACATAAAACTAAGATAATCTAAGTACTTAATAGTTGCACAAAAAATAAATACACACAAAAATTAATCTCAATATAGTATATATTTTAAAAAATGTTGGTTATTTTTATAAAGAATAAATATGATTTTTGAAAATTCAAAAACATTATGCCAGTCCTCTTGAATTTGGTCTAAAGGTTCTAAGCTGTACAATTACAATTTTGGTCACTTTTAAGCAAGTGATAGACACTAATGTGATTTGTTGAAATTATGTGACATTTCCCTCTCTGTGTCTTGATACTGGACATGAAGCAAGTTAATGGAGGAAAAATGTTATTTAGTTCCCAGATTGCAGTCTGTGGCTGGCATGGCATAAGTCAGGAGCCTGGGGGCTGCTTGTTCACACCTGAGTAGATCAAGAGGCAAAGAAAAGGGCATTTTTATGTTGAGCTGGCTTTCTTCTTTTGCTCCTATTATTCAGTCTGGAATCTCAGCACACAAGATTGTGCAGCCCACATTCAGGGTGAGTTTACTTTCCTCAGTTAATAGTCTCATTAATAGTCTAGTAGTTTCCTAATCCAATCCAGTTGACAATGAAGAATGACTATCAAAATACATCAAAATGTGCATGTAGATTTAGGGCAAAATTATAGAGAAAATGTTTATGAAAACAACTTAAATATCCTGTTTGTCTTGCTCTTCTGGATACATATTTCAGATTTACTGATTCCTGACTTGAGTCAGTTTGGGCAAACTGATGCAGTCTATACAAAACTTTCATGGGCACACTGGATGCTTAGAATTTGATAGGTTATAATATTTCATATAAGTCATAAAAGTAACTACAATCCTTACATTTGTCTGAAATCATGTTTACTGCTGGCTTTAAAAATAATCTATGTCCTCTCTGTACCTGACTTTCATTTTGCTATCCTCAGCCTTTTTTTCTCTCAAAATCATCTATATTCAAATTAATTCTATAAAAATCAAAGAGATGACATATCACTCAATGCTTACTGTATTGTTTTTAGTATTAATATTTTCCCTAATAAAGTGAGTGTATTTGTTAGTGTTTGCATGGTTGGGAATCATCCTTTTTTGAAGCCTGGGACTGAATAAGCATTTAAACCAAATATTAGAAAACTGTCCATCCATCTTCTGATACTCTAGACTCTATTATCAT
The DNA here is from genome assembly GCF_903995425.1 of Onychomys torridus. Lineage (NCBI taxonomy): Eukaryota > Metazoa > Chordata > Mammalia > Rodentia > Cricetidae > Onychomys > Onychomys torridus. Next base: position 26,480,667 of record NC_050447.1, on the reverse strand, counting down.
TCTAATGTCTATGAAATCTAAACAGAATTGCATTGTAAAGTATTTTCAATTAATTGTTTTCAACAATCAAAAAATATGAAAATTTTTGAATAAAAAATTAATTAAAATTTAGTTCACAAAGTAGATTTAGAGATGTTTACACAGAATCTTTAGAAGATATGAAATGAACAGAGATTATAACAAACCCATTATGTAGATGTAACTGCCTTGTTAAATAAGAAACACAGAGTCAATTGCAGAGTTAAAAGCCAAGAGGTCAGAGCAATAGCTGAGAGCTGAACACCTTACCCTTCACTGCTGCTCTGTCTTTCCTCTGAACAAGAGAGCTACTTCCTGTCTCCTGTCTTTTTATATAGACTTTCTGTTCTGCCTTCTCACTGGTTGTAAACCCAGACACATGACTTCCTCGTCACTGCCTGTCTGTACAGACCTCCAGGTCTTCTATGGTTGGTACTGAGATTAAAAGCATGTGTCGCCATGCTGGCTATATCCTTGAACACACAGGGATCCTGCCTAGCTCTGCCTCCCAAGTGCTGGGATTAAAGGCGTGCACTACCACCACCCAGCTTCTGCTTATGGCTTGCTCTGACTACAAGGCAACTTTATTAATGTACAAATAAAATCACATTTTACAAATAAAGTATCACCACACCATTACATTATTTTTCCTTGCCTTTTGTACTACAGAGAGATGAGAAATTTGTAAGTTAAATACAAGCATAAATTTAGAGATGTAGAAAAGACTCCATACTTTTGAATAACAAATTCAGCAACAAAATTGAGAGAGAAACTAATCAAGCCATATAAAAAAAAAGAAAAACCAAAAGTACAAATACACACATATTCCTACCCCCAAAGACATTTTACTCACAGAATATACAATAATAAAAACAAATTGGTAAACATATTTGAAGAATTAAAAATAGATAATGTAGAAATACACAGGGCAAAAATAAATGAACAGCATCATTTCATGATCATGAGTACCAATTTTTCCTGTATCAACTCTCTTCCATGGCTCTTAAATGTAGAAGGTAGATTTTATAGATTTACTTTGTATTAATATGAAGTTGGATATACAAAGATGACTCGGTTTTTAATTTTATTTAAATTTTATTTTTATACGGATATTTGTGTTTTAATTTTTATATATCAGCCATGGGTTCCTCTGTCTTCCCCACTCCTACCCCTGACCCCCTCCTTCCCACCCACCCCTCCCCCCAATTCGCAACTCCTCAAGGGCAAAGACTCCCCTGGGAATTCAGCTCAACCTGGTAGATTCAGTACAGGAAGGTCCAGTCCCCTCCTTCCAGGCTGAGCAAAGTGTCCCCACATAAGTACCAGGTTCAAAACAGCCAGCTCATGCACTAAGGACATGTCCTGATCCCACTGCATGGTGTCTCCCAAAGAGTTCAAGCTATTCAATTGTCTCACTTATCCAGAAGGCCTGATCCAGTTGGGGACTCCACAGCTTTTGGTTCATAATTCATGTGTTTCCATGAGTTTGGCTATTTGTCCCTATGCTTTTTCCAATCTTGGTCTCAACAATTCTTGCTCATACAATCCCTTCTCCCTTCTCTTTCTTTCCAATTGAACTCCTGGAGCTCCATTTGAGGCCTGGACGAAGATCTCTGTATCCACTTCCATCAGTTATTGGATGAGAGTTCTAGCATGACAGTTAGAGTGCTTGGCCATCTGATCACCAAACTAGGTCAGATCAGGCTTTCTCTTGACCATTGCCAGTAGTCTACAGTGGAGGTATCTTTGTGGATTTCTGGGGGCCTCTCTAACATTTCAATTCTTGCTGTTCTCACGTAGTCTTCATTTATCATGGTCTATTATTCCTTGTTCTCCCTCTCTGTTCTTGATCCAGCTGGGATCTCCTGATCCCCTAAGCTATCTTTCCCTCAACCCTTGCCCTTCATTACCCACCCCCCACATCTAGTTTCCTCATGTAGATCTAATCCATTTCTCTGTCATTGGGTGATCCTTGTGTCTTTCTTAGGGTCTTCTTTTTAAGAGCTGAAGTACATGTTTTAACTCACGTGAAAGCAGACATTCTCTTGGTACCTCTACAAGCCTGTGACATTAGCTCTGACCAGGGTAGGGACAGGAAAATCTTTGGGGCTTATTCTCTTTCAGCCTAGACCAGAACAAATATCAAATTGTAGGTTGAGGGAGAGACCCCATCTCAAATGACTCATTGTAGATACATAGAAATCAGTTCAGTTGACCTGACACTTGGTGATATAGGGTTCTGCTATTTACAGGCTCAAGAATGACGTATGTAACAAGAGACCCAAATATTTCCTCCTATTTGGTACATAAAAAGAGTGTAGGCTGAAAGCATGGCTTTTTTAATCAGGAAAATCAGAGAAAAGTGAGTGATGACTCACTTGATAATGGCGTTTAAGACATTTTATCCAGAGTTTAAGGAATTTTCAAATATATTAAAGTCTTCAGCTTACTGAATGAGGAAAAACTAATGGTTCTCCCTAAAATCTGAGGAAACTTCTGGATTAATAGAAAAGCTATGTCCAAAGGTTTTGATCCTGAGATGCCAAAGCCCATTTGATTAAAGTCTAATTTAATTTGAAAGTACTATGTTGATATGCTTTATATTTCATGGATAAAATGGAATAATTCCTCTTTGTATTCTCTTACAATACCATATTTTCCCTAGAATGTCTCAATAGGTATTTGGTAGAATCAGGGGCTCTGTTTGAACCTTGTGTCAAACCAGCTCTCTTATACAGAAAGCATGCATAGCAGTAAGCTATTGAGAGATGTCTGCTAAAATATTTCCATTAACATGTCTATTTAAGACTGCCCATTAGTTAACTACATTCTAACTGTTTTTTAACTGAGCAATAACAGTGGGTGGTTAAGCAATCTTTAGTTATTAAAAAATGATTATACCACCTGTGGGCAAACATATTTCTAAACGTCTTACCTGTAATCATTAAAGAGTTTAAACCTAGCTCTGAAAAATCATGTTCCAAGATGTTGACATTTTCAGAAGTTTTATTTTAAACTTCCTAAGTTGTTTTCTTTTCTATCATATATTCTGTTCACATCTTCTTTTGTGAATTCTCATCACTGCTCTTATCCTGTGTTCAATTATAAACACTTACTTTGCATTTCCTCTTTGACTATAATTTACTGTTCATGCTGTCCACCCCTCTCCTTCTAGAAGGATCAAGAACTCTTTATTAGACCCCACTAGTGTAGCTAATTTGTCAAACCATTCTTTTCTTCTCATAGTATAAAAAGGCAAGGATGTTTATTTCAGTCAATGCCTGCAAACACAGCAGCAGCAGCTCATTGAGCCTTTGGTAACAGATTTCCAGTAATGTGAGTTAAGCACTTGGCAAGATTCCATTACCTTTGATTATAAAAACATGAAATTGATGATCAATTTATGAGGTTATGTGTCAGAAAGTCATAAGTAGTTAAGTTATAGACTTGGAGAAATTGTTTAGAAAAGGTACTATTTCAGCCTTTACATCTACACTTCATCTTTTAAAAGTAGTCTGGTTTTCATGGCCACTGGAGATAGTCTTTCCCTTCCAGACCTCTTTGTCCCATCTCTTGTGTTTAGAAAATGAATCTTTAATGAATGTTAATCAAATTTCTAATTATAATATCTTTATATTTAATGTTTATTTATTAGATGAAAGGCAAACATTGTGGGGGCCAGTCACAAAGGACATGAATAATTTCCTCAGAAGCATATCTAATTAATTTTATTACTCTATAATATCTAAAATTTGAGATCTTATCAATTCATTAATTTAGATAAAAGTGAGTCTTTAGTACTTAAGTGTGAAATTTGTGCTGAAAATCCTCAGTTGTAATTTAAATCATGCACAATCATCTAGAAGGTATATAAAGGTAATATTTGAGGGAAACTTAGGGGCTATGAACTAATCATAACTTGGTTGTGGGTTTTATTTACTTTTTAGTTTTGAGGCTGTTTTATAATCATTTTTAAATAATAAATTATAATATAGAAAATATTCTATATATAATAGATTATATCTTCCTTATTTGTCATCAACTTACCTATTCTTAGGTCCTACTATAAATCCGGGCATGACAGAATGAACTCTGGGCTTTTTTTCATATGCTTCATACTCTAAAAAAGAAAGAAGAACTACATTTTTTTAAAACAAGACTAATAGTAGATGATTATTTAAGAAAATTAAAAAGTTCATCCCTAAGTAAATACTTTATAGAACTAAGAAAATTGTAAATAAACTATCACCCTTTGAAGCTGTTGATTGTCAGAGACTTGCCTCAGTATGTGGAAACACACTATATTGAAGAAATAAACAGAACAATGAAGAATAAATAAATGAATATTCAAATATATTGACAAAGTTCTTATAAAAGGATTAAGTATTTTTTAAATGTCTTAAAGGAATAATGTTTCAAATTTTAAAGAATGGATTCAAAGTACATACAATTAAATTAATTTCAATTCACTGCTTTCTATGATAGAAATGGAGTATATTTATGAAGATCACTCTAAATCATTCCAAATATTCTGGCATTGAGGAAGAGAAAAATTATTGTATTAAATGGCGACTTAAAAGAAAAGGTCAGGCCCCAGCCTAAGATTCTGCCACTATTACATCAGGAATAGAGTTCTTTCCAGTTGTTATGACTTTAGAATATAGTATTAGATAATTCCAAATTGCTTCCCTATGTTGTAAATCTAATCATAAGTGTTCATACTCCAGTACTATTAGAGAAATTGAGGAGTTGACATAGTTTATCACACCTTGTGAGTTCAATAGGAAGACACAGGATGACATGGTGACAATAATGGTTACAGTAGACTTCAAAACATTTCCTACAGAAGGTAATGTTTCCCATGGGCTTAGAAATTATGACATTAGAGAAAGAGGATATTTTTTATTAAAATACAGGTGCAGGCACGGGTCAAAAGCTATTCAGACTGTATGAACTCTGCAAAATTATCTTATGGAGAATATGTAGTAAATAAGGAAACAAAAAGACAACAGCAAATCCGTCACAAAAATCGGATCCTTACCTTAAACTCCATATCCCTGCCATATGAAACAATGTCTCCTTGCTCCAAGCCATTGACATTGCTTCAATGTAATAACACCTCTATCTCTTTATAAGAGGTGTGACTTGAACTCATTCTTAGAAGGAAAAATGATTCATTAAAGAAAAAAGGATATTGGCATCAGTAGTTGAAACTGTATTTAGTTGCACTGAAATGCTATTGTTTTCTACAAGACAGTTGAGGCTACCATCTGTGTCTAATGCATTAATATCACTTTTTAATACAATAGAAACAGTTTATCTTTTCCTTTATTATTTTTCTTTTTTATTATTATTATATTTGTGTTTTAATTTTACACATCAGCCATGGGTTCCCCTGTCCACCCCCACCCCCACCTTCCCCTCATCCCCTCCCCTCCATTCCCATCTCCTCCAGGGACAAGACTCCCCTGGGAATTCATTTAAACGTGGTGGATTCAGTACAGGCAGGTAGAGTCTCCTCCTTCCAGGCTGAACAAAGTGTCCCTGTGTAAGTCCAAGGTTCTAAACAGCCAGCTCATGCACTAAGGACAGGTCCTGGTCCCACAGCCTGGATGCCTCCCAAACAATAACAGACCATGATAAATGATGACCAAATGAGAACAGGAATAGGCAGAGTTCTGGAGAGGTCCCCAGAAATCCACAATGATACATCCTCTGTAGACTGCTGGCAATGGTCGAGAGAAAGCCTGATCTGACCTAGTCTGGTGATCAGATGGCCAAACACCCTAACAGTCGAGCTGGAACTCTCATCCAATAACTGATGGAAGTGGATTCAGAGATCTTCAGCCAGGCCCCAGGTGGAGCTCCAGGTATCCAACTGTCGAGAAAGAGGAGGGACTGTAAGAGCGTGAATTGTTGAGACAAAGATTGCAAAAAGCATAGGTACAAATAGCCAAACGAATGGAAGCACATGAATTATGAACCAACGTCTGTGGAGCCCCCAGCTGGATCAGGCCCTCTGGATAAGTGAGAAAATTGAATACCTTTATTTATTTTTAAAGGAAAATACTAAATAAAGAGAAAAATCTTGATGTAGCTTAGTAGTAGAGCTCCTAGCCCAGTTGTGCAAGATCTCTGTTCCAACCATACCTACACACACACACACACATACACACACACACACACACACACAGAGAGAGAGAGAGAGAGAGAGAGAGAGAGAGAGAGAGAGAGAGAAATTGAAAATGTAGACCATGCATTAAATTAAATTATCATTTTTAAGTACTATGAAGTCTCTATATATGTATTTGCATATAAAATATGTGCATGCAACATCAAAGGGCAAACAGCAACTATCAACTACTATAGTGATAGATTCAGACTTATACAACATTGTCAGTGAGCCTAACTCGATGTCTTACCATTCTGCTCACTGCAAATGATCTAGACACTGTTTAAAGAGTAGATTTTCCCAGTACATTCTATGATCTACAGTGACAGACTTGCTAATAACTATTTGATACAATCAATTTATTTACTCATTGAAGATCACTTAGTAATAGTATCATTAGATTGAATACAAAAATATTAAATAGACATTCACCATGATTATTTATGTCCAAAAGAATTGTGTTAGGAAATAAAATGATTTAGTATTATAAAAATAAATGAACAACCAGCAGTGTTTTGCTGTTAAAATACATGAAATTTAAAAAAAAAAAGTGAGGTTAATCTGTACAACTATTCAGGGAGGGTTGGAGATTACAAGTGTAATTTTGAAAATATTAGTGGTTATGGAATTAATTAGATATATTCAGTTTGATATCTGGGTTCAATCTCCAAACATTGCTCAAACTCAAGATAAATAAAACAACTTGTAAACATTTGAGGACTTGGTAATGATTAAGTAACTGTAAATAATATATGGCCCCCAAAATTTGAAATAAAATTGGTTCATGTTGAAAGACCAAAACTGAATAAGTTTTAATATTATGACCATGTGAAATATTTTCTCTAAACAAACAAATATATACAGTAATGATAGTACTGAAAATTACAAAATACACAGGCTAGAATGTACCTAAATACATGGCAGGTACTTATGTGATAACCTTTATTTCTTTCACTATAAAATTTACAATAATTTTATCAATAAAATGTTAAACTCTGGAGTTTCAATTTCCCTGGGGAGAAAAAATGATTCAAAACAGCTGTGAAGGAGGCAAAGTTATGGCTTGAAGCTTTGTTTGCTGCAAACACCATTCTTTTTACATTGCAAAAACTCATGGTCAGGGTGGAAAGCCATGTAAGCCTTTAAGAACACAATCATTTTGAATTTCAAGTGTAACCTTTGCAGAGTTTTGTTGACTAGACAAAATTTGAAATGTCAGTTTCTTGTCTTAGAGACATGTGTTATTCTGTTTTTAGAATTTGTATTCCATTAAAATTAGAGAGGCACAAACTTCCTCCATATGAGGAGAAGGGAATAATTCATTAGATAATAAACAGCAAAGAGAAAAGGGTAAAACTTGGAAGGTACTTGATGCCATGTTCTTGATTTGCAGGAGGCCGCGTCCCATTACTTTCATGAGAGTAATTCCGTAGGGGTCAATGTCAGATACCCATAACCAAATCAATTTTGAATGTTAGGTAATGCTTCCACAATTAGTTGAATCCAAATTTTAAGGGTTAGCTAGGACGCAATAGAAAATTTGTAGCATGGTTGTAACTATTTTGTGTGTGCTTTAGAAGTCACTTTTATAAATAAAGATAATAATGAATATTTAAAGGTTTTAGAGACTTTTTTCTTAATCAATTGTCAAAAATGGAAATTTGATATTAAATGTAAGCCTATTTGTTCATACTGAAAGCCAAACATGTTTTTCTCATTGTTTGCTTATAAATATTCAGTGCCACAGTAACAAAAATAAATAACTGGCTTTCTCCATTACATTCTGTATAATTTACAACAGATCAAAGATTATAACATGGTACAGTCAGAGTCAAATTGCATTGCGTTCATTACTCACACAAAAAGTCATTACCTAACCCAGTAATACACTTAAGAAGCAACTAGATTGTGTCTATTTGTGTGTGTGTGTGTTTGTTCAAATACATGTATACATATATTTACTTTATATTTACTTTATAAACCAAAGGATTATAGGTTATATATTAGGTTCTCTATTATAGGAATTCACCAAGAAATATTAGAAGAATATTTATATTTACATTCATATTTATATGAAGTATTTCTGAAAATTGTCACTACTATAATAACAAAGTCTTCTGGCCTTATCCAAAAATATGCTAAGATTGATTTTTAATGAAATGCAAAGTTTACAAAATATATGATTGTTTATGTCAAATTTTATCTTTTTCATGATTGTTGAGAACTCCTTTTCAACATGTGATTTAATTCTTGACTTGTACTGGATTCTTATGCTTAATCTTAATATATGCATGCTTAGAAAATGAATAAGAGCTCAGAATGGGCACTTTTCTCCCCTTAGTGAACAGATAAATCTTTGTTGGATACATTGATTTTCCTTTACATAATGGCTTTTATCAATAAACTTCATAAACACAATCTCCCTTAGCTTATTTACATATGGTCCTTTGTGAGGTAATCTATAGAAAATGGTGTTTAGAATATTAATTTGTGGCCTCTTTTTTTTTTATTTTTAAGTAGTGAAGCACTTGCTGTTCTTCCTCAACACTTTTAGGTCAGACTCTATAATCAATACATGGAACACATCCTAGTAAAGGGAGGTGGAAATAGAGAGAGATGGGGAAGTTCAGTTACAAGTTCAAAGGAAACACCCTGAATGCTGATGCTGTTTTTTCCTTCCCATAGGAAACCACAGCCAGATATCCCGAGTACCCGTTGCTATTAAAGTGCTGGATGTCAATGACAACGCCCCTGAATTCGCAGCCGAATATGAGGCATTTTTATGTGAAAATGGAAAACCCGGCCAAGTAAATATCTCCATGTTGTTAATGCTGAATATGTTTGTATACAACTGTCTCGTATTTAATTAACCTGCATCATCAAGTGCATTTGCATTGGTTTGATCTACAAAGTCACAGGCATGAAACTCATCCAAATGGGAACAGAAGGGGATATTTGTCTTTCTCAGATATTAATTCTCTTCCTACTTGTGACCAAATTGGCTCATAAAAGTGGAATGATCTGCTCTCCTATGAACCCAAAGCCAAATCATTGTCTTAAAATTCATCAAATATGGGTCATGTCTGGGAATCATCTTACGGTGCAAGAGATTGAATCAACCTTCAAATGACAAGAATCTAGTAAATAGCTCATGAGAGGCATGCATTTTTGTTTAATATTTAAAAGAATAACCCTTAAATGTTAACCCAAGAAAACCAGTAATTTATAGGAAGCTTTAGGTGATGATTTTTAAATCTGTACACATATGTGTAATTTTAGGTAAACATAAGATAGATATCAATTTTTAGATATGCTCCTAAGGTATATAGAGTTGTAATGATGGGATTCATTTTGCATAGAGAGAGATAATGAAGACAGAAAGATAAATAAAGGGCAGCAAATAAAAGTGTAAGGCAACACAAACAGAAAGATACAAAAGATGAAAAGATAGAAATGCAGGAAAGAAAGGAGGGAATGAGGGAGGGACAAAAGAAGAGAGGGAGGGAGGGAGGGGGAAGGGCAGAGGAAAGGAGGGAGGGGAGAGTGTATAATTAAAGAACAAAATCTACAGAAATCACTCTACTCTGAATGTCAAAATGGAACTAGCCTATGTAAACTATCACTAAGCCACAAATGTAATAGATTTATCTTAACCAGGTGATGAAGTACTGTATGTTTAAGAAATTTATCATTTTTCAACTTCCTAATTTATTTCTGGATGGTGACATTTTAATTTAAATAAACAGCAGCTGACAGCATGACACTGGAGTTGTTAATCCAACTATTCTTGTGCCTCATGTGGGTGTTAGGAATTAAACTTACTATTTGCCAAGAAGCTTACCTGACAAGAGTCATATTTTTTTTATCCTAAAGAAAAGAATAGGACTGTAGCACTCTAGCTCTGTTCTCTTATTTGATATTATAAAGGGATGAAGTGTAACCTACCCATAAAACAGTAGGAACATCCTTCTTGACTATTCTTGCTTATCTAAGGGCTGAAATTCCCACTCACCCTCAGTCTACCAAAAAGCAAAGCAAAACAAAAGAAAACAAACAAACAAAATGAAACACACACTTCACACACAGCAAAGCTAAAGTTCTCGTAATAAAATGCATCATCTTTAAGTAACTAGGCACTGTGTTTTCATCAAAACATTCAGCCATAACAGTTTTTATTTTCACAGTCCAAAATTTGCCTTATTTCTTAATTTCATGACAAAGAATTGTCAAGTATGAATCATACTTTTCAAGCATTCTCCATTTATGATACTTATTAGCAGAATAAATCACTGTGTGTATGTGTGTACATGTGTGCAAATTCCTGCATGAGCAAATATCAATGATATTATTTACCCAGGGTGTTGGATTAAGAGACAAAGAGAGATTCATCAAAATGTGGCAGGTCAAGTTCAAGGATATGGTTGTTATATGGACCAGAAAATTGACAGGATAACACAGCCACCACAGAAACAAGCTAGGCATTTATACAACATACAGAATTTGTAAAATACACTAGAGTTTAAGTAGAATTTCATTGCTCATGCAGAACTCATCACACAAGTTCAGAGTCAATGGAATTGACACTTCACACATTGGCTTAATAGTGATATCGACAGGAATGCTGCTTGGATCTCTAGGAATCTGGAGTTTGACCCTGTGGAATTTGAGTGTTTATAAGGATTTAATGATTTTTTTTTCTGCAGTTCTTCTTATCTTAAAAAAAAGAAAAGAAAAAACAGAATAAAAAGCAATGGAATGTTTCCTGACCTCTTCAATGCAACATCAAAATAAAAAAGTTGATTCTTTGTTTTATGAGTTTTGCAAATAACCATGAACGATTTATTCTGTGAACAAATGTGTTTATTATGTATATGTCACCACACTTTGTAATGAATGTTCTTTCAGCTTGCTTACTGGAGTTATACTTCCACGAATACATCAACCATTGTTTTGCAATGGTTTGGATCATAGATATGAATGTTTGAGGCACCTACTGCTGTTCACACAACTCCCTTGGATTCTCTGAAATCTTTGTGTCAGCCAGAATTCATGTAGGGATCTTTATGTCATTTCTGTCTGTTGATGATTGAATATCTATTTCCTACATTTTATCTTATTCCTACATTTCCCCCATTTTTTACTTGTTACTATACCATACAGTGTGCACTTAAAAAAGTTTGAAATACATATATTTCTTTTTCTTTTCCTTCCTTTTTTTTTAGATGATGCCTCAATGCATAGCACAGGATGGCTTTGTACTCAGAATGTCACATCTGTTCTCATACTCTTAATCCATTCTGTCTCAATCACCACAATGTTGGGATTATAAGCACATGCTCTCATATCCAGCTATAATGTGTGTTTAGTCATCTCTCATAATATCACACAAATGACTAACTCACTTTGTAACTACAATGTTCATCCTCAGCGATCATACTATCATAAAAAGTAAATATTTTAAAAAAGAAGTAATACTCACTACATTGGTAGTTAAAACTGAAGTATTATTCACACTATAGTGTAGTGGATAGCCTACACTACAGTTATCAAATAATATCACTAATAAATGTCTGTTGGAAAATAATCACAGAAAGGTACAGGTCATATTACAATGAGTTATGTACCTGGAATGTACTCATTTCAGGATACATATATAAACAGTTCCTCAGAACCTTTCCACCTAGAGTATTTTTATAATACTCCAGGGCTAGTACTTGAAGATACCCAGTATAAATGGTCTGGAGTGGAAGGGCATGTGCAAAACAATTTAAAGTACCTCACAAAAACGGAGTCCAGTGTAAATAGAGACAGAGAATCTCCTGCAACATATTCATTTCAACAGTATTGATTTCTCTACACACAACCAGATTCTAAAAGAAAGCAAAGAGAGAGGACCCTTTACTGTGCCTGAATAATCAGCTCCACTTCATAAGGCATCTTATTAAAAGAGGTATTACTATGCTTTGGAAGAAGCATAGCTAATCACACCTGTCTCTATGACCTTCTTAAAATCGTGAAGCAAAAGGTAGATTTCATAAAAGGAATTGCCTCGAGAGAGCAGCAACAACTGTCTTAGAGAGGCAGGAGTCACTGTCCCTCACAGAAAATCAACCCAAAGCCTTTATTTTTAAAATACTTTTAAATGGTCCTGCTAAATAACTAAATGCAAATGTAATATTTTGGATCACTATTTATTCTCTTTAAACACCATATCTAAAGTATATAGGTAAGTTATCTTATACCACATGATATCAAGTGGTATATATCTGCAGAATTAGAGTCCTAGTCTGATTTTGGTCATCTACCAAATAATTGGTTGTCAGTTAAATGGGACGCATAGAAAAAAATCTCTTCACTTAAGCCTGGATAAAAATGGGAATGTGAATTGCATTTAAGAAAAATATATCTGATAGTTCCTACTTCTTATTGAGAGGGTGTTTATTGTTAGAAAGTGATCAGTGAGCATAAATTATATCCCAGGACTTTGCTAAGCATGAGAAATTTGGTGTCATACATTATCTAAGAATCAGACTTTTATCATCATAGTATTTTCTTTCTGCTACATTTGCATTTAATTTAGAATTTACAGATTTCCAAGAAATTCTTTCAAACACCCAGCACAGAAAGAATCTAAATGGACCTAAAGAGATAACAATGCATCAAGAAAAGTCCTCAGATCCTAAGATAAGTTCCACAGGGACAGAAAACTTTTGACAAAGAGTCAGCCAGAGTCTATCTGAAGAGGCTGGGGGGCCAGCTGGGTGGGTGAGGAACAAGTAACAAATATGCAGAGACCAATGTCTTCCTTCAGTGTTCGTGACAAGTCTACATTCAGAACCAAACAAAGGTCACACTTGGCCAGAGTCTCCAGAACACTGTTCTGTATCTTATTTCCTGGTCTGGATTTTCCTATAATTTTATTTCAAATACTAAAATCTTGCTTACTATAGATAGATAGATAGATAGATAGATAGATGGATAGATGGATGGATGGATGGATGGATGGATAGATAGATAGATAGATAGATAGATAGATAGATAGATAGATAGATTAATAGCAGCTTACCCCCAATAGCTCCTCATCCCAGGGACTGAACAATTATTCATTTTTGGTGTGAGTCAAGATGCTCTGTTTAGTATTTGAAATTTTTAGACAAAAGGTTGTTTTAACTTCTTATTCCTTCATGAAACAGTTTATCTTCTCTGTATAAATGAATGCAATGGATTATAATTTGAGTTCCACCAACATCTATACAAAACAGAGACCTGCCTTTTAGAACCAAGCCACTAGGTATGGTTTATAAAACAACAAAACAAAACAAAAAGACTGAAGGTTAAAAATGTTCCTTTATCTCTGGGAACATTTTAGCCAGTTAGCATTTATATTAAAAAATTATCACAGCTCACGAAAACATAATCACCCACACTTCCAGATGATATGTTGCATAGTTACTATATAAAGGATAATAACAATATTTTAAGTTGATTTGACTCAGCAATAAAACATACTTTAAAAAATAATTTCTCAGATATTATTATAGAAATGTTTGCTTTACTTTCAGACAGACAGTGTACATGCTAACCTCTTTGAATGAAAATTTGTTCATTTATGTATTGAACAATATTAATTATACATCTGTGGTGTACCAGCATTGTAACATCAATTGGGAAAACAGAATGAAAGGGTAGAAGCTTTCTCATGAAGGCTAAAGAGGAACACATTGTAAACAGAATAAAGTGGGTGAATTATATAACTCAAAAATTTTCAGTTAGAAAAAAAAAAACAAAAATTAAAGCAGGTTACAGAGGAAATCAACAATATTGCAAGAATCTAAAGTATTGTCAGATAACTGTTTTTGTTTTATTTTTTACATTTGTTTTAATTTAAAGTAAAACTAGAAAATGAGAAAAGACAATGCATGGAGGAAGCAGTGGTGGGGTTTATAACCATCAACTTAAGACAGTGCAGAATCCACAGCAAATTCTCTGCTTGAAAACTGAGGACATCTGTGGGTGACAATATTTTCTAGAGCTTCATTTCTGAGTAGAATTTGCACCAATACTCGTGAGCGCAAACACATATTTAAAAGGAAAGTGCCTGTAGGAGGCTGTAACTACCGACCATGCTTACAACTTGGTGCTTCTGCCTTAGGTGTTGACAATGGTGACAGAAGCAACTGAAGCTTTATTGTGTAGATGGGAAATGAGACATGGGATCGTTTAACATACCATAGAAATTATTGGTTGAGGAATTTGACGTTTTCAAGGGCTGCCAAGCTACAGAAGCCAAGGCTGAAGAAGATGGCAGTGCTTTGTTTTCTTTCTTTTTGTCTGAAAGTCTCACAAGGCCTCCCTGACTGAACTGGAATAGCATACTGGAGACCAGGACGGCCTGGAGCTCACAGAATCCCACCGCCTCTGTGTTTACACACTAAGTAAAGGTTTCATGATGCTACAGAAATCAAACTCAGTTCCTGAAGGTGCCAAAACCTTTGCAGTTTCTAGAGTCTCGTACTTTCCAAAGAAGAAGAATCTTAAAATGTTGTGAGTATGTAAAATAACTATTAGAAACTTAGCCATGAGAACAATAAGATTCTGAATAAGAATGAGAAACACAATCAAACTGGAAAACATATATCAACTCCTGAGAAAAATAACATACTTTACTCAAAAGCACTCCATGAAACCTTGGATAAAAAGGAAAAATACCTCATAAGAAAGAAAAGATAATTATCCTTTAACAAACTGAGGAAAGAATGAATCTGTAACTTTGTTCATTTGTTTTTCAGTTTCTGAGACTTTTCTAAGAAATATAAAGCAATAAAATAAAACGAGGGTGTTTTGAACCACCTGTGAAGCAGTTGTTGTGGGGATTTAATTTCAACATTTCCATCAGAAGTCCTCTTTCCTGATCTATCTGCATAAACCAGTCGGAGACAGGGCTGATTTAAACTAGAGGAAATTGATGACCTCAACAGAATTCATAAATTACTATACTTGACTTTGGGTAGAATAAAGATGGTTAGTTAATAGGATCCATAAAACTATATATGGAGAAGCTATATGCAGCAAAACCTTGTTAAATGAGTTATTAATAGGAATATGGCTTGCAGAGCACAATTTTGAGAAAATTTAAAGGACATATGATAATATACACTTGAAAAATATGATGCAAGAACAATACAAATGTCAGTCATATTTAAGACACACCCATATTGTTTAGAGTTAAGGAATGGGAGTTAATTTAAAGTCTCATATCTTAGGGAACACTAGGCAGGTAGGTATTAATATATCCATAAACATATGTACATATGGTTTTGAGCTTTGAGCAGAACTCAACGCAGCCTATGTCAGCCTAGAACTCATTATGTAGCCATAGGTAGTCTTCCACTACTGCTTTTCCCACCTTTACCTGTCAGGTGCATCAATATGTATGTGAAAGTTCAACTCATTTTTGTAATTAAATAACAATAGGGTTAGAACATCTCCAAATTAAAAACTGAAGTTATAAGCTTTTCTAAAATTCAAGTGTTTTTGTGCTATTTGTATAGAAATTTTTACAACTGACCTTAGAGGAAAGGTTACAGGAAAAATACAGTCAAAAGTAAGGCTTATGGAAGAGTATGTGCCTGGCATGTAGAAGCTCATAGGTTTAGTCCCCAAAACTACATGCAAAGAAAAGTAAGTTAGAAAAGAGACACATTAAAATTATACCAAGTTATCTTCAAATGGCGTATATAGCTTTGCATGAAACAGAAATCAATTTCATTTATAAACCAGAGTCCCATCCTTTAGATGTCTCATTATAAATATGCATAAATTCCACATTTTGTAAAAACACCTTAAATTTAAAATTCTACAGCATTTTAGACAAAGTGATAAACAATCATCTCTGTGAATTTAAAAAGTACCAAAGCCTAAAAAGCAGAATGTGTATTATTAGAATCATATCTGTTAAGTTTTTTCTTGTTATTATTATTTATTTTGAGGTGGCTTGCAGAAGTGCAGTACAAACACATCCTAAATAAGTCAGTACCGCAGAGGACAAGATACTGTTTATTGTTTGAATGATTCCTCTGATCATTTATATTTGTCATATTTTTCTATGGGGAAGGAAGGACACAGACACTATTTTATTATTATTTGTATGCATTTGTGGATTAGGATTTATTTGCTAGTTTGTCAAATTCAAATTCCCTGGGTCTACATATAGGAACACATAGTGTCTAAGTCTTGTTCTGAACCCTTGTATAGCATCTGGAAGAACCTCTTTTTTATTACAAATCCTAGCCCTTTTATTATGGTCCTTGTTGGGCTGAGATTGATGATCATGCGAAACAATTTAGTAGTGTCTGTAGATGTAAAGTGCATTCTTGCTCTATAGTTTATAAACCTATTAATTACCCAGTAAGACTTTAGGATAAGGTGAAAGTCGTGAGCAAAGGTACATGTTTGTTTCATGTGTTTTTCTAAAGTATGGAGGAAGAACATGGTTTTGAAGAAATTAATACTGACTCTAAATACTGACAGAACTTAAGATTAGGCTTTGTATTAAGAACATAAATTAAGTGCAAACTGAAACCAGAGGTAATAAAAAGATGGAGAAATTAATGGTCACATTTCTATAGCCTTCAAGTGACATGATGCAACACCTTCCTGTAGAGAAGAATCTTCCACATTTCTAACCAGAAATTGTAGATGATAATATTTCTAAAAGTAGGATTCTGAAGACAACTTGTAATGTAGTATAATAATCTGTGAGTTGAGATGGGGTTTTTTTTGTGTGTGTATGTGTGTGTGTGTGTATGTGTGTGTGTGTGTGTGTGTGTGTGTGTGTGTATGTGGTTTTATCTGTGTGCTTTTGTGTGTGTTACTAAATAAAATTGGGAATCAAAGTTCAAGAACATTTACTTAATTAATGAAGGCTCATGAATTTCCAGAAGGGTTTTGTATGGTATTTTGGCCCTGTAATTCATTTCTGATTATAAAATACCTAACATTTCTATTAAAAGTTATAGATAAAATTAATGATTGAAGGCAACCACCTGTAAGTCATTACCGTTTAAGAATAAATGATAGGACCCAGTTCAGCTTCGGGATTTATTTATATTTGCCAGCACACACAGTCCTTGGCAGGTAAACTATATTCTGATAAGTTGAGTGTGGGAAAGAAACAGAGTGGAAAAAGGGATTGTGATGTCAAATGTAAGAACACAACGCGAGTTTAGATGTAAATGAAAGCTAACTACTTCAGGATTCATGAAGCTCTATAATAGATGGAGTGGTTTATCTTTAATATTGATTATTTCTGGGGACATGATACATGTTTAGTCAGCAAAAGAACACAGGGAACAAAAAACATAGCAAAACCCCCAACATATTTAAACATGCCACTTAGGAAACACCAACTACATATATTTTTATGTCTGTTCAGTGTCAATAAAAATGAAGAAGGTGAGGTCAAACACGTGATGAAGGGTTAGATGTTTCAGAGTGGATTTATGAGGGCCCAAATCCTTCATATATATTTAAAAGACACTGAAATTCCTCACCCCCTTCCTGATGTCCTTTCTGAAGTTCTCCTTTTATGCAGCATGTTCTGAAGAGGCATCAGGTATGTTGAAGGCAAAGGGTGTTTCCATCTTTAAAAATGACAAAGGAAGTCATTGTGAATAAGGCAGAAAAGAGAATCCAGACTAAGACTGGATGGCTAAACAAATTAGCCTACATATTCTGTCAATAACTTTAAAATAGACATAAACTGTTATTACACCTGGGTCATTTTTCTAGTTTTGGTATTATTGGGTCATTTTGTACATTTCTTTGGGTATATTTCCTTTAATATCTGTAGTTCTAATTTTTTTAGTAAATCAAATTATTTTAACTTTATTTTCATGAAAAAATATCTTCAGAAAAAAAGCTCTCTTCCTTTACATCAGCTTCTAATTAAGTCACTGTAGGAGAAGTTAAAAAATAACAAATTTTTTTTCTAAGTGAGGGTATGCTCCATTTGCCTTAATGGTCATCATTATACAGCATTCTTAGAGAATGTACACATATATAAACACACACACACACACACACACGCACACACACACACACACACACACACACACACACACACATATATATATATACACAAAAAAAAATACTTTTACATTTCTGAATCCCTGGAGAATATTTCAAAAGTTGTAACACATTAGGACTTTCTCACCTTGTCTCCAGGTAGAGCTATGATTATAAATATTAATTTGATTGTGAATTTTACCATTCATAATCAGGAGGGAACCATAATAGTGTTGAAAGCAAAGACATGAGTGATGACATACATGGTTCACTTTCCAATCTACAACATGTTAGAAATGTAAGCTGAACTTTACTGAAATGCATATATAAAAAATGTGGAAGTTAGTGAACCTTGGGTGAATCTTTGCATACTAGTGAGGAAAATGTAGCTATTCTTTAATGAGACATGTTAAGGATGGGACATATGTAATGTTTTTGATGTACTAGTAAGCCCCTAAGGTTTACTTCTCAGGGTGTTATAAGGAGTAACAAGAATGAAAAAAAGTTCCAATCATCACATATTTATCTATCTATCGATTAAATTACACTTATTAATTAATTGCTTGCTACTGCTTGCCAGACACATTACAATACCACAGAGAGGGAAGAATCTCGCAGATTGTCATGTTTGGAGACTAAGA
Organism: Onychomys torridus; assembly: GCF_903995425.1. Taxonomy (NCBI): domain Eukaryota; kingdom Metazoa; phylum Chordata; class Mammalia; order Rodentia; family Cricetidae; genus Onychomys; species Onychomys torridus. Next base: position 26,461,770 of record NC_050447.1, on the reverse strand, counting down.
ACAAATAAATGAGGAGTAACTACAAAAACTCTTTGGTAGTGTTCTAATTGATCACATGATACTCATGTTAACAGATGTGATCTTCAAAAATGTAAAATTATAGAAAATAAAATTGAATAAGAATTAAAAGTATCCCATACATATTTAGAAACATGTATAAAGTAACATATTAGAATCAAAATGATGTTGTGATACATAGTACTGAGTTTTTCTTTTTCGTTTCTTTCCTTAAAAGATTCCTTGATGAGTTTCAAGAAATACAATATCTGCACACTTCAGAATTCAGGCATGCTGTTGAAATGCATTTCCTTAATAATACCCTAAACAGCCTTTGGTTTATTTTTTTAATAGAGGAGCAGAAATTGTTTTTAGTATTTATTTCAACTGCATAAATTCATGAGATATTGTTAAGCCTTAGGTACCTTAGTTGCATAGGGAAATTCATAGATAGAAGGAAGATATCTAAACTATAAATTAGGTAGAGATTCTTCATCTGTAACTCCTCTGGACATTTTTATAAATGTTCATGCAAGAGATTCTTAATTCTTTTTAAATATCAATAGAGGTCACAGAACCTCACCGTAAGAACTCCGAGATTTCTGTTTGCCATCTCTGCACTTGCCTCAGTAACAAGACTCTTCTAGGGCTTTGCTCCCTTGAATACATCTACACTTCTTTTTAGTCCACTCACTAAACTAAGTGTATTCAGATGTTATTACATCATTGAAAAATCCAGCCTTCTTAATATGGATATCTTAATGAATTTTAATGGTACAAAGTCCTTCCAATGATCTACCAGCATCAACATTTAGATAAAATACAAAGTCAATCGTGATCTGTATTAAAACAAAATGAATCAACAAATATAGTTTAACCCAAAATGTTAACTGCAACCAGTTTATGGGATATTTGGAAAGTCAATTATTCACCATTTTAATCATATTCTTCCCAACATCTCATGAACTTAGCATGGCTTTACCCTTACAATAAACCCTTTCTGCCCTGGTAACTAAAACTCATGAGCACCACACTTTTTTTGTCATGTATTCAAAATGATTTTCAGACTTGAACCTGTAACAGAATCACATAGGTTATGGAAATTGCATATTGTTATGCCCTGCTCTGATACTTTATGGTTTATGAGGTTTGGGCATAAGACACAGAAATTACATGTCTAATGAGTCCTGGTTAACATAAATGATGGAGAAAGCATTCTTCATTTCCAGTATGATGATCAGACAAAAGTTCTAAGGTGTGGTATGGTAAGTAGCTGTATCCCTTTACCACAGATACAATAAATGGATTGCATGCATTTTTTTCATTATGGTGGATTCACTAATCAAATAACTTCTTTAATGTTGGTAATTTCATCAGTACATTTGAGCCTTTTCATATATAAGTATTATGAATATTAGTGCATTATCTAGGTATCCCATTAGAATGCACTTACTTGTGACCCCAAATTATAAGAAACTATCTCTTCAACTCTCCCATTCTTCATATTCACTCACATACAAAATGAATGACTTTTCTAACAGTCTAACCTGGTAACAGAAGCTCTGTGTAGAGTGTTGGGTAAACGGGTGAAGGAATGGTACAACTGATTCAGAGAAGACCCCTGTCATCCCTTTGACTTTATAACATGAGATTCTCACAGAGTTGTTCTTAAGTAAAGGGTTCAGTTTGTACTTGTCTCTTAAATAACTGTATATTCACACTGCTCCAAGGAGTTGTGTGCATTAGACATTTTCTTACCTTGTCCTTTCATTCAATTATTTTTGATTCTATAACTCCAGAGCTTTTCCATGCTCTTAAATACAAAAGATATATACTATTGTTTAGTAACAATAAATTATAATTCTTTCTTCTCAAAACAATAAATTATAATTCTTTCTTCTCAAATCTGGTTAGAGTTGGATAGCTTCCTTGTTTGAGTAACAATAGTTTTCTAAGAATCGAGGCATAATGTCACTAATCAGTAGCAATGCCCTTAATAAAAACATTAATAATGATCATTTCATTGTACATTTCATGACAGTATTATTTAAATTTACAAAAATATTCAGAATTTACCCATGAGAAACCACTCTGTGTTTTAAGCATAAAAAGAAACTAAGTTTCAGAATGTCTCAAATTACTCCCTTAGAGAAGGAACACTAAAGCTATGACTTCAATGTGGAAAGTTTAATTCAAGAAATCTCTCTCCTAACGATTGCCTCTGTGCTTAAGGATAAGTTGCACTTGCAGCTACTTTATGTCATAGGATGAATCAAACTGACTGCAATTATAATAACTTATAGAATGTAAATAGATAAATTTCTTAACAAATTTAAACATAATGTAAACATTAATTTTTAACTTTAATGCATTTCCTAATATATTGTATGGTACAATGCAAAGGCTCAAAAATACTGAAATTCAAAGATTGTAGTTCTCACATTTGAACAAGTCATAAATCACAAGGTAATGTCATGCACAGAAAGATCTTTTTTCTTTTTATTGAAAACTTTAAAGTCCAATGGAACATTCATATTCAAATATACACAATATATTTAGAACCACCATCATATACACAACATTTTATTATTCTCATAGCATCTCCCTGTTACTGCCACAATTCAGTCAGACTGGACTCATATTATAGTTATAAGCAATAGAAACATAAGCCATATTTTTTTAATATGTGAGCTCTTGTCCCATGTTTCACATTGAAGTAACAAATACCATGGAATCATAAATGAGAATTAAGATAATTCTCTATCATCCTGGAAACAACATGGCACTGTTAGTGTGGCTTTTGAAAATGAACCCAGTAACTTTGGTGTAGGATTCCAAGAGTCTGTGTCTATCTAAACAGTTCTCTGCACAGTAGCAACTCTTCTAATCTCTATCATCTATTTATCTCAGGATAAAATCCTAATCATTGTTTGCATATATTATTCACTAGCTTGAAAAACAGCATTTATTATTGGAAGAGAACACATGTAACTCCTCAAGAAGAAATCTTGTAGGGAGTTTTATGTGAGGGAAACTCTTTCTGGCAGCCACACATAACTTGATGTGTGAAAAAGTATTGTGAGGATTCAAGGTTTAAGTCTTCCCTCCAAGATCCTCCCCAAAGCCCACTCCAATCACTGTAACAGTTCCAAATCTCATTCTAGATGCCCGTAAATACTCAAATTGGAAAGAAACCTGTAATTGCCCAGTGGAATTTTCAAATACACTTAACTTTGCTATTTCAAGCCACAGACATCAAATGGAAACTAAGGTAATGCTCTTAATTTTCATCAACTTATCACAGCTGAGGTTTTAAAGTGATGGATTCTGCTCAAATCATTCTTGGCACAAACCATCCATGACAATTTAGAAAGCTGAAAATGAGTCTTTAGACCAAAGTACCAGACCACAAAAGGGATATCACTGGCCTATTACAAGCAATGGGAGCCCTCTGAAGTGATCAGAAATGCTGATGACAATTTTATGTTACAGGTCATTCAAACAGTAAGTGCCATGGACAAAGATGATCCCAAAAATGGACATTATTTCTTGTACAGTCTTCTTCCAGAAATGGTCAACAACCCAAATTTCACCATCAAGAAAAATGAAGGTAAATATGTTAGCTTTGTGAAGTGATGTAGGGTAGAAACTGAGAAATGGCATGCAGTTTCTCAGTTCAAATGGAAAATACAATTAAATATTTTTGTTATGAATAGCTGAAAGTCATTTTATCAGCCACATGGCAATGTAGTTATAGAATTTCCTCTTCCTAATATTGAAATTACAAATATAAAAATCCATTGATGAATAGGTATTTTGGACATTAGAAATTTATCTGAAGATAATTTGTTATTTTTTATTTCTTCCTTCTAGATCCTTATATTTTTTTCCTCTTTTTAGTTATTATATTTGTGTTTTAATTTTACATATCAGCCATGGGTAACCCTGTACTTCCCCCTCCTGCCCCCACCCATACCTTCTCCCCAGTACCTCCTCTCCATCCACAAGGTTTAAATGATCCCCAGGGGAGTCTTGGCTCTGGAGGATAATTTGTGTTTTATTTATCTAGTTCCTTGGGTTTAATATCTATTTTGGATACTAGACCTTTATCACAGGAGAAATTTTGTTTTCCTTAGTTTCTTGTGTCAATAACTATATTTTTGGTACTTGACATTTATCACATGAGACTTTAGTTTTCTTTTTATGATTTTTTTGTGTTCAATATGTATATTATTATTATTATACCTTTATCAGATGACATATTTTGTTTTATTTACCTAATTATATTCAATATATATTTTTGTTATTAATATTTTATTAGATGAGAATTTTTTAAAATTTTGCTGTTCAATAAGTGTGTTGTTCATATTAGACCTTTAGCAGATGAGAATTTTTGTTTTATTTACTTAATTATGTTCAATATGTATATTTTTGATATTAGACCTTTTTAATGTGAGAATTTTTATTTTATTTATCTGATTTATTGGGTCCAATATGTATACTGTTGATATTAGTTAGCCGTTAATCAGATGAGAATTTTTGTTTTATTTTTCTGATTTCTTGTGTTCAATACATATATTTTGTATATTAGACCTTTATCTAATGACAATTTTTGTATTATTTGTCTATTTTCTTGTGTTCAATATATAATTTTGGATACTAGAAAAAAAATCCATTGATGAAAACTAATGTTATCCCAGGGAATACCTCAATCACCTCCTTCAGTGCTTCCAAGAACATTGAGATCCTGAGATATCTGTCACAGAATGAAACAGTTTGCACTTTGTAGTTGTTAACTTTTAATTGAATGTTTACTAAGTCTTTTGGGAAGTCTGTTCTAATATTGCATGGATTGTGGGAACATAACAGAGGCATTTGTTTTAATCCTGTACCATCTTTAAATAGCAAATACCTCACAAAAACCTTCTTGAAGGACATTTCTTACCAGTATTATTTGGAAAATATTACACTAATTTTATTTCTATGTCTCTGAGTCACAGAGAATATTTAATCTATTTCATTATTTGTTGAGAGCCTTACTTATATGGTTAGTGTTCCTTTAACTATAGCTTATTGTAAAGTAAGATTGTAGTTCAGTCTCCAAAAGTCCATTTCATTTATATATTGATATTTCCTCAGCTGCCATAATTTGGAAAAGAAATTTTGACTTTAATTGGGCTTTAATATATTCATCTTAGACTTCCATTAGTATTCTCCAGGTTTGATTTCTGGTTTTCTTACAGGGATTTCTTTGCTTTCTAAATGTTCCATACAGAATTTATATTCAATTAGTATAGGAAACTTTACTTCATGATAGTAGTTTGGAATATTGCTATCTCAATGTGAAGGAGGCTAATGGATTTTGAGAAAAATTCCATTATGAAATAAAATATCATTTTATGGCTTAAATGTATCATAGCTTTGCCTTTCACCACAATGATACTGACCTCTTTTGGAATGCTTTGATAAATGTAGATGCATCACAGAAAAGGAAGCAAGAAGGTCAATATACAGACATTACTCACCTAGCCGGCTTCCATGATCATAAACATTAAAATGTCAACATTTCAGTCTCTCTCCTTAAAGATGCAATACTTGCATGTTAGTCATACCAATCAGAAACTCTTATGCAAGAATATTATTTTTATTCTCTTTATGGAAATCTTGTGTATATGCCTATGCTAAAAGCCCATTCATAAACACCAAACTGATCTGAGAATCTAGACTCATGGTCAAAATAAGCAGGGAGCCACATTAGTCTAGATTTCATCTGTTCTCTCTGAAATTTTGGAATTAGTAGAAAAAATAAAAAGCAATAGAAATGCTGAGTTACACATTTCAATAACCTTTCAGAGGACTATTTAAAGTTGCATGGATTGTCTGTTTTGTTTTATAACTAGAAAATAGAAGCCCAAGTTTTGGCCTGTCTTCTAGGTCTGAAAAGAAGACTGGGTGTTACAAAACAGCTCAGAGTTTTTTTTTTTTAAAAAAAAGGCATTCCGTATACTACAGTTGTTCATTTTAAATCATATAGTCATTTGTTTTGCAAATTGTGACTGCAAAATTTGTTTTTCTAAGGGGGAATATTTTTATTAAAGAGGAAGGACCTGCTGTTCATATTTATGTCCGGAAAACATCATAAACTAGGACTGTCTTGTAGAACGTAAGGCATTTGTTAACCGTGACTTTGGAATCAGGATCCAAATATTCAACATCCCCTCATAGAATAAATCATGATGCTGAATGCCTTTAGAGTAGATATATAAAGTTTATACACAATTTCCCTTTGCCTAGATTGTAAATTCATGGACTGATTCGTAGGCTACTATTGCTTTGCTGTATGGATACTTACTGTGAAAAAGGATGAAAGCAAGGTGTCTTAATAATGTGTGAAAACAATTAAAATAATCAAAGAGTTTGCCAATTTTAAAAGGTTTGTGTAGATGGATAGATAGATATGTAGTAGATAGACACATAGATGGAAAAGGGGGAAGCTGGTACATAGTGTGTAATTATTTTCAGTGTTAATGATGAGAGACTCTAAAGTTGATGGTGATGTTTTTGTTATTATTTACTGTGATATCTAATGTTGGAACCATAGGATAAAATCAAATTCTCTAATTATATTTGTAGCTATTAAACATTTATTTCCTTCTTAATCTGTACTTTTCACGATTAGGAATTGATGCTTTGCAACTGAGATAATCATGATTTATACATTTAAGACTATGAGAATAAGCCATTTAAAAATTTTGTAATGGCCAATACATTCAAATCCATACTTGATGGATGAATTACTCTCCCACTTCATGGAGACAGTTGAAAAGCTGTGCATTTTCTAAGGAACTTGTAGCCATGTCTTCCAACTCAAAATTATTGTGATATTTCTTCTTAACTAGATTGGTCCTCATGCAATCTTCACTTCACTAACTCATAATCAAAGACAAAATAAGATAGAAATGAGCTGTCTTTTTCAAACTACACAGTTGAATGATTTCACAAATAATTCTCCTTCTAAGTATATAGTAATAGCATTTCTACCATAATAAGATGGCCATTTTCAATATGGAGGAAAAGAACATGGAAGGTCAAATATGAAGAAACATTTATATTATGCACACCTAAAACTCAGAGCACCTTGAATCTTTTAATTTTATGGGATAGACAATATGGTAAAGTCATATAAGCTTCTTCATTTTATAATTGGGTGAATTTATAAACAAAGAGTTTTGCTGACTGCATTTCATTATTGGTTTCAATTCTAACTGTGGAAATGGAAATACCCAACAACTCAGTACAAGAAGACAAGGAAGATAAATGGACCTTTTACAAATACCAAAATATCTTGCTTTCAGGAAATCTGAGGTCTCTAGAACCTGCTTTTCTCCAGCCTGAACACTGTAGGTAAAATAATTTTTGGACTAGAATTGCAGCATCACTGGCTGCTGAGATGGGAACTCTTGTGGCTTGTATCAAAATATTGAACTGATTTAACATGTGAAAGGAGAATACTGTGAAGCTCTTTTCTTTAAGGAGAGCTCATTAAAGGAAATACACAGAGAGCTTAAAATTACTCTGTACTTTGTTATGCTGGAGAAAAATCTAGTAAAGGAATCAGAATCTCAAATTAAGTTGTTTCCCCTCCCCTTGGAAACCTTATACTTACCATTAAATACTGCTAAAAGACATCCACTGAAAGACTGTCATTGAATCTCAGTGAGGACCCACCAGCGTAGTATACATGAGGAAGTGAGGCCCAACACCAGCACTACAAAGAAAAACATAAATAAGAATCTCACTCTGAACAAATAATTTTGATAATGGAAATTACATGAATGCTGAATAGAGATTTTTAGTAAATATGTCTTCATTAGCTCAATATCTATAAAATATCTATTATTCAAATTAAATTATTATTCATGTCTTTTCCTAGGAATTCTAATTCAACTGATGGCCTACTTCAAGAACACATGTTTAATACATTTTATCCTATCAAATATCCATTGTAAAATATTATTTCTATAGATAAGTTACTGTGAGTATCAGTTTTCTCATCTGCAATACCAGGATAACAGCACCTAGCTTCCACAGACCTGTGCTAGGATGAATATATTTAAACTCAGACTGAGACATCTCTGAGGATGTGGAAAACCACTCATCAGTAAATAGGACATGATCTTTTTCTGCATGAATATTATTTCTTAACCCTTTATCACTCCTCTAGGATATCGTTCCATCTAGGCCTCTTTAAAACTTTTTCTCCATAGATTCTTTTTTATATACAGAGCAGTAATTTTTAAAGTGACATCATCGACAAAGACACTTACACTCACTGAAAGGCTTTGCAACCAATCTCCTTACATTCCCCAAGGTCTTATTTTAGAAAGACAAGGGACTTATAAAAGAAGAACAAGGAGGAGAGGGATAAGGTTCTGAGACTTAGTTGTGAGTAGAAAATTTTTCCTCTACTTTTTAAAATTTCATTCACCAAACCAAAGCTCAGCTTTCTCTCCACAGTGGCCACTCACTTCTCAATGCTTTGAATCCCTTGCTATCCTAATGCTGAGTATGGGAACATTTTGCTTAGATTGTCAACATTTGTTGTTGTTGTTTGTTCATTGTTTTGTATTTTAACCTTTGATTGCTGCCAGCTAATTTCAAATTCTTATTTTCCCCAAATCAAAATTTGTGGCCTAAACCTAAAGCAGATTTTTTTTTTCTGATCACAAGCCACCCAGACTGAACATCTTCTCTTCCCTGGAACCATCAAGAAATCTTTTCTTTTATTCAGAATGAAGAAAATTTCCTCTTTCTTCTGTAGTTAAGTGAGGGAAATGCCTCCAGGCTGGACTTGAGCATTAGCTCTTTTAGTTGCTTAACAGTTAATGGATAAGTCATGAGTGCTCTTTCAGACTAGCATATGCCTCCTTAACTTCTTCCATCATTCTACAATTATTTGACCAAAGAAAAATCTATTATAAATTACATTTCTTTCCTCAAGTGTCCATTCCTAGGAAGACATTCCTTTAGCAATACCACACCCATTGTTACTGTTTTTTCCAGACAATATATCTACATTGTGGCTGTATGAATATGATAAGGGATGTCTTTTCTTTATTCTACCATGGGGACACTGCACTCAATTTCTATAGTAAACATTTCCATAGCATACCCACCAAAAATAAATAAATAAATAAAAGCTGATATTTCCATATATTTTTCAACCATGTTCATAAACAACATGGGACTTCCTTTTCAATCATAAAATGCATGACTCAGTTTTCACTAAGACAAGGGGATCTCTAGTATATAAAATAAGACTATGTATAATATTGAAAAGTCTTCTGCTTTAGTAATGCATAATTTATTGTTTATTGTTATGCTTATCATCAGCATATTGTTGATAAAAACCATTCATGTTATAAATTTCAGTTATGGACAAAATATAAGTTAAGAGTTGAAAATAGATCTATTCTATTCCATTCTAAATTATTTATGACTATACAATTGAATTCCAAGAACAAGGAGCTTTTATTTACTTGACCTCATTTTAGTTTCCATATTTAAAAAAAAAATCATAGGGTAAGTATATCTTCAGAAACAAAGAATTTCCTTTGCAAATAGTGAAAAATCTTAAAATCATTACTCTGTTCATATATAAAAAAATGCCCTTACTGTGTATTTTCAATGTGTGTTATGGGAGATAATTTAGTTCAGACACTGATAACTGCTGCTATTTAATTTAGAAATGCATAAATTTATGTGTATTGTCAAAGTTGTTACTTTGTTCAGAGCTCCTCTGTCAATTTGCTAGTAATCATTTCCTGTCTTTGCAGAACATTCCTTTTTTCTTTTCCTGGTTAATAATTTGTTTTTAAATTTCCTTTTCATTTTATATACCAACCACAGTTCCTCTTCCTTCCCCTACTGCTCCTCCCCACTTCCCCACATCTTAGCCATCCACGGATCCTCATGGGGATAAGGCCTCCTTTGGGGAGTCAAAATCTGGCAGACCAAGTTGAGACAGGACCAAGCCCCTTCTCCCTGCATCAAGGCTTAGCAAAGTATTCCAACATAGGGAATGGGCTCCAAAAAAGCCAGTTCGTGCACTCTTGTATCTGGCATAAGTCTTGGTCCTATTGTCAGGGACTCCACACACAGATCAAGCCACGCAAAACATCACCCACATTCAGAAGGCCTAGTTCAGTCCCGTGCAGGTTCCCCAGCTGGCATTCCAGACTCTGTAAATTCTTGGTTTGTCTGTCTCTGTGGGTTTCCCTATCATGATCTTGACCTCTCTTGCTCAAATAATCCCTCCTCCCTCACTTCAGTTGAATTCCAGGAGCTCAGCCCAGTGTTTGGCTGTGGATCTCTGCATCTACTTCTGTCAGTTACTGGATGTAGGTTCTATGATGACAATTAGGGTAGTCACTAATCTGATTACAGGGGAAGACTGCTAGGAGTCATCTTTGTGGATTCTTGGGGATTTTCTTACTATCAGGTTTCTCCCTAACTCCATAAAGTTTGCTCTGTCAAGAACATTCTTTTACATGAGAGCTTTAAAAAAAAATAAACAAACTACTAAACCATATGGCCACATTTACCTTAAAGTTACATTTTTATTTTCAAGATGCTAGAGCATAGACTCTTTGACAATGTTGTTCTCTGAGACTTATTTTAAATAGCTTTTAAAGAAAAATATAGGGGTCTACAAAATACCAGCAGATGTGTATAAAACAACTTAGAGTTTTGTTGTTGTGGTTGTGTTTGTTTTTAGTCAGGCTTATTTGTACACTGCTACTGTTTACATCATTGGAGAATAATGCTATTTACTGATTTATCATTGATTTCCAAGCTCAGGAATAGATCTTAGAAGTCTGTGGGTATCAAATGAACATGACTCTGCTCTGAAAAACAGAATCTAGAGTAAAAATTGAATGTCAAAACAAAATGAACTGTCAATCTATGCAAATTTTCCTTTTCTTAAAAAAAGAAAAACCTACTAAATGTAGTTGACAGTCATGTCATCTCTGTTCAACAAAGAAGTTTGCATTTTGAATTAATTTGAACAGTTTGTAGACAAAACATTAGGAATACATGACATTCTGTTTGGGCATGTGACCTGAATGATGCACACCAACCCCTGAAGTTCCCACAGATTAGTGTAGTAGATAGAAGCTAGATGTAGATAAGAAGTGTGAAAGAAGGGATGGAAATTAATTGATGACAACATGAGAGTGGGAAATATTCATAGTTGAACACTGCAGAAGTTGACTGGAGTGAATTATAATAAAGGATTAAAGAGAACCCAGGAAAACAGAAATTTCAGGTTTTGTAATAAGCAATATGCACATTTGGAATTTTAATCTTCTGTTTATCATCTATCAGAACTTGTACAAATAAGGAACTGTATTTTTATTTTAACTCTCAGGTGCAAATAATATTTACTCTTATTTTAGTTTAATACTAAAACATTAAGTGAGTGAAAACAAAAATGCTACTGTGAATAATGTGGCAAATTGGAAATAAATGCTAGCTAACTTCTCTCTTTCTTCTCTTTCTTATGCAATTCTTGTTGTGCATCCTCAATCGATTATATCCACTCACTGTTAAAAATAAAAATGTTACAAAGAAACCAGAAATAGGTGTTTGAGAGATAACTAATACTACGTCTTATTGGGCCTCATCTAGTGGGCCAGCACTCTAACATGTCAGTGAGCTGTTCTCATGAGTAAAGCAGAGGTAAATGAGAAAATGGAAAGAAGATTATTTGTATAACCTAGGTGGTTCATTGAATACATCCCTTATTATGGTATAACAAGAAAAATAAAATAAAAAGCATCAAAGTTTTGGAATTTTCCAGACCATTAGAAAATACATAGAGTTCTTGGAAAATGGGATATGAGTGGAATGACACCATTTTAAAACCTGGAATGACATATGAATAGTGAACTGAGCTGGTATTGAATGATAATCACAAGGTTAGAGTGCATTAAAAATAAAACAACATGTCATTAAAGCTGGCTGTCAATTCTGTTTTCCACCATTCTGCCCATAAATTCTTGGTTCATTCTTTGGATTAAAATGCTACACTTGTTAAACATTAAATTCCTTCCCCTTCACTCTTTGTGGAATGTAAACCTTTCACTCACTGCTTTCTCTATCAAGCTAATTTTTAGTCATTGATAATAGCTCTAGGATCTTGCCTCCTCGTCTTTATTGTTATCAGGTTTGGTGAGGTATGCCCTCTTTGCTTTCCTTTGCAGTGACTCATGGTTCCTGCTAAGGCATATGTGAATCAAGAAATGTCTCCTTCACTTACTCTAAGGTTATTAATAATATATCATATCTTTATTCGCTCATTCATTTATTTGATATCCATTTATTTTGTGGCTCACACATGTCAGAGAGTGCTCTGTGAGTTGGGGATAAAGCACTGAATAAAATAGATATTGACTTTTCCTCCTATATAGTGTATTTTGTTCTCCTTGGGATTCACATTTTGAATACCAATTGAATTCTCCAAGAGGATGCCATAATTTAGCAGGAGTATTTGTCATATAGTGTAGAAATTCATAGGCTGTTCTGCAGAGTACTCTGATTTAGGGTGGAATGATCCACATTCTAACTTCTATGCTGTCATAAAGTTCCCTTAGATCTTATCCAATTTGTGAACCTACTCCTACATAAAAAAGAATTAGTTTTCATTGATTCTATCATTTCCATCTTAAAGAAAAATTGACTAGTCAGAGTGATGATATCAATCTATAATCACAGACAGCTGATTCTCGACTGAATTTCTTATTGATGCTTCTGTCATGAGAAAGTCTGGATGAGGAATGTTGAAGCACACTAGTACTGTGCATGTATAGCTGCAACGTCAAGATATGCTTGTGAGTCCTTTACAAACACATAGTGACCTATGGGTATGGTGATTTCAGTAACCATACAATGTGTTTTCTGTGAATGACATTCTATTTTGTTTATGAAAATTTAATAGTTGTGATCTAGTTTTATTATACATAATTCATGCCTCTACCTACTTCTATGCATGGCTGTCTTGTTAATCAAGGAAAGTTTTAGCTAATTCTCAGTATATAATATTTACAGTGGGCATCTAATTTATAAAGAAGGCATTAGATTGATTTCTGGGCATGAAGTTGGGTATATATTGCATCTACTGCTTAGTCTATTAGCTCCTACAGATGTTATGAAGGGATAATGGCTGATGTACTTTGTAAAGGAAGATAGAAATTACTACTTACACACCAGGATGGGTTACTTAGTAGCTTTGATTCCATACCTGAAGCTTGATTACTAGAATAACTTCCCTCAATTGTTTGTCTGAATTATTATCTGATTTTTGAGACTGCTTATCTTAGTGATTTGGGAAACAAAATTAATCTTTACACAGTAGACTGAGTACAACCATCTTTCTACAACTTTTTTTATTTTCTTTGGTTAGTCTATACTAGTTTCATGAAGGTCACTTTATCATTTACTTCCCCCTCAACCTGGGACTTCACCTTCTACAAATATCAATGAAACTGTTACTTCTAGACTACTAAGGCTCAACAATTCTAACACACTGGATGCCAAAAAAAAAAAAAAAAAATGTACAACCAGAAGGAAATTTACAAACCGGATCACTAGCTAAAGGATGATTGGATAACCTGTTTAACATTCTATAATAGAACATACTACTATTAAAAAGGAATTGCTACAATGAACAAATGAAATAATGGAGAAAAAAGCCAAGGGAAGAACCTGAAATTTATGTAGCATACAATATATTATTTTTATTTTTCAACTTTCAAGAGAAATCATGTAAATATATGGAAGTGATATTTACTCCAGAAATTGCAGGCTAACATCTCCATATATTGATACTAGGTACTACTATTAAAAGATTACTGTTCTATGTAGCTGGAGTTTTCCTGATCCTGCCTGGCCCATGGTCAGGATAAATCTCTCTCACCTGTCAGTCCTGCAGCTGCTTAGACCCACCGAGTAAACACACAGAGACTTATATTGCTTACAAACTGTATGGCCATGACAGGCTTCTTGTTATCTAATTCTTCTATCTTAAATTAACTCACTTCTATAAATCTATACCTTGCCACATGGCTTGTGGCTTACCAGTATTTTAACATCTACTTCTCATTATGGTGGCAGGCAGTGTCTCTCTGCCTCAGCCTTCCACTTACCACAATTCTCAAGGCAACAAGACAAAATATAGGTATATATTATATGATTAGGTAAAGAGAGGAAATGAGGAAAAATTATCTGAGTATTAATATTTGCAAATGTCTAAATTGATGGTAACATTGTCAAGAAATTGGCTTAAGATGTAATATAAATAACATTATATGGCATAAATATAGTTGTTTGGAAAATGCAAGGCATGATTATAATGATTATGAATCAAGTTCATGTATTTTTTGAATTTGGAATTCTCATGATTTTGGAATTTGGCCATTCTTTAATGATTTTAAGATAAGCACATACACTTTCATTAGTGTTTTATGTTCATGTGACTCAATGATTAAAATATGTGGATATTTTCTTCTAGTATTTTATATGGCCTGCCATCTGTCATTTTCTCTGTGCACTACAGAGGAGGAAACCAGCTCAGATATTGATTTCAGTCTTACCAGTCACCAGCTATCTTTGAAAACTACCTGACGATTTTTATTCCTGGAATGGTTGCTTAAGATAAGTGCTCATGGCCAGGCAGTGGTGGTGCCCGCCTTTATTCCTAGCACTTGGGAGGCAGAGCCAGAGGGATCTCTGTGAGTTTGAGGCCAGGCTAGTCTACAGAGTGAGATCCAGGACAGGCACCAAAACTACACAGAGAAACCCTGTCTCAAAAAAAAAAAAAAAAAGAAAGAAAAAAGAAAAGAAAAGAAAAGAAAGAAAATTGCTCATATTTTACTTTCTCTTTTCATAAGATGTGCTTTTATTTTTCAAGTGATGAATCCATTTATCTTCAGCTAAACACTGGGAAAAGATGTCCCAATATCAGTTTGCATAAAACTGGAAATTTTTAAAAAAAGGCAAATGAAAATTGTCTATTGCATTATTATATTGGTATAACACAATGTACTAATGGGGATAATTTTTTTTAAATTTTAGAGATCTTAAAAATCTAGTATGCATTAAAAAGAAGGAAAAATTATTTAAAATGGCTTTCTACTTGGTTAAATGGGTAAAACAATGTTTGTGTCTCAGTCAGAGTGCTTGGATTTGATCTCCGGTCTGATATAATATAAGGAAAAAACTGATTCTTACTAGTTGTCCTTTGATATCTCAAAATAAATAGATAGGTAAATGGTAAGTAGATAGATAGATAGATAGATAGATAGATAGATAGATAGATAGACAGACAAATATGTGTCTAGATGACAGGACTTCCTGTAGCACTATGATCCATATCAACAGTATTCCTATACTGTTTAGAAATAGCAGCCTGAAGTCTTAATGATTTAAAGTGAGGGACACCTAAATGTAAAAGTCCTGAGTTATACACATATTCTCTTTCCTTGATACTTATAGGGTATCATGTTCGTATGTAGCAAACTTTAAACTTAGCTTCATATCTATGCCCACATCACCCTGAACTTGCTTGTTTCCCCTGGATACTTGGCCTGTTTTCTTGTATATCCCAGTTGAACGCTTACCGGGATACCATAACATTCAGTGGGCTAGGATCTTCCATATAAATCACAAATCAAGAAAAATGTTACCACAGAGTTGTCTAGAAGGCAGTCTTATGGACCCAACTATGAATTTAGATTCCTCCTTTCCATATGTTTCTAGGTGTGTGTCAAGTAGACAAAATAAAACTAGCACAGGGATGTTAAAACAAGAGGAAATAAAAGAAAAACCAGAATGTTCTATATTTCAATGAATAAAATCAAGAACTGTGTATTTATTTATAAGTGGAACTAAAAGAAGATTGAGTTCTTATAAACTTAATCATAATAAAATTGCTGGTGGAGATGATGTAATTGAGATCAACACACTGAATGACATGTAGACATATTGTAAGTTAAAAGAAAGACATTTTCAAAGGGAATCATTGATTTTATTATATTAATCAATTGCTTTGTTCCTTTATAGAATCTTTGAAAATAACTGATACATGATTGGAAAGGAATTACTTGTTTATTTCCATAAAAAGTACTCTTTGTTGTCATTACTGTAGATTGAACCAAGGTCATGCATACAAGGCAATCTCTCTCTCTTTAAGCTCCAGGCCCAAACATAAATGTATAATTTCCAAAATTAATTGAAATCAGAGATCATAAAATCCAAATCCTAGCTATGCAAGGTTCTCATTGAAATGGATCATTGAAGTATTTTTTGAGTCATAATTTTTAGCACATAACTTGGGGTTTTAGTATCTGGAAATTTCATTTATGGGGGCCTTTCATTCTCAAGAATACAGTGCTGTTTATAGAAGATAGAGATGTTCTTAAGGTGTCTGATTTATTTCACTTAATATCTGATTTCTTGTCCCAAACATTTTCCTTGAAAATGACATATTTTTGTGTTTTAATCATTTAGTTTTCTATGCAAAAATATACATGCATACATGCACAAATATAGATATTTGTGTGTATGAGAAATGGAAGTAAAGGTAGAACTAACTATCTGGGAAGAAGTAGGCTAAAGGGAGAGGCCAAAAGAGCAAACAATAGGAATTTGAATACAGGAAAATTACATGACACACTCATACACACACATGAGTTTCACAATGAAACACTTCACTTGTACAATAAATGTACACTGATAATAGTCTTAGAACTTGCTTAACAATAATCCATGTGGAACCTAATTGCAAGTTGGTGAGACCTTGTGGTTTATGCTAGTAATATTTTCGGGGAAAAAATCTCACAATAGTTTCGGAATCTCTACTTTGAAGTCTTCCCTGTTTATCCCTATATACTGTGATTTCAATGATTAAGTAGGTTTCTATTTAAATTGATAACATGGCATCAGAATTTTCAAGAACAAAGAATATAAACTACATTAAGAACTACTGTCTTAGTTAGATTTTCTATTGCTATGAGGAAACACTATGGCCAAAATCATCTTGGGGAAGAAGGCTTATTTGGCTTATGTATCCCAAGTCACAGTTCATTGTGGGAAGACAAGTCAGAGACTCAAACCAGGTAAGAGCCTGAAGGAAGCAGCTGCTGCAGAGGCCATGGAGGGGTGCTATTTACTGGCTTCCTCTTCATGACTTGCTCTTCTGGTTTCTAATAGAACCTAGGACCACCAACTCAGGGAAGGCACACACAATCAACCGGGCCCTTCCCCACAAATCACTAATCAAGAAAATGACCTACAGGTTTCCCTCCATCCTATCTTATGGATGCATTTTCTTAATTGAGGTTCTTTTCTTTCAACTTTCTCCACTTTGAGTCAAATTGACATAAAACCAGGCAGTACAAAGAGTCAGGCTTTAAATATTGCCACCTCTGATTGTCTTTCTACAGAGTACCACGGAGCTAATTTGGTTTGTTATGGTTATGTCGGATTGTGATTACTTTGATAGAGATGCTGAGGTTATAAGCAGAGTCCCATGTTAGTAATGTTGTAAATTCTATTAAGTCTAACTCAGATTACTACTCCCAAAATACAGTTACAGTGATAAACTGGGAGAGGTTATTATGTCCCGATAAGCTCCGGAATCCCTGATTGCCTCACTACTTGGTCTATTTTGTGTTAAGATTATGGAAGCGGAAAAAAAAAATCACATTATGATGAGCCTGTGTCTGTCAATATACATGGAATACAGTAGCCAGAGCATGACAGAAATGTTTACAGCATGATAAAAATCAAAACAAGTGATTTTCAATGACCTCAATAAATGGTCACTGACTGAAGAAGAGTAAGTGAAAGCATTTAATATAGCTTCTTTCAAAAGAGCTTCCCTCAAAGGACCTAGAGAGACCAATGAATTTACTAAACTAAATGACGTGCAAGTGGTAGAATTCCCATTTAAATTATCTACAGCATAAATAAAAGTAGGCTCAAGAATAAAAAATATGCAAGGTTTAAATGGCTTGTCTAGTGATCACTGCCTTATGCTAGAAGGATGTTTCATGAATGTGGTCTTTCCTAAGCCACTATTTCTGTCATATGCTTACTTAACTAGAGAACACAAAAGCTAGCTTTCGGATGAGAAGGCCTTCATAGATCTCATGGTTCGACTTATGGAACAAGAGGACTTGTCTACCATATATTTTGCACCAGTTCTTCAGACTGTGGTTATGTTTGGCCTAGATTATGGACAATTGATCTCACTGAGCAGTTCTCTGTATTTACAGTGGTGAAATGTTCTCACATCTGCTATTCCATTATGATAGTTGTTCTCTGTATGTAACCTGCCTGTGGAAAAGAAGATACTAAAAATCACCCGGTAATTCCCCTGAAAACTTATGAAGTGCCTCTGTCTTAGTTTCAGAGTACATCATCTCATTGTCAATCTTTTTAGCCCATAAGTCTGTAGTTTTGCTAAAGTGAACCTGCCTTTAATTCACACTCATCATTTAGCTAACAGCAGCCCTTTGCTTCTAAGTCCTCTCTGTCTGCTGGAGTGCCTTGATTGATAGCTCCATCACAGTCAGAAAAAGCGGAGGAAGGTCGATTTTAAATGGAAGTCTGAATCAGTAAATACAGAGTCAGGTAGGCAGCATGGGTAGGCCAGTGGCATCAGTGCTGTGGTTGACTTCAGTGAAGGAATTCCTTCACTTTCCCTGGGAAGCCTTTTGGTAAGAAACAACTCTCCTGTTCAGGAAGTTATGAATTGCTGTTGTCTAGTATGTGATCTACATTGCATTACATGGTGATATGTCACTGTGAGATGTGACATAATATAATGTAAGTGACAGATAGCTAAAATTTTACAACATGAAAACTTTTTTTATATCCAGAATCTGCTATCAAATTTGATAGCAACTATCAATCCATTTTTTTTCTGCAGATAGATCAAAAGCCTGATGTTCATGAAAAGCAGGTCATTTCAAAACATCCACAAATACTTCAGTGCCTATGCATCTTAAAGATAATAAATCAGTTTAAGAAATACTTTGAAAGCTACATTAGTCTTTACTCAAATTTCATTTTTCCTTTGACTACAACAATATTGTTTTACAGTGTGTTTATTTTGTGAATATTACTAAGAAACAATGATTATATATATATATGTATATATATATACACATATATATACATATATATGTATATATTGTCTTGTCTATTGCAATGAATTGCTGCCAGAGGTGCCTTTATAATCCAGGATACATTGATAATATATCATAATTTCACAGCTAGAGGAAGTATGCTGGGCTGCACTGACCTATTAATCTTAGAGGTCATTATCAATTACCCTGAATAATCAACCTTATCTGAAGGCTGCCCAAATGAATGAACGTTTTCTGTTTATCAAGTCCTTAAAACAGGACATTGCAATCTATGCTTTAAATATGCAGATAACTTTTTGGGCTAAAGGGGCAGTTACAGAATCATTTTGTACATCATATCTGATTTTGTTTTGTTTTGTTTTTCTCTCATCTCCCAGTAGTCCCATCTATATGATAAAAATTTGTCCAGAATGAATGCATTCTGTCTTTTTATAAACCAGACAGTCTCTAAAAATTATTATTTATTACTTGTGCCAAGAGACAGGTTTCATCAGGACATTAGTATGTTTGCAGTTAATACAGTTTGGTTACTTTATCCTTCTGTCATCCTTTTGTTAGACAAAGATTTCAATGTCCTTTCTTATATTACATACATATGGAGCTTCTGTGAATGAAACATTGTTGAGAAAAGTGACCACAGACCTTGTGGACACCTAGATTCCACAGTATAACCAGCTCTCATCACCCCCAAAATGCCCACCCATAATTAATCTGGAAACAAAGCAAAGGGCTCTGTCTTGCTATAAACTTACTTACAACTATAATCCATGTAAGGAAAAGAAGCTCTAGACTCAATGTTGTTCACTTTGGAACACAATACGTAGAGTAATCCCACTTCTGTACACTCTGACTGTGCTTTCAGAAAGACACTCTGAACAATGTAGACTAACCCATAGTTGTCCCTGCCAAGAAATGATGAATATCAGACACTTTTCTCTGCCAGAGTCAAATGGCACTGGTAAAATAGATAAATAAATAAATAAAGACACAAACATGAATAAACACTTTAGTTTTAGATACTCAGACAAGAATAGCAAGCCATTGAATTCATTTTTTAATGATTTTGGGGTTTGCTGCCTTCTTTTTGCATTTGTGGAGATGCTTTAAGAATTAAGTGTGATAGCAAGAGGAAGCTGTTGCCATGGAGTTTGATGTGTAATCATAGCTAGCACTTATTTGCTACTAAGTTCTTTAATTGTTACAGTTAATGATAATGCATGTGAGAAGCCTGAAAAGTAGAATGTGCTCTTTCTATAGCATGCATCTGCTGCTACTATTTGCTTAGAATTCAGAATATATATATATATATATATATATATATATGTGTGTGTGTGTGTGTGTGTGTGTGTGTGTGTGTGTGTGTGTGTATGTGTGTAAAACTTATGGGCCTTCATTTTATTCACATACATCACACTTCATTGATTTTTATCTTTCCTTTAGGATTGCTCCAGCACCTCACAATACCCATTGTCCTCAGCCAGTGTTAATTTTACACATAATTCATTTAATAGCAGTAGAATAACAATATCATCAAAGTGTTTAATATTCTTAAATGGCATCAGATTGTCAGGAATATCTAGAAGTATAATCTGAAAGTGATTTAGATGTCTTTGTGAATGTTTCCAGAATTTTAAATTCTATCTTATTCTGTGCTATGAATGGACTCATTTTCTTCTATAGATTCAGAAAAGGCATGTGAGGTCCATTCTCACTATTATATCCATTTTTCTGCCTCCACTGATACAGCATCTAATAAGTAGTATGTAAACTGACACAACTGTACCTATACAAGCCAGCAGGTGACACATTAAACTTTGTCCACGTGTCTACTGATTTCTGTCCTAGACAGCTTATACTGTGAGAATCATTTCCTGCACTGAAATACATACAGGACCAGTGAGTAGCATTTGGGTTTTCTAACCAGGAATCCATAAGTACTAAATTCTATTAATTTAGGCTTCTAAAATGAATAATTCTTTTTGTCATTGTGTTTCAGCCTGTCTCTCTTTTAAGTAAACTAATTAACACTTTTAGCATTTTGTCTACAAAATGTCCTGCCATGGTCTGCAAATTCCTGACATATTTATAAGTGCATTTTACTTGTACAAAAGAATGGGTCTCATTGTGTATATAATAGGTTTCATAGAGGTATATGAAATGCTTTGGTTACATTCACCATAATAATTATTTTGTAAAAAGTCATTTTTTTTCTAGTAGGTAGATGAGAAAAGACAACAGATGGAATGAATATGATCCACATCCCTTATATGCATATATAAAAATGTCATAAAGAAACCAATTACTTTTTACACTCAACATGAACTAACAAAACTCCAAACTAAGAGAAGAGAACCCTGAGGAAATTATTCCTTTTACCAAATATGTTTCTTATTATGATTTTGCTGTTCTGTAAATTGCTTTACATCTTCCCTGTTTACTGGAGAGTTTGTACAGTTTCATCACCTTCATGTGTTTAATAAGAAGGACTGCTCTTCCAGCAATTGCTGCAAGTCCCCTAATTTCCTCTTTAGCATCTTCTCCATCAGTCTTAAAAGAAGATATGTACCTAATAGTGTGTCCTCTTTTAAAGTAATTATGTCTTCATTAAATGATTAGTCAATAAAGCAAACTATCCTAAGATTAAATATATAACAAACTACCCAAAAGTTAAGTAGCCCAAAGAAATGTTTTTTATTTGCTCATGAGGATAATTTCATGATTTTTTATGTTTAATTTTATATTTCTAATTTCATTAATTCATTTTTAAAATTTAACATCATTTTTTATGATTCCAAGCATACATGTAAATAATGGGTTATGATTATATTCCCTCCCCATTACCTCATTTACCCTTGCTCATTCCTACTGGTCTTCTTCTTTCCAAGTACACAATTTCATGTTTTGAAGCTTCTTCCAAATGCCATTGAGTTTAGGGCTACTTGTAGCAGATTATTTACTGAAGTGTGGACAGTTTACTAGTAGCTATACAATTTAAGTAAATGATACTTCATCCTTTGAAAACCATTCATTGACTCTAGATCTTCAAATATGGCTGGGTGTCATGATCATCACCAACCTGCCCCAGCCACATCCATGCTTAAATGTTAAAGGGCTTGATCCCTATGCATTCCTTATACATGATATTCACAGTTGCTGTGTGTTCATAATTTCAAAGGCCATGTGGTAACCAAAGGGTAGGGTTTCATAGAACTCTTCCTATCTTTTGTCCCTAACATTCTTTCTGCCCCTTCATTCAATATTCTCTTTGGTTTGAAGCGAGTGATACAAATGCTCTGTTTAGGGTTGAACACTCAACAATTATTTATTGGCAATACATTGATCAATTGTGAGTTTTTCTATTAATTTCCTCCTAATGCAAAGATACTTCTCTGTCCAAGTGAGAGCAGTACTAGTATATTAGTATGCTTATTAAAATTTCAAAAGCATTTAAGCTATATGTGTAATTTTAAAAAAAACAGTAGGGGATCTCACTCATCTCACACATCCCCCACAGCCTGTGGCCACTCATCTGTGGGGTTTTGACCAGTTTTATGATGCTAGGTACATATTTCTTTCTGTGGAGCATGTCTTAAATCAGATCAGAAATATTTCAGGTTATCCTTCTCCATCCCAAAGAGTCATTGTACAACTGGGTATATTTTGCCCCCAGCAGAGTGTTATTTTACCATGCTGTGTCTACAGCTTGGGAAGACTATGATCTTTCTCTCAGAGCAGCCTACATGGTACCTCCTGGCACTTAAATGTTATAACTAGAGAGGGAGCTTTCAACTCAAGGTAAGACTGATTTATTTGTGTCCTGTATCCAAACTGTGTACAATCTTGAGCAGTAGGGGCTTACCAAACAATTCTGGTAGAAAATCAATTAATTTGGTGCCCCATCTTATGTGGTTAGATTTTGCTAGCCCTAAAAGTGCTCACAGGCTTCCTCCTGTATATTATGGCTTGTTTGGTATTATCTAGGTCAGAAGGGAGGATTTTCATATATGCATACTGATCCTCTGGAAAGGTAGTATTTGTATGCTCACAAGATTACATAAGACTGCCAATATAGAGAAAAGGAAACCCATCCATTCTTTACTGCTTCCTAGGCGAAAGCAAGATTCATGCCTAATTACATACTCAAGGTAGCAGTCCATTGTTCTGAAGCACAGTTGTAAAGAGATCTATTATGAACATTTTTGTTGCAGAAAGTACATAAGAAAACTATTCATTATTGAACAACAATTTTCTCCAGAGGAAGATAGAAAAGAAAAACTACTGCAAAACAATGAAGGTTCACCATTCTATTCAAAGAGGGTAGACTAAACATTAACAATGGAAAAAATATCAGGCAGTGGATAATCTGTACTTCAATTAAAAAAAGTTCTTAACAGGTAACATCTGGATATAGCATAATGTGTAGACACACACACACACACACACACACACACACACGTCTGTGTGCTTTATGTGTGTTGTGGTGTTGGAAAGTTCCAGCAGACTTAAGTAAACATGTCATTCTACTTCCATACTTGCTGAAGAGATAAATGTAGAAGACAAATAAGATAGTATGCTTTCTTTTATGTAGAACCTATGAAGTAGTCATCATATTTATGTTATAACATGAAATTCATATTAGCAGAATGACTACCACTCAAACATTGCCTTGGTCAGTTCATATCTGTGCTACTTCTTCTCTAACATTATAGATGTTTACCATTAGCCATGTACTATCAAATATATCTTATAATTTGGCAACAATTGTGTGGTCACCAAAACTTGGGTTACAACTCTATATTTAAGATATTCCTTATTTTATCATTAATCATTTATTAATAATTTTCAAGTAGATATCTACTACAGTAATCAAAACTTTGGTAAAATTGCCCAAAAGTCCTGATTGAAGGAGTAAGTGTATATAAATCATCCTTTATGTATTGTTTAGAGTAGTGTAGTCACACATTATACACGCTATCTTTTATAAATTCCTGTTAGTTTTATTCATCCATGAGCAATTAACACAATGTGATTCCATGCCTTTTCTGTGGGTCATCAGAAAGATAGTCTACTGAATCAGGAAATGCAGATTAGTGTCATGATCTACTTTCCTCAAGAACCACTGTTTAATCCTCTTTTCTTGCTTTTTTCTTTTTGTTCTAGAGCTTTCATTTTCCCTATTAAGTTACTAATATAAGATGTTTTCAATTTCTTTATCTTGCCTTAGTGCAATGAATTTACCTCTTAACACCACTTTCATTGTGTTCCATAAGTTTGTATATGCTGTGTGTTCATTTCTTTTGGATTCTACAAAGTCTATGACATCTTTTGTTAATTCTGTCTGGACTGATTATTCAAACAGTAGAGAGTTGACTAGTTTTGATGAATTTGTAACCTTTCTATTGTTGTTGATATCTTTAATTCATACAGGGAGTTTTTTCAATTTTTTTGTACCTGTTGAGAGTTGCTTTGTGACTGAGTATGTGGCCAATTTTGTTGAAAGTTCCATGAGGGGCAGAGAAAAAGTATATTCTTTTCTGTTTGGGTTAAATGTTCTGTGGGTATTCATTTTGTTCATAATGTCTTTTAGTTCCAGTATTTCTCTGTTTAGTTTTATGTGTGGATGACCTGTAAGTTGGTGAGAGTGAGGTATTGAAGTCTCCCACTATCAGTGTATGAGGCTCAATATATGATATAAATTTTCCCTTAATGCATATGTAGTGTTATCCTCTAAGTCTTTTGGAATTTTTTTCAGATATTAAAAATGACTATAGAAGTTTGCTTCTTAGGTTCATTTTCTTGGAATGTTTTTCCAAACTTTTACCTTAAGATAATGCCTATCCTTGATATTGAGGTGTGGTTATTTGGTACAGCAGAGGAATTTATCCTATTTACCTATCCATTTTATTAGTCTGTGTCTTTTTAATGATTAGCGATTCCTTATATTTATTGTTGTTGTTGTTGGTGGTGGTGATCTGCTTCTATTTTGTTTTGTTTTGTTGGAGTGAGATTATTTATTTCCTGTGTTTTTGTGTATATAGTTAACCTCCTTTGTTTGGAGCTTTCTTCCTAACACCTTCTGTATATATGACTGGATTAGTAGATAGTAATTGTTTAAATTTGACTTTATTATGGACTATCTTATTTTCTCCATCTATGAAGATTGAAAGTTTTGCTGGGTATAGTTGTCTAGACTTTCATCTTGAGTGTCTTTGAGGCTTGAGCACATCAGTCCAGACCCTTCTGGCTTTTAGAGTATCCATTTTGAAATAAGATGTAATCATAATATTTCTGTGTTTATATGTCACTTGGTCTTTTTCCCTTGCACCTTTTCATATTCTTTTTGTTCCATAGGTTTAGTGTTCTGATTATTATGTGCTAAGGAGTCTTTCATTTCTGGTCCAATTCAGGTTTTTTTTTTTTTTTCCTGTGTATGTCTTGTAACTTTATAGGTATTTTCTACTTCAGGATAAGGAAACTTTCTTCAATAAATTCTTGAATGTATTTTCAGGTTTTTGAGCTTGAATTATTCTCTTTTCTTTATTTCTGTCATTTTTACACTTGAGCTTTTCATGGTGCCCCAGTTTTCCAGTACATTTTGTGTCAGGAATTTTGATTGTTTGTTTTTTGTTTTTTTGTTTGTTTGCTTGCTTGCTTTTTTGAAACTGGGCTTCTCTGTGTAGCTTGCACCTTTCCTAGAATTCACTTTGTAGACCAGGCTGGCCTTGAACTCACAGAGATCTGCCTGCCTCTGCCTCCCGAGTGCTGAGATTAAAGGCATGGGCCACTACCACCCAGCGTAAGGAATTTTTTAAATTAAACATTTCTTTAACTGATGTATTCATTTCTTCTATTGTGTCATCAGTAACTGAAATTCTCTCTTCTATTTCTTTTATTTTCATTCAATATTAATTCTTTTTTCTTCATTTTTCTTTATTAAGAAATTTTCTACTCACTCCACATGCTATCCATAGACACCCCTCCTCCCTCCTCCCACCCCCAGCCCTCTTTCTCAAGTCGTCCTGCATCCTCACATCCCCCAAATCGAGGTCTCCCATGGGGAGTCAGCAGAGCCAAGAACACTGAGCCTAGGCAGGTCCAAGCCCCTTCCCACTGTGTAACATGAATCTTAAAGAGTCTTATTAATAAAACTCAACCCCTAGGCCAGTTATTGGGGTGAATGCTGGAAGATCAGAGAAGCAGAACAAGCCACAGCTATCTCACCTTGCTAGTTCCTCAGGTGATCTTGTTTCCTCAGGCTGGGAGCTTCTGAGTCCTCCTCCACATGAATCTCAGCTGAACTGTGTTGTTCCAAAGCTTAAACTAACTACATGCTTTTTCCTCTTTAGTTCCTGGTCCTCATGCCTTATATACCTTTTTCTTTCTGCCCCGACTCCCTGGGATTAAAGGCGTGGGTCATCATGCTTAGCTGTTTCTAAAGTGGCCTTGAACTCAGAGATCTGGCTAGCTCTGTCTCCCAAGTGCTGGGATTAAAGGTGTGTACCACCACCGCCCAACTTCTGTTATGGCTTACTCTTCCCATTTTCTAGCCACCATTTCTGGCTCTGTTCTAGTGGCTGTCTCTTCTCTGACCCCAGGTATGTTTATTTCGGGGAACACATAATATTTCAGGGAACACAATACCCACCACATCCACTGCACCAAGGCTGTGCAAGGTGTCACACCACAGGCACTGGATTCCAGAAGCCTGCCCATAGACCAGGGACAGATCCCCATCAGTTCAAGCCAAACAACTGTCTTGTATGTATCCAGAGGGCATAGTCCAGTCCCATGGGGGCTCCACAGCCACCATTCCATAGTTCATGGCCTTCCACTAGTGTGGCCGGTCATCTCTGCATGCCCTCCCATCATGATCTCATGTCCCTCACCTGCAGTATCTCTCCTCTTTCTCATCAATTGGATTCCTGGAGCTCAGCCTGGCCATGGATCTCTGTATCTGCCTCCATCTGTCACTGGACAAATGCTCTATGATGATAGCTAGGTTATTTGTTATGCTGGTCACTAGAGTCGACTGGTCCAGGCATCCTCTGGATCACTGCCAGCAGACCAAGGTGGGGTCAACCTTGTGGATTCCTGAGAGCCTCCCCAGCAACCTGCCTCTTCCTATTCCCATGATGTCCTCATCTATCATTGTATCTTCCTCTCTTCCCACCCATTCTGTCCCTGTTCCAGCTTGACCCTCCCATTTTCCTATGTTCTCATCCCCCACTCCTTGCCCTCTGCCATCCCCCCACCCAGTTCACTCATTTAGTTCTCATCTACTTCTCCTTCACAGGATCATCCATGTGTCCCTCCTAGGGTCTTTTCCTGTTAGTTAGCCTCTCTGGAGTTGTGGGTTGCAGTCTGGCTATCCCTTCCCTCCCATTTAGTATCCACTTATGAGTGAGTACATACTATATTTGTCCTTCTGAGTCTAGGTTACCTCACTCAAGATGATATTTTCTAGATCCATCCATTTGCCTGAAAATTTCATGATATCACTTTTTGTTAACTGCTGAGTAGTACTCCAATGTGTATATGTGCCATATTTTCTTTATCCATTCTTCAGGTGAGGGGCATCTAGGTTGTTTCCAGGTTCTTGCTATTATGAATAATGCTGATATGAACATAGTTGAGCATGTGTCCTTGTGGTAAGATTGAGTATTCCTTGGGTATATGCCCAAGAGTGGTATAACTAGTCTTGAGGAAGACTGATTTCCAGAGTGGCTGTACAAGTTTGCATTCCCAGTGGAGGAGTGTTCCCCTTTCTCCATATCCACTCCAACTTCAGTGTTTTTGATCTTAGCCATTCTGACAGGTGTAAGATGGTGTGTCAGAGTTGTTTTGATTTGCATTTCCCTGATGACTAAGGATGTTGAGTAGTTCCTTAAATGTCTTTCAGCCATTTGAGATTCTTCTATTGAAAATTCTTTTTAATTGGATTGTTCATTATTTTGATGTCTAGCTTATTGAGTTCTTTATATATTTTGTAGATCAGCCCTCTGTCAGATGTGGGGTTGTGAAGATCTTTTCCCATTCTGTAGGCTGTCGTTTGGTCTTATTGACCATGTCTTTTGCTCTACAAAAGATTCTCAGTTTCAGGAGGTCCCATTTATTAATTGTCTCTCTCAGTGTCTGTGCTACTGGTGTTATTTTTAGGAAGTGATCACCTGTGCCAATTCATTCCAGACTACTTCATACCTTCTCTATTTCTTGTATTCTGTTGGTGAAGTTTTCCTCTGGAGTTTCTGTTCAAATTCCTAAATTTTTCATTTCCAGAAATCAGTCTATGTTTTCTATGTTGCTTCTGTTTTCAATTTTAGGTCTGGAAAAGTTTCATTCATTTCCTTCAACTATTTCTTTGTTTTTACTACCTTTCCTTAAGGGATTTATTAATTTTCTTCCAATTATTTAGTTGTGTTTTTCTGATTTTTTAAGGGATTTGTTCATTTCCTCTTTGTAGACATCTATCATCATTGTATAGTTGGTTTTAAGGTCTTTTTCTTGTGCTTCAACACTGTTGGAATATTCAGGACCTGTTGTAGTAAGGTAGCTGAGCTGTAGTGGAGACCTAATTCCCTGGATCTTAGTGATTATGCTTTTATGCTGACATCATGGCATCTGGGTTTTGGGTGATTATAGGTCTAGGTGCTGATTTATAGGTTTGTTTTTGTTGAGTGGATGGTTTTTCCATTGTTTCTATTCTTGATTTTCTGTGGGTGTGATGGCTGTATGCTGCCTGTTTTACTATCCTGGTGGAGTGATGTGTTCACAGGGACCAAGCATGTGCCCTTATGTTGTAGTTGCTGGCATGCAGTTAAGAGTTGTGGGAAAGCATTCAGAAAAGGATGGTCCATGGGATTTATGGGAACTGTGGGCAGAGGTAAAAGAAATCTGAATCTGGTGTTCTGTTGCAGAGCTAGGAAAGAGCCTGAGGGACTGAGTCTGAGGGTGAAGAGCAAGAAAGCATAGAAGATACACAGACAGGATACCTGCTCCTCTAGCAGGTGTAGCCTGTCCAGTTTGAACTTCTAAGAGGTGATCACTAAGTTAAGATTTATAGAAATTTTGTGATAAAGTCATGATGCCCTATCCAATCCAGGGGAACAGAACTGAGTAAGGAAAGAAAATTATAAAGGTGTATACACAAAATTCATGCCAGTGGCATCAATTGCAATTGATAATATGGTATGTCTCAGTTGTGCATGGCTCAGGTCTTCCTGACATGAGTTTGAGAATCTTCCTTATTAGGGCTTCAGAAGTAGAAAAGGATCCACTGAGGCATTGCACAAAGCAACAACAGTTTGTGAGTATAACACAGATGAAGAGCTCGGGGACCCTACTCTAAAGGAGAAGTCCAATTAAAGGGTCTGCAAGGAAGATTGTGTACAACCAAAGTATCTGAGCTACCCAGACGAAAGGATATGGTCCTGATTCAATAAAAGATAGGGAATGCCTTCATCAGCCAGGTGAATAAGCACTCCTAATACGACAAGATTGTAAAGTGAAAGGCAAGTAGGGATTACTATCTAAAACTGTGTCAGAAGAGAGAGAACTGGGGAGGTTTTGAGTAAATGCACAACTGAGATTGCAAAATATAAAAAGAAGGAGGCTTTAAAATGACTCCTAAACCATAATAAGCCTAGAAAGATGAACTACACACACACACACACACACACACACACACACACACACACACACTTAGTAAACTATTCCTATTTTGAATCCCAGATTCTCCAATTACTAGCTATAAATATATGTTTACCTTAACTCAGAAGTTTCTTAGATTGGACGTTAATCTCAGAGTTGACACATAATCCTATTAATGAACTTATTACTTGGCCCAAGGGTTGGGGAGGAAAAAACTAAGTGAAAAGACCAGGAGGCCTGAGAGCTTCATCTGAAATGATTAATCAATAGAAGCTCTAAATGCATGTATGTTTATTGAAGAGCATATATATTTTACAGTTCCCTTTCCTACAAATACTGACCAAATTCTGAAAATCTTTCCTATTTATAACACTAATAAAAAATGGCATTCTTTCAAACCTCATTTTTCTCATGTGAAAAAAAAAAAGGTTTATTTATATAGAACAAATGACTTTGGGATAGTCCACGTGCAAGAAAAGTCATTTAATGAGAGAGTTTATTACTGATGACAAGTTGCCAAGTTATTCCAGGATTTAAGAAAGAGTAGCAACAAAAATTGAAACAGAGATCAATACAAACATCCAACACTCAAGATGAGAGAGGCATTATTTCATGTATACCTCTTTTTTGGCCTTGTTCTCAAGTCTTAGAATGCTGCCTCAAAGACATTCTTGAGCTAGGAAATTTGATCATATTTAAGTCAAGGATATCGCATTGCCATAATGTCAGTTTAAATCCCCAAGGGCTGACTCTTCAGCACACATGTAGTACCTGCCCTTGTTCCTAAGCCTTTGATTTACATGCACCAGCTATCCTGGAATTGTTTAATGTATAAACAGACATTCCTAGTGAAACTGGTTAATGACCATGACATTACAAAAGAGACAGTCAAATGTGGTCTATCTAGTTTGTGGTTAGTATTGAATTCAGATGTAACCTTGTTAGGAGATACCTTGGATGAGTTTGTTCAGCTCTCAAATCTCAGTCATTAGCTGTAAATATCCATAGCAATAAACCATTTTCATAATATCATCTTTACAAAAATATTTCAAGAAGATTCAACAAACATTTGTCACCCCAAATATCTTGTTCTTATTATCACTGAGAAAAAGATTCTCCAATTATAATAGACTTTGCTTCTTAGCTTATAAATCTTAAAAAAAAACATACTTTATTCAGATAAGGCCACTATGTAACCATAGCTAGTAAGAACTCACTTTGTATATCAGAGTTGCTTCAAACTCACTCACATCTTACTCCTCTGCCTCCCAAGTGCTGGGACTTTTGAGGTCACCATTGCCACCTTAGCTTATTAGCATTTGTGTCACTTCTTTGCATCTCTTCTTTCTCTGTGAAGATCTATGGGAGTCATTATTGTGTCAATCTCAGTAAATGTGATTAGGCAATTACCAACTAATGGTCAAGAACAAAGTAGCAAGGGTGGGATACATAATCTAAAGTAGTAGTAGTAGATGAAGAAGTTTGAAGGAAATTTGGTTAATATTAATTAGTGTTCCCCATACGAGTCCTGTATACATCGTATTAACATACTTTTTATCTAATGACAATATTATAAAGGAGCTCTTTATTTTACAAAAGCCACCATTTAAAACTGCCTTCATATTGCTTCTAAAATTCTTAGTGTTTCATGAAAGAATGATGTATTGTGTCACAGAAAGGATAGTGCTTCTCAGTTCTTTAAAGACAATAAAGTGTAATGCCTTTACACCATGTAACAATCTAGAAATCTAGGTGTCTGTGCAGATATCCATTCCTGTATGGCATTATGTTTCCCACCTTTTGGAGTCAGTCCTTCAGGCTTTCACATATTGCAGACATTTATTTTGCTATGTGAATTATATGTGAATAAAAACTGAGCAACAGTTAAAAATAAATTTAAACACAATCACGAGACAACTCTCTGAAGTCCCCACTCCAAAATCTCTATCATTTTAAAATCTTCTCTTTGATAATGACAATGATTGATGGTACAAATGTTGAGCAAGGCCTACCCTCTAAACACAGTGAGACAAAAACATATTGCACATTTTTTTTTCAAGTCAATTTGAGGTTTTTCAAAAGAAATTCCTTCTCGGTGGGGAAAGAGTGATAAGGAATTCCATGCTGTTCAATCTACACATTCCTTTCATCATGTCAAAGTGGTATCTCTCTAGAAACCCAAACTATAGCATACGGAAATATATATAGCTACCCTCAGGCCTGGGAGAGCAGCATAGGGATTTTCCTCTTTTTCACAAACAGTGAGTGTGGTTCCCTTCTTCCATGTCCTTGGTATATATGAAAAAGTCTCATTCATTGGGGAAGCAGAACCCTCCTTTCTTCAAATCTTTGAAAGCCAATTGTTCCATGGTCAAGTCTGAACCATGCAGGAACTGAGGAACCATAGGGGTCACAATTTCTCAAGTCTTCATATATTAGTAATGATCTAGCCCTCTGCTAGAATTACTAGGTTACATCCTGGACTTGCATCAGACTTCATTTTCAAAATAGAATATATAAGTGCTCTGGCAGAGAAGTTGGTACAACAGTGATGACATTTGCACATGGCATAGAAAATAAGTGGATATGTGTGCCCCTTGCTTTTCTTTCTGCTACAACATCCTGCTCTTGAAATTGCTTTAAGAAAGAAATTTCAGTGGGTAGAACGCAAACTATGGAAAGTCTTGGGCATAAGAATTCTATTCTAGTTTATGAATTACTAATTTTAATGTTTTCACTGTAAGGATCCCCATTTCTGATCATTTTCCTAATCACTAAAATGTCGAAATGAACAGGAACAGCACACGTTACAAATTAATACAATTTTTAATATATTAATATTAGTTAAAATTAACCTAATAATATAATAATACTATTTAAATGAGATGGAGCTTTGAAGTGACTAAATTCAGTTACTTAACTATAGATTCACACATTCGATAAAAATCATTAGAATTCACTCAGACCTGGATTGGTATTTTCTCTAATACAAATAGAGGTTAACTGACTTGCCAATGTAGCTGATATTTGGTGAGCTAGGTTCAAACGTAATTAGTCTGATTCCAGAATGAACAGTCAAAAACAATGTATTAATGAATGCTTCTTAGAATATGATATCAGGATACCACTAACATAATGGCTTGTATGAGGAATTACAGGTATGATGCCTTTTTGGAGGGCATTAAATCAACAGCAACTCAATGACAATCATCATAACCCTCATATTTTTTTTTACATTATTTAGACTAGACTGTAGCATCAAGAATCCAAGACTCTAAGTGCTGCCTCTAAAGAAAAGAAAGATATTATAAAGTAATGAAGAGTCTCTGGACCTTCTACACGCAATCTGTGAAGTCAATATGGATACATGGCTATCATAGTGCACTGGAGACTATTACATAAAACTATGCATGTGCAGTATATATTCAATAGGATTTGACCTTCATTAACTCTGTAAACATCACAATTATTTGACTCAAATATAAGGATGGAATAGTTCCAACTAGAGCATGCCTGTGAAAAGGAGAGGACAACTTTGAAGAGTAGTTCTCCCCTTCTTCCATGTGGGTATTAGGATTTGAACTCAGAAGGCTGAGCTTGCTGGCATGCACCTTTACCCTTTGCCATCTTGTCAGCACCATGCTCAAATTTTATAGCTTCTTTTTTATAGAATTAAAGGAAAAGTAAAGCTAAGTAAGACTGAAATTAACCCATTGTACTCTAAGAATACCATTCAATAGTTTATTTGATTCTTCACAGCCTTTAAGAAACTTGGTCAGCCCTAACCTAAGCACATATACATGAAAGTGATGCTAAATAGACTTGGTAATTTGCATGTGTTAATATGAAGAAAAGAGATCGTTAATTTGTTAGAAAGTCAGAGGGTAGATGGGAGAAATTGAAGTGGGGAGAGAGGTGGAAATGATGTAGATACATGTATGAAATCCATAAAAATATAAAAACTTCAATAAATAAACAAAATGTAAGAGAATAGTTGCAGAATTTATATCTGAAAAGGACATGTGTAACAGGCAGATGTGTTCCTCTAATTACTAATGCAACTTAACCTAAAATACATGCATTGTAATAATACAAAGTAGCATAAACCCCAGCCCTGTTGTGGTCTCCAGGGACAAGGCTTCCAATTAAAAATCTCTGCCCAAGTAACATTTCCAGCACAGATATCAATCTTGCTGCAACATCTTTAATATTGTTAATGATTGGATCATTCTGAAGAGAGCTTAAAAGCCTGTAGAAGATAGAGGCAGACATGAGGTATGTAGGTAGAAGGTTACACAATGGGTATAGAGAGTGATCTGAGCATATTAAAGATGTGTACCAGAATTCAAAGAACTAGAGGAGGAACACTTAAAAAGTAACACTTGAATATTAACCAACTGCTGCTTTTCAAATAAGAACTTTGGAATGAAGAGATAATTTGCAATTTCCCTTTGGGCCTGTTTGCACAGGCAAAATCAAATGAATGGCTGAGGTGATCAATACTAGGAACAATGTTGTATACAGACTAGCAAGCCAAGAAATATAAAAAGTGAATAATCAGAACAAAACAACAAGTCTTTGCTATCCTGAAAATAGAGTAACACATCCCCTGAATGTGATGGGAAACATTCCTGAATTAATGATGTTCATTAATTGAATCATTGTCTAAGCGTTCAAGCTACCTTTGTTTCCTTCTAATATCAATGAACACTGTGGTAATTAGTTTGGGCAGTTCCATTATGAGTGGAAAAAGCAAGTTGTGTTTTGATTTAGTAGCATGCCATTTTCACCATCCTCCTGCAGGATCAGTGATGTAATTATTCTCATTTTATGTAAAAAGAACCCAAATATTCAATCTTCCAAAAGTTCCACTGTCTAATGCTGTAGCATACTGAATGCATCCTATCTAGTCTGAGCTCAGAAGCTGTTCAGAGTCATTCCTAGTTTGTACTTGCATGGGAACACACACACACACACACACACACACACACAGAGAGAGAGAGAGAGAGAGAGAGAGAGACTGGCCTTTTCTTTGTTTCTCTTTAATCTTGAAATCTCCACCTTAAGTGGCCCCCTCTCAGGGTCACTAAATATGTTATTTCTCATCACAACACACCCCTCTACTTTCTGATCAGTGACACACTCCTCTGTTTCAGATGCACTCAACATTGACTTTAGAGCTGGGTCTTCCTCGTGCGTTCTTTTTTTCTTCACTTCTCAGTTTCCAAACTGGCTTTTTGCTGATGCTGAGAAGCCAAGCAGAGGAGAGGATACCTGAAGGAAAATGAGGATTATTTGGGTCTAAGTGTGGCTTTCATTAAAATGATCTAAATCAACATGTGGAAACAAAACGAGAGGAAGATATAATTACAGAAACTAAAAGGAAGATTATCATAACTTTAAAATCAGAATCATATTTAACTATAACACATAGTAGCCAAGAACAAAGAAATGATTTCTAAATCCACACTACTATGGATACTGATGTTTTTATATATATAAGCTTAAAATTAAAACACAGAATATGTATCAGGAAAACACCACATAGCTCATCTTGACCGTCTTTCCAAATTATGTTTATTTTTTGTATTTTAAAATACTTTTTTTTTCTGTTCGAATTAAAAATAAGACAACTTTATCCTAATGAAATGAACTCTCATTGCATCTGAGCAATAAAAGTTAATGAGCTATTAAACACTCCCAGAAATTGTTGTCTATCTAAATGACTTATTTTAAGAGTCAAATGCTGTCACTCTTCCCAGAAGATTGGCTACTTTGACTTTTTGACAAATAAGGAAGATTGAAAAGCTCTTTACTCTGGTAGAAGGCAAGTGGAACAGCAGGATCTACTTACTGACTTCTGTGAACATATTCTTTTTTTTTTTATTTTAAGTATAAAATTTCCTGGAGCTTGAAGAAATCCTTTTTTCAGAGATTTCATGAGGACTTTTAAATATTATTTTATTTGTTATATGAAACTGCCATATATTTATACAAAGTGTTTTGATTCGATCTGTCCACCATTGCCTACATCCGACTCCTGATTGCTCCTACAATCCAGCTCTCTACTAAATTCATGTTTCCATATTTTATTTGTTTGATTTGTTTTTGTTTATGTAGTTGTTTTGTTATGTTACTAATAGTCCCCTGAGTCTAATTAGTGTTGCCTATATGTGCATGGATATAGGATTAGATGTTAAGGCATGGGCAACCCACCAGCAGCCAGAGACTCAAAGGAGAGGGTCTCTTCCTCCCTTGGCAGCAAGCAGTTACCAATCCCTGCCTACCCGTATGTGGGGTTTCAGAGGCCACCTCCTTAGTCTATGCTGAAATTTTGTCTAGACTGAGATTTTTACTTTTTTGCCTATAATGTTACCATTCTTGCTGTGAGCCAATGTATGGGACACCCATGTCACACCAGAAGTCAGCATTTCAATTTTCCTCTCCATCTGCCAACTCTTATGTTTTCTAAGTCCTTCTTCCATAGTGATGCTATGTTGGATGAGACAAGGTTGATACAAATGATTCATCCATAACTAAGCATTTACAGTTATTTATACTGACTACTTATGAGTCTTGCATTAAAAACTAACCACTATAAAAAGAAGTACTTCTGAATCAAGTTGCCACCAACACAAATCTATGGATAAAACATATAAATAGAAGAAAATTTTGAGAGCATGGCTGTTTAGGAAAACACAAGTGCATTCTTCCCAGAGCTTAAGATCTCCCAAGTCATGGGCTTTTGCCTGGCCTTATAGTACTATGCATGAAATCCCTAATGCAGAGTCGGTCTCAAATGCAATGACAAAGCCAGGTGTGCTCCAGGATTCACCTTTCTCTGTTCATTGACTACAGAAACCATTGACCAGTTACTTGATGCACCTGCTGCCATGCCTACCCCACAATATGGGACATACACTCTCTTAAACTTGGAGCCCAGATAAAAAGCTTTTCTCAAGCTGCTCCTCTCAGACATGTTCAAAGCTGTGAGAAAAGTAACTAAAATATGGAAATTCTCAAAAGTATCAATGATTATTCTCATAAGGTTAAAACTAGTATTGCCAATCTAAAGAATGCATCATGTTAGACAAAAGGAGATATTGATGCCCTTACGAAAAAGCCAGAGAAGAAAGTATGAGTGACTATGCTCATTAGAGTAACAGAGATTCACTGAAAATAGAGTGGCAGCCAATACCAATCCTGATATGTCAGAGGTGCCAGTGCATTGCATGAGTCAATGTTGAGTTTAAGAGTTCTCATAGGAAATCGCCCTTTATGTATCAGATGAATTTAAGTTTGAGATTACCAGTGGGAGAGACTTTGAAAAATAAATGAAATGTTCCAATAAGGAAAGAAGCAGTAGTTTCTCAAAGGGGCCAACGACATATTATATCTGTCAGCGGTGCAGGATTATGCCAGGCTCTTCGTCTCAGATCATGAGGAGATCAGACTCAGGTGCAGAAGGGACTTTCTGAAATGGGAATCAGTGGAGTTCAAAGAGAAGACAACTATCTAACCTTCTGAGAAAAACTTGGCAAATGCAGAAGATTTCATTTATGTGAACTGGGATATGTTTAAAGTGACATTTTGCTATTCTTTTTACATTTGTTCTTTTAGTGTGTGTGTGTGTGTGTGTGTGTGTGTGTGTGTGTGTGTGTGTGCACATTTGTGCATTGCAGTGCTTGGGGAGGCCAGAGAATAAATTCTGGTAGTTGGTAGTCAGTTCTCTATTTCCATCATGTTCATTTTGGGGATCAACCTCAGGTCATCATGTTTGATAACAAGCACATAGCAGCTGAACCACATCTCTGTCTCTAAACTGATGAATGTTGTCATGTGATTAAATAAAATAAGTGTGTATTTTAACTGTATATTTCTAAGTTTGCTAAAGGAATGAACTCATGCTCTCTGTATCTTATGCACAGTATAAAATGTTACATCTTCTCACGATTATCCCTCATCCATTTTTTTTTAAGATCCTCTGAGTACACATGGCTGCAGACTGTGAGACATTCCATGAGTGGGTGGTAATTTTGCACATTTCTATAAGCAGCTTTGATGTTCAGCATCATCCCATCATGGAGTAAGGCACTGTAGATCATCTTGAATGATCTGTAACTTTTATTAGTGCCTAATTACTCTGAGTAGGGTCTGAATCAGAGTGCAGAAATAAAGTGTGAGATAATCACCTTGCTTGATGCTGGTTTGTAACTAAAAGACAGTCAGTCTTTCAACAAGTATGATAGGAACCAAAACATGCTTTCATAGTTGAAGTTCGCCTTAATCGAAAAAAATCTATTTATAGTTTCCTAAATTTTTAACACAAATTAGTGTTGTTGATTTATACAGAATTCTTCTATTGACATGATAGTCTAATTTGTTTCTTCCTTCCATTTATCTAGCTACTTAAAGAAAAATCAAGTTGTATCACTGGCAGAAATACCCCTGGGAATTGTTAATATAATTTTATTTTGTATTCTTACTCAATTGATCTTTCATTGTTATGAGACCATCTTCTTTATTATTGGTAATATTCATAGTTCACAAATCCATCTTGTTTGATATTAATACAACCACCCTAGAATGTTTGACCAGTACTTTCTTGATGTATTTTTCAGTTACAAGTTTGAGGGTGATTTTACATGATAGTTTCTCTGTGTCTATAACTTTATGATTGAAAAATTAAAATGGCATTTCTTTAAATTAGCATATATTCTTCGTACATAGCAATGTGCTTCAAAAAAGAAAACTTTCATTCTAGTATGTTGTGTATCTTTACCATATCCACCCCATATCCTCTGCTCTCTCCTCTAAACTGTATTTAACAAATAATCCTTATATTATCACTTTTACATCATAACTATACATATGCAAACTTATACAAGGGTATTTACACATATATTCATTTTAAGTTTCACATATAAAAGAAATACCATATTTTCTTTTAGAGTGTGGCTTATTTCACATAAGATGGCAATCTACAGTGTTTTTTTTTTCATGCAAACCATATAATATTGTTTGTGATCATGGCAAAATAAAATCCTATTATGTACATATACCTTTCACGTTATCTGCCCATTCATCTGTCAGTGTTGAGATTATTTCCATGACTTAGTGACCATAAAAGTGCCATGATATTTATGGGTATGTAGATATTGTTATGTTGTAGCATGCTTACTTAGATACATCTGGTTATATTCCTAGAAGTAGAAAAGCTAAATTATATGGTAATTTTATTTTGAGTTTTTAAAGAATGTTTCATAAAGATTTCCACAGTATTCAGACTCATTTCTGTTCTCACCCACTGTGCAAAATCATTCCTTTTTGCCCTCAGTATTCACCATCTCATGCCAATGATAGCTGTGACTGAGATCAAATGAAATCCAAAGGTAGCATTATTTGCATTCCTCTGGCACCTAGAGATGGCAAGCATTTTTTCATATGGAGATTGACCATTTGGACTTCTTTTTTAACAAAATATAATTATGTGACATTTTATTTTCCTTTCTTCCCTTGCCCCCTCCTATGAGCCCCCAACCCACTCTCCCAATTTATTTTCTGGTTTTCCTTAACTGTTGATATACATGTTATTTTTTCCCAAATAATATAAATAATACCTGCTCTATTACATAAAGTTGCCTTGATGTAGTATTTCAGAACTGACCATTTGGTATTAGATAACCAATTAGTGGGTTCTTCCTTGAGGAAAACGATTTCTCCTGTCCTCAGATTTCCTTGATTCTCTATATTCTCTTCCAGGGTTGAGACCAGCGAGACATTGCTCTTCCTTGTCAGCGTGTCCATTGGCATCTTCGTTGTTTAGGTCTTTGCAAACAGCCATGTTAGTTACAAATCATCTTCACATTTAATTTGCCCATTAGTTGATTAGACCATGTGGCATTTGATATTTGGTTTATTTCATGCTTTATATGTTCCAAATATTAATACCAATCAGTTGTAGAGCAAATAAATTTGTTCCTCTATTGCGTAGACTGTACTTTTAGTGGTTTTCTTTGTATACATTTTCATTTAAATATTTAATGTATTTTTAATTCAAATGTTATTTTAAAGTTGCTTTTATATTATCTACTTTCATTATATTCTTTCTTCTACCCCAAATTCCAAGTCTTACAAAATCCTCCCCATTCTTTTCATCCAACTTAATGTTATCTCCCTTTCTCTAAGGAAAAAAAAAGAGAAAAGGAGCTCCAAAAATTTTTTTAAAAAAATCAATATATATCAAAATAAGCAAAGTAAAAGTTAAAAAAAATCAGAGATGAAAATAGCCAAACAAAACAAAACTTAAAGTACATAAATGCACACACTCAAAAAAATTATGGAGTCTGTTTTGTGTTGACTCCTGGGCATTGGGCCTGTCTTCAAATATGGTTAATAACTTTCACATAAGATATCAATTGCAAATATATTTTTGACTAGGGATGGGGCTTTAGTCTACTTTCCCTTCTTGGTACTGGGATTTTTTCAGTTTAAACATGTGTAGATCTTGTACATACTGCCAGTCTCTGGGAATTCCTGTGTGTCCAGAAGATGCTCTTTCCTTGAACTAGTCCAACATCTCTGGTTCTTACAGTCTTCCACCATCCTTTTCTGAATAGATTTCTGAACCTTGAGAGAATGAGTTTGATGAAAACATACCATTTAGAAAAAAGTGATCCAAAGTCTCATTCTCTATACATTGTCCAGTTGTGAATATCTTTTTTTTTCATTTCTTTTTTTTTTTTTGAGCTGAGAATCGAACCTAGGGCCTTGTGCTTGCTAGGCAAGTGCTCTACCACTAAGCTAAATCCCTAACCCATGAATATCTTTTTTAATTGACATATAATGTATCAAGAAGCTTCTCTGATGATAACTAAGTGATCTATAACCTCCAATCTATAGGTATAGAAACATCATTAGGAGTTATTTTATTGCTATCTTCCTTTAGCAGTATAATAGTAGAAAACCTTCCCCTAAGCTCATTACCTATCTAGTCTTAGGTACTTCACCATTTTTAGTAGCATCAGGTATAGGTTCCAACTCATAAGTGAGTCTTCAACACAGTAGTAGTAGTAGTAGTAGTAGTAGTAGTAGTAGTAGTAGTAGAAGTAGTAGTAAAAATGTGGTTCATTACTCCCATTTGCTCCATGATTGCACCAGTATATTTTGCAGGAAGATCTCTGCCATAGGACACAGGGTTTATAACTGGATGAAACAGATAATTACTCTTTTCCTCTGATAGCATGTAAAACATTTTCTAGAATCATACATGTCAACTAGAAGTAAACTTTCTAGTTGGTCACAAGCTCTGTTTCTCCATGTTTGAGGACAAAAGTAAGTCTTGTCTCCAGCAGCAGAATCTTACCATTAGGTTATGAAGAGTAAAATCCTTGTCAATTCCATGTGAGGTTTGGATGGTTTTACTGGGCCCTATTGGCCAATGTCTCATCTGATGTAGCATATTCATGAAACTGGAAATTTTACTTGGTGGGGAAAGATGTATAGTTGGGACATTGTTTCCACTATCATATGGTGACCCCATTAAAAATCATTTCATATATGTATATCTTTAGAAAGCATTTGCATTTGCAATAATAGCTTTCCATGTGGCATTTCAAATGACCTTTAGTGTTAGATGTGTCTCCCTATATTTTGTTGACTTTTACTTTAAATGAAATTTATAATCTCATACTTTAAGTGTTCTATTTAGTGTGTTTTTATTGGTTCAAATTATTTTATTTCTTTCTCTGTCAAATTTCTTTTTTATTTTTATTTGAGGTTCTATTTAATGATTTCTGCTAATTTACTAACCATACTGTCTCATTAAAACTATTGTCATTGGTCTAATATTTATATTCTGTCACTATAGACTATACTACTTCATATATAATATAAAAACTTCAGACTAACATATTTTGTCTCCACAGTTATCAATAGATAAACAGATACATATGTAGATAGATAGATAGATAGATAGATAGATAGACAGACAGATAGATATTACATTCTGTTCCTACAGAATACAAAGCTAGGACAGTGCGTTATTCAGTGATCTGCTGCTGTGAATAGACACCATGACCACAACAACTCATAAAAGAAAGTATTTAACTTAGGTTTGCTTACAATTTCAGAGGTTCAGTTCATTTTCATCATGGTGGGCAGCATGTCAGCATACAGGTAGAGATGGTACTGGAGAAGCAGTTGAGAGTACTATGTCTCAATCTGAAAGCAACAGGAAGAGAGACACTTGGATTGGCTTAGGCTTTTGAAACCTCAAAGCCCACCCCTAATAACACACTTCCTCCAATAAGGACAACCTAATCCAACCAGGCCACACCTCTGAATTTCTCTCAAGAAGTGGCACTCTCTAATGACCAAGCATTATAATATACGAGCCTATAGGGGTCATTCTCATTCAAATCACCAAAGAGAGTCATTTTTACGTAAATATTCTACACTTATAGGAAGATAGTTCATAAATTACAAGATACTTGTTTTAGATACTTACACACTATGCCAGAAATTTCACCTTTTGTGTGTGGATTTTAGTTTATCTGTAGAATTTTCCTTCAAGAAAATTAACTCTCTTTAACTGATCATTGGTGAATGCTTAGTGTCCAAACTTTAATTATATTTTTATTTTAACTGTTATTTTATGCTTTTCATGTCTGTTGTTGGGGATCTTTCATCACACCTTTGTTAGACCATTAGACATTGTCATACTGGTCACTTAGTTTTCTTGGCATATTTTCATGTTGGTGTGTTAGTGTGGAAGCATTAGTGAATTCCATAGTGGCTGCACTAATTTATACTTTTACTAGAATTAAGTAAGTTTTTTTTCATAAATCCTTTTAAAATTCATTGTGGCTAGTTATGAAACTGGGATAAAAAAAACAATCTTGGATCCTTATGAATCTGGAGAATAGAACAATATTGCATGTAGAAAACTTCCAAAATACAAATCCAATGCTGATGGAACCTCACATGAGTATTTAGGAATTAGACTTCTGAAATAGGAACGTATTCCCTAAACTTTCCTCAGTTTATTAAAGGTATCTCCTATAATGAAATACTGTGAAGAATTTGGTTTTTGGGTCCTTTATAGAACTGCTCAGTGCTAGGAAGTAGCACAGGTTCATTGCCAACTAGGAGCCTGGGAAATCAAATATCATCAGAGAATATTTTAAAAGACTCATGCAAAAAATCTTTTATTTAAAAAAAGTATTAAAATGAAATCATGCATGACTTCAAATGTATTCAGATTTCTCTGTAGTATGTAACAATAGTGCATTTTATCAGATTACATTTTCAATAAAAAAAAAAAGCATTTGAATGAGTCTGATGTGATTTCTGCCTCAATCATAAGGGTGACCTACACAGGTATCTTTTCTTTCTCCAATCATTTCCTTTCTGCTCTCTCCATCTGTACTTTAACCTGTTAATATGTGGGTGAATATAAGGAAAAGCAAATCATTTTGACCTTTAGTGTAAAGTCATTTTTGAATGATCAAAACAGCACTATTTTCAACACTAGAAAGTTTGAATCTTAAGATACAAAAACACTTGCCATTTCTCAGCAGTCTGGGAGGAATGATAATGTAACCACTGCTTGAATGATAATTTTATCTACATAGTGGCCTTCCATCCTCTCGTCTTCACTGTTTATTAAGACTTCTGCCCGGAGATATATGTTTAGCCACGCTGTTTTAATAGAACATATTAAATTTTAAAATGATTCAAGGACAAACACTGGACTTCAGCTCCCTGTAGGACGCCACATTTTCCTGCATCATTTCCCTCCTTTACTAGCAGCTATTTTACCTCTAAACCGGGTAAGAGGGAATTATGCAGGAAAACTGCTATCAGCTGCTACCCCTGCTGGATTACGCAACCCAAAGCATAATAGCTTTCCCAGTGACGCCTCTGACAGCTTGGGCAAAGCCATTAACTACTGCTAACACCTAAGGGGAGAATGACTCCCAAGGTTCCTAGATTTTTATACCAACAAAAAGAAGTTATTTCAAATGCAGAAATCCAGGCCCCACCCTTAGAAACTCTTCCTCAGCTGTTTTAGGATAACACAAGAGAATGCACATTTTTTACATCCTCGGCTATTTATAAATTAATGTACTGAATGAATAGTTTATTTGAATGTTATTGTGGGAATATCTATACATGCCCAAATGAAAATTAGATAGGCCTGGAATTTGAAATGCCAGCATGGACCAGATAGGTCAGAGTCTAAATTACTAGTATTTTAAAATAAAATTAGAAATGGATAAACTGCGATGCTTTAGCGTTTGTATGTGCTTCTTTAAGAATTATTACAGTGCACTATACAAGCTCAGTGATGAGTGCTGCCTTTATTGTGTTGCATGTATGTGAAATTAGGTGTGGCTTAGATGTCTCTAGGCACTGTTTATTTTCTGGCCCCATTATATACTGAATCACTTAAAAAAAAAAAAAAAGCTGAGGATCAAACCCAGGGCCTTGTGCTTGCTAGGCAAGCACTCTAGTACTGAGCTAAATCCCCAACCCCTGAATCACTTTTATTGACCAATGTAACTTGTGTATTTATTGGATAAGTTAATCCTCACCATTTTATATTCTTTTCACGCACATAACATCACATATCCATATACTCAAGAATTATATACTTCAAAATTCTTGGGTTATTTCTTCCATTGACTAAT
This sequence comes from Onychomys torridus, assembly GCF_903995425.1. Lineage (NCBI taxonomy): Eukaryota > Metazoa > Chordata > Mammalia > Rodentia > Cricetidae > Onychomys > Onychomys torridus. The sequence continues at coordinate 26,417,219 of NC_050447.1, read as the reverse complement.
TTCTAAAGGACTTTTCATTTTCACCTGGTTACTGCAGGATGGTAGAGTTTCCTTATATTGAAGTTTTGATGTTACTGGGTCCAATTGGAGATAGATGCAAGAAGAGTCACTTAGATTGCACTAAAGAGATCTTTGGTGACTGAGAATCACATAGAGACTGATGTTATTAGCTTCACTATTTAAAAGTTAGTGTATTATATTGAATATTTTCTGATGGACAATTTCAACATATAAGTAAAAGAGGCATACTTTTGGAGTTCAGAAAAGATAATCTGACACTTGAGTTAGATTGCAATGAAGATTCTAAACCTCACCAAAGAGTTTAGAAAAAGATGAAGGAACATAAACATAAGAATTTATGGGATGAAAGGGGAAAGCTTCTCTATGTTTTACCATTTTGACAAACCAGTCCTTTGTTCTAAGCCTAGCACAGCGACCTCTTTTCACATACATTCCTTTCTCAATTTGAGCTAAGGACTGAAATTTAAAGCAAATCAGAGTGGAATCATGGGTCATGGCCACTGGAGCCAGATGGAAAGACATGAATGACAAGTAGAGAGTAGAAAACCAAATAAATACATGATATTTTGTCTAATTACAGCCTTTTACTTGTTTTCTGGGACAGAAGTATTCAAGACTGATAATCATATCTTAACTTCCCCAACATCCACTTTTTATTTAATAAGGATGAAGTAAAATTTATAGAGATTCTTTAGAAGAACACATATAGTCTGTCTTGTACAAGTAATAAAGATAACGATCTCCTCAAAGAATCACACAGTTGGTGAACAGACAAAAACTATTCTACTACATTGCACTTTGCTGGGTAGGATACTGGCAGAGGCTTTCCTTTGTTAGGGAGCTCTGGTAGGCACTTGATGCTGAATTACTGAAAACAAAATTAATTGAATGTATCAATGTGTATTTGAATGAAATTAATATGGAATTTGGCTAGGAAAAATAGATTAACACCGTTTGTGGTGCTTGAGTAGTAAAGCATTTATGGCTTGTGTCCGTATGTGCAGAGAAACAATTCTAAACAGGAGAACAGATGATAGGCCCAAACAAAATGATGATTTCTCTTGGATAGTTGATATCTTTCAAATCAAAGCAAGTTAATTGGGTAGTAATTCAGCTCAGGTGCTTCTCTTCTCTCTCACATTCTATACTTACTTCCAATGATTAAATTTTCAATATTTTGACACAAGTGTCCTTCACTTAAATATCTATTTTAAAGCAAATTCACTGTAGTCCTTTGTATATTTTTTATCGTCTCTATGGATGATCACAAATCAACTTCAGTGCAAAGCAGATTAATCTATGATTTCTAGTTTCTTACTATCTTCATGTGTTCAGTCAACACATAAAGGCAGAAAAACCAATCGGCTGATGATAGGTTTCCAAGATGTTGGCATTTAATATGTTATTTTCTGAATCCTCCAGGAGAGCTCAGTAAAAATCTGGCTATTGTTCTTTTCCAAATTCTCTAAGATGCATTTATCCTAAAATGCAATCTTTATACTTCTTCATAAATCTAAATAGTTAAAACACTCTTTCCAGATCTACTAATATTTATAAAAACTTTAAAATTCTCACTCAAGAAAAATGGAAAGTGATTCCTGAAGCAGTTTTCACTTCGGTGGGTCAGTTATGCCTATGTCCCTTTTAGAATATGAAGGTCATATTGGTCTTCATACTTGACTCCGCAGAACCTGTAGTGGGATAAATCTATCTTTCTTCTGAGCATTAAGGGATCTGTAAAAGATGCATGGAGCATTTGTGTAAGAAAGAGCCTGCTAATTAAGTCCATGAGGAAAAGCCAGTAAAATCCACAGCACCAGAGCAGTGTCACTGATAGTGCACGGACACTGGATTTTGTGATGCCTGTATTCTTCTGTGGAATCCCAAAGGCTCCCTGATTCATAATATAGTTATGGCTAAAGTTATTTTGTAATATGCTATTTTGTTTTCCTATGTAACAAGGATAAGCTGTGTGATGTCTTCTCAAGGTATAACATTCGATGTTGGATAGCTTTTTTCTTGTTGTTTACTTATATTTATTTTGAATATTTAGTTTGTGCATACATGTACTAGAACTTGTTTGTACATGTAGATGTAGAAGTCAGAGACTGATGTCAAATATCTTCCTCAATTGCTTGTTTTATTTGTGTGTGTCTCTGTCTCTATCTTTCTGTTTTCCTGTGTGTCTCTCTATCTCTCTGTGTGTGAGTGTGTGTATGTGTATACATCTAACTGTGCATGTACATTCATGTGAACAACAATACATAAGGAGGTCTAAGGAGACTTTTCAGAAGTTGGTACTCTCCTTCCTCTATGTAGGTTCCAGAGATTATGCTCAAGTCATCAGGCTTGTCAACAAATACCCTTGCTTGTTGAGCCAAACCATAGGAACCATGCATCTTAATTTTGAGACAAGTTCCTTCACTGAACTTGGAGATCAAGATCACTGATTTGGCAAAACTATCTGGCCAGAAAAGCCCCGGAACTTCTTGACTCTTCTGCTCAATTACTAGTGAAAGGCTCTTGCCATCGTACAGCAGCTTTGTGCTAAAGATCTGGTCTCAGATCTCATACTTCAATATCACATACTTTATGAACAAGTTATCTTGCCAGCCCTGGATATCTTTGTAATTGTTTAAAAAATCATATACTTTCATCCACCAAAGACCTTGGCCACTTCTTTTTTCCCCTCATTTCTGAGGGTAGCAGCCAGAGACAGAAATGCTTCTCTCGTGCTCTTTCTCATTTATTGTTGTCCTTGCTTTTTTAATAAAACATTTTTAGAACTCTCTTCACCACATTTTTAGACAAGTTTTGTTAAAAGGAGACAAAGAAACATTGCAGAAAATACATTAGACTTGATTATACTTCCCAGTTTTCAGATGAGAATCCTTGAACAAGTCACTTTATCTTTTAAAATCCTCCTCATATGTACAATGAGAGTCCCATATCGATTCCTCTCCTGCCACAGTAAATTATACACAGATAGAAGACAGCCAATTGTATTCATTTTATAGGGAGACCTTAAACTTGAGGGATAAAAGAACAGAATGGTTTTCTGTTTTGGTTTTGGTTTTTGTTTCTTCTTGTTGTTTTTGTTCTTTACTGTTGTTGTAGTTTTGTTTTGCGTTTAGAGCCCTGGGAGACATTTGAAAATTCATGCTACTTCTAGAGGCAAGGACAGACTCCTTCCTTGTCTCTCCTGTCTTCTGTTGCAGCAGGCACCCCTTGGCTTATAGCCAAATCATACCATCTCTGCCTCAGGCACTCTATTGCTCCATTGTTCCTTCTTTTCCCCTGTGTCAAATTTCATTCTTCCTCAGTTTTGCACAGATAAGTATTAAAGGATTTAAGTCCCACTGAGTAATCCTATGCGAACTCCATGTTACACAATTTTAAGTCAATTACCGACAAAGACTCTTTTCCAAGTAAGATCACATTCCTAGGTTCTGTGGATTAGGTTTTGGCATGATTGTATGTTGAATCAGCAATAATAGCATTAAATTAATGTTCTACCACTCACCACAGTGGGCACATGAAGAATACTGAAACCAGAACTATAAAGACAGCAAGCAAGCACAATCTTTTCTGGGCCTTATCCCACTAAATACCATCTTCATTTGATGTAAAACACTTTATATTAATGCTCTAGAAATGAGGAACCTATTTTCTTTAGAACGAAATCCTTAAAACCTGCTTATGTTTCTGTGGCCTACTGTCTGTACATTTCCATTCCCAAATGACAACTAGCTAGATATTTATAGAGCCCTGGTGCTGGAGGAGCTGTGATGCAGTAAAAACTCCAAGTGTGTTTTCCTATGTTAAAAAAGTGCTAATGCATTCTATGTGTAATTGTAGACTGTTGACTAAACATTCCACTTGGTGTTAATCTAGGAGATTGTAAAAAGATCCCAGATAACGTTCTCTTTTGAAAGCCAGACAGATCAATGTTTTATGACTGGGTGTCTTTTATTATTAAAGATGATAATATCTGGTAATGATTCAACATATAACCATTAAGATGATAGACTCCAGGTGACAGGATGGACAATCTAAAAGAAAAAAAGGATAAGGCAAAATAGCAAAGAGTAAGACCACAGTATAATTACACATCTCAGAATACACAGCTATTTGTGGAATACACATATACATTTAATGAACTTTGCAAAACGTTATAATAATGATACAAAAGAAAACTGGCTTCACAAAAATTTAATTTTATGAACTTGTTACTGTGAAACTAATCCCCCATGGACTCTGTTTGGAGTCTGAAAATGTGGGTGAAGTGTAGATGTTCCATTTGCTTCATAACCTTAAGTATTAGACACTGTGTGTACATGCTTTCACTGTGCTGAGCATGCACAGACTTAGCAGTTTCTCTGGCTTTGCCCAGGGTTTATAAATAAACTATAGTTATAACACAATGATAAGAGCTTAATCAAAACCCTTGTCCATACTTCCTAGATGCCACACCAGCTTTCATTTGTGTTGACCTCATGACTGTTTTCATTCCTTTTGACTTGACCAAGAAAATTTTAATTAAATTTGCAAGTCAAATATCTCAAAAAGGCACAATATCTACTGATTAACTCTTCAGCTATTTACTTTGTAATAAATAGTTGCCTGGCAGAGCCTTTTTTAAAGCTGGCTCCCTTATTGTTATTATTTTTGTCTTACTTGCATATAAAAGACAAAGAAAGAAGGATTAACTCCATGGTTTTAAATAAACGGGTTCCCGAACCAAAGTCATAGTTTGGCATTAGGGCCACCACATAGGAACTCCACTGAAGCCATTTGAAACTAGGATGTACTACTGTGTTATCTAAAATTATAGACTGTGTGCAAAATATTGGCAGAAATTATAATGAACACTTTTATTAAAAATGCAAAGGACCAACTGGAAGAAATTAAGGGAAGAAATAAAAGGGAAGGAATGAAAGAAGGAAGAAAGAAGAAGGGGAGGGAGGGAGAGATAAAGGAAGTGAAGAACAGGGAGGAAATTAGTGAAAATTGAGATATAAATTATACAAAATTATGTATGTAATCATATAGAAAAACAGGAAAAATTGTAAAATTACCAATATGCATTATTTATCTCTTTAAATTAGATTTCATTTTTTGTTTGTTTGTTTGTTTGTTTGTATTTTGGGGTTTTGTTTTGTTTTGTTTTTTTGGGTTTTTTTTTGTTTTGTTTTTGCTTTTTTTTGAAACAGGGTTCCTCTGTGTAGCTTTGCGCCTTTCCTGGAACTCGCTTTGAAGACCAGGCTGGCCTCGAACTCACAGAGATCCACCTGCCTCTGCTTCCCTGGTGCTGGGATTACAGGGGTGTGCCACCACTGCCCCACCCTTTTTTAGCATGGAATGTATGTGTGATTACAACAAGGTATTAACCTGACCTTGAAACTGGACAAACATACTGCAACTTGATGGTTTTGACAACAGAAATGTATTTCTTAGAAACAAGAAGCCCAAATTTAGAGACTCTGATGAGGAAGGTTTCATCCTGAGGCCTCTTCATTGGCAAATAGGGGACTGCATAGATGCTCCCATGTAGTTCCTGTGTGTGAGCACGGAAAGCAGGCAATAGAGAATGCCAGTTCTGCAGCACCTCTGCCTTCCAAATCACTAATTCTAAATGATCATGCCTTCTAATATTATGGCCTCATTAGTCGTGCCATCTCCACAGATAGCAACACTGTGTTAGTTTTAATGAAGGAAACTGAGAGGCCCAAATCCAGCAACTTCGCAACAAATGCAGCTATTCCTAAAAGTTAAAAAAAAAAAAAAAAAAAAAAAAGGAAAAAGTCCAATTTTGAGTGATGAAATACTATTAATAATCATGGGAAAACATGGAATACAAGACAAAGGTATCCACTTTTACAAGTAAGGGGAATTCTATGGAACACTGGTTTTACATGATGGATTTCCCAGCACTTAGGCTGTATCTTCTCTGAGCTTTCCTACTTGCATATATGCTTCCTCAGGTTATTGTTCACTTTCTATGATGCAAAGCACTCACAAAGAAAAATTTATAAACCATCTTTTACATTTTCATAGACAACCATAGGCTATATATGCTTTCTAGTAGTTTGAAATTGAACTATGTCTTTTATTTATTTTTAGCCACATATAACTTCCTTTTTATCAAACTATATGAAGAGAAATGAATGAGAATATAACTTATGACTACTTACTCATTTATTTATCTAACAAATATTTGCTGAACACTCATTATGCATTTAAATTGGTTATTTGTTGCTTGGAACTTTCATCAATTTTCATATCTCCAGTGTCTATCAAAACTCCATTACTATATCATTTTTTACAGTAGCATTCTGATGAAAATGCAAATTATTTTTTGAAGAGCCAGCCACTAAGTTTTCTAGAGACATTTGGAAAAATTTATTCAAAAAGAAATAAAATTTAAATATAAAAACACACAAATTATTCACAATTTAAACTATGGATAAGTCGAGGTAAAGAAAATATCTGTCAAAATTAATAACATGAAAGTTTTGATAAAAAAAAAATGATGGGTCAAAGCATGGAAGGATAGCTGGAGTGTTTCAAACCAAAATATGGTCACTCATGTCACAAAATAATGGAGACTGCGCAAACTCTTGGCCATGCAGGCAATGTAGGAGAAAACAGATCTCTAAACCATTATAGAAGCAGAACTATAAAGGCTCACTCTCTTGACCTATATCTATAGCTATATCAAGAAGGTGTTACCAATATAACAAGAGATATACACTGTCTATAAATTTATGGCTGTAGATTTATACATGAATATAGAAAAATACGCATATAGGTACAGTACGATATTCCTAAATCTATATTAACATATTTATAGCCATATCTATAAATATACCTGTATGTATTTTGGGGAGACACAATCACATCCATTTTATTATATAATAATCCAAAAATCATATGCTTACTGATTAAGTAACAGAGATTCTATGATGGATAGACTGACTAATATTACTACAACATATTTTATTTCTTTACTATTTGAAAACAGATCATAGGTTTAATGAATTAGATGTTATTTGTTGAAGCTAAAGTGATTGCAAATAAAATGGGCTAAATAATGGGACTGATGTCATGAGAAATTATGGACAAGAAAATCATGAATACTGAAATTAAAATATTTTCTTGATTTATTGCCAGAATTTGAAAGAATATTTATACAAAGACTGGAATATGCTGTCCAAAACACAGAAAGTCTATGTATGTGAAAATAGCTATTATTTATCTTGTCCTTCTTATTTATTTATAATATACATCCATCTTTCTTGGCTAAGGTAGGCATAACTCAGTATTTATACCATTCTAGTATTAATGTTAGATAAAACGTGTCTGATGGTATTCATCCATGTTTAATCTCTATTAGACTATTTCCTTCATTAATCAATTCTAAATAAACATTATATAAATAGAAGCAAGATTTAAAAAATAATTTCTTCATGTGGTGCCATGTTCACAAATAACCACTGCAAAGGATAAGGCAACTGAAAATCTCTTATTAAAAGAAACAACATGTAATGTAAATATTGAATACATCACTTAACTGAGAGCATCAGGAAGCCAAGGAGTATGCAGCTCAACTTCACTAGCTAACATATTTGCCTATCCAGTTAAATATTAGCTTCAAATAGAATATGCCATATCCTAAATAGATAGTGCCAAAATATCTCTATTTATTTGAGTAATGCTATTGCCCTATATTTAATTTAAGGAAATGTAAGGAAAAGAAAGAGATCATCTAGTACATACACATGAACTTCAGTCTCTGTGTCTTTTGTCTTATTTGTTTTCTAGTTTATAACACATCCCTGATTCCTCTAATAAGTCATGGGCCAGGACATAGTCTAACACTTATCCTGCTCAAAATGACTAGGTAAATGCCTAAAATACAGTAAGCAACAGCAGAAATCCTAACAGCAGGGCAGACTAAGATGAAACCACAAGATAATCAAATATTAAAATGAAAGAAATCCAAGGATTTCTAGTAATTGAGAAATTAATTTAAAGCCAACTTTAAAGTGAATGGGTATTCCTTTGTCGTCACCTTTCTCTATTATTAAAAAAATGAAACACAATATAAGAGAAACTAAAGAGAAAGAAAAATGAATACATGCGAATAAATACATAACTCAACAACAGTAAACGTATCTTCCAATAAATACCACCAGCCATTTTTACATCTGCTTCAAATCAGAAATCTTTTCATTTAAAACCAGAACACGGTACAGAGGCCAACTATAATTTCTTCTACTCATAAGACTGCTTGGGATCTGGTTGATTTAACATAAATAAAAATTAATTTGAATCAATAATACTTAAAAATTAATGAAATACTGATTTTTTTAGACAACGTAAGATTAGGCATAATTGCCAAAACATGACAAGAATTTGGTTTTCTGATCTCTGTTTCATTAATTTATCCTCTATTTCTTAAACATTTTCCATTCTTCTGACCATGCTATTACTTTTCTCATCTCTTCTTGACATCTTAATATGAAAAAATAAGTTATTGCTTTGAAATTTTATGATTTCTTAATATAGTCAAATAGAGTTTGAATGTTACTTTCACATGAGTTTCTGTAGCAGCCTGTGTATTTTTCTTCATTAAATGTTTATCTATACATGCATACATATATACATACATACATACATATGTACATACTTATATTGATGTATCATAATACTTTCTAAATCTCTAGTACTTTTTCCTTGACCAGCTGGATACTAAGCTCTGTACTATTTAACTTCCAAGTATTTAACTTTTCAAAACTTAATTACTGTCTTTCAATAATGGCTAATTTTATATAGTGAGAACATACTTTGAAGTGGTTGCAGAATTTTGCTGTATCATTTCTACATTTCACATTCACTTTGTGTCTTATATAGTTTGTAATGCTGAATGTTTCCAGTGCACTTGAGTAAAATATTTATTCTTCAGTTGTTAAGTAGAATGTTCTGTGGGCTTCTGGTGTGAAAGATTTGACATTTTATCATCACTCAAGTTTTTTTATATTATTGAAAGTGAGATATTGGAGTAGCCCACTATATTTTTGTATTTTGTATGTGATATATTCAACAACACCCTAAATGTATATTGCTTGGTATAATTACTTTCAAACCAGTTAAGATATAAAAGCATAAATTATGTACTTATACTGTCTTTTAAAATTACATGATAATCTTCACTGATATTCTTTATTTTTAACATTCATTTGAATTACCATTTACAATTTTTGCTTTTAGTATGTAGAACACTTCCTTTAGTAAATACTGGTAACAAATTCAGTTATTTTGATATGTGATAATAACTCAATCTTTCTCTGTCTCTGTCTGTCAGTCTCTCTCTCTCTCACTCACACACACACACACACACACACACACACACACACACACACGAACCAGAATTTGGAGATAGCTTTACTAGATTACTGGATGTAATTACTGGTTGACAGATCTAATAATTCTTCATTTGTAAGAAAATTCTGTTGTTAACTGTCTAACCGTTTCTTTTCATATGATGTGAGATTTTTCAATGCTTTAAGATTTTCAGATTTTCCAGTGGTTTGACTATAATGTGTTTTTTCTTTATTTATTTTTGAATATGCATTTCTTTATTCACTCCTTTTCTTCTGAACCATCTTTTAAGACTTCTAATGTCATATCCCTTTATAATTTTCATAAGCATTACCTGGAACTCCTTCTGCTTCCATCTTGCATTAAATTATCTGACAAAAGTTGTATTTTTAGAATTAAAAGGAAATTATTTAAGATTGCTGAAAATAAAAGCAATTGATAAAATAGTTACATTTTATTTATATAACAGCAAGAGTTTATCGACATTATGATTTTACAGTATAACTAAATTTATAAATATTTACTACAACAATAACATATATAGCAGAAACAATAAAATAAACAAAAGATAGGATGTTACTTAAATTTAATATAGTTTATTCACAGATGATATAATAATAAAAGTAAATCATGATTTGGTAAAGAGTAATAGCCTTTAAATTAACAAGGCTCTCTACATTGTTTTATATTATATAACATATATTTCAGTTTTCATACATTTTTACCAAAGTTATTAAAAGAATTCTCATGGAGACTGGCAATTTGCATCTATATTTGTCAGAGAACAGCAAATAGACAATAATAGCACTGTTTCAGACAGAAGCACATGGTAGAAGAGAAAGTTCTGAGACACCTCAAGGCTTAGTATGATATTTTCATGGCTAGAAAGGATGTCAGCAATGAAAGTTTTGAAAAAGCTAAGAAGGCTGAAATAAAATAGGTATCCCTGAAGTGTTGTGAACCCAGTGTGCTTGATTTGTGAGAGACTATTCAGTGTCAATGGGCAGAGGAGAACTTACACTATAATTAATCTTGAGGAAATAATTATCTGTGTGGGAAAAAATAAATTCCATATGACATTGTAAACCAGAAGGGAAACAGTACCTAAAGCAACCTTAATTAATTAAAAGTGTACATGTGTTTAAAACACCAACCATAAAGAGAATGATAAGATTAAAGTTAAAAATTTTATGAAATAAAAATCCAATGTAAGTTTATAAGAAAAATATCTAGAAGAACATTTTGATATGTGTCTTTTAAATATTGACTCTGCATATACAGGTACATTAGCTCTAAGTGCATGAAATTGTTCTTTTATGGTTTAAATATGTTCTGCAGTGATGATTTAATTTAGTTAACTAAAAATAAACATTTTATTAACCTTTTAAGTGAATCAGTAATACACGCAAACAAAAATAATTTTAAAGAAATAGAGTGATTTGATGTTGTCTGGGACCGGCAGGTAAGACCCGAGAAGAAAGACTCACGTACTTCCTTTATACAATAATTTAATTCCTGTATGAAGGACAACACAAATGCAGATTCTGGGATTAGCACAGAAATGCAAGTAGGAGTGAATATTAAATTCTCCAATGCTTTACAGAGTAACAAGCCGTGCTTTTGGTCTGCAACAAGTAGCATTCCTGTGCAGTTTCAATGATCACAGTAGACTACTTAAAGGAAGGACTATGTAGCAGTACTTTCTAATAATAACGTAAATAATGTCAGCCACAAAAAGACAATCACCACGAGAAAAAGACTCATTGTAATTTTATTAATTTTGTGTGATGAAAAATAATTCATATCTTATGTTCTGAACTACAGGACATGAAGCCATCCAACAAATATTCCCTGTGTTAATTAATGGTACTCAGACTTGTCATGTACTTTCTGAAAATACAAAACAACCATGGATTCTTCATCTGTGTTGAGATAATGCTGCCCTGCTTTTAGCTGACTAGTATTTCCTTGTAGGTCACGGAAAAAAAGATTACTGGATCATTTGGTATATTGCTGCTTAACTCTATTAAAAAACCTTTTTGCTGTGCAAATTGCTATATAATGAGGCACAACCAAAAGAAATTTAGAAAAAAAAATTATTAACTCAGAGTGCCTTTTCTGTTTGACTACTTACTAGTAAAGCACTATAGGCCTGCTTATATCTTAAGCAAAATAAAATTACATATAATTGTGCATCTATTTTGGAGAATGATTTCCATTTTTCTACAAAATTCTAATAGAGGTTATTATATGGTGAGATTCAACATAATAAAGCCATTTGAATGGAATAGTTGTCCATTTATTTGACTGTTTTAGAACTCGGTAGGACACTGATGACCAGAAATTGGACAGCTTTGGAATCATAGAGGATATCATTTAGTGACAATAATGAACTAAACCAGCATTCTGATATCTGTGAGTTTGTCAACATTGGAAAATTTCCCGATTGAAATAGTGATTTTGCCCAAATAATATCAGCACAGTAACTATTTTTTTTTAATTTTGACCAAAATACTACTGTGAGACAATAAGGTTCCCATTTTGAATATTGATGTGTTTTTTATTGATTAAAACACAGACTAAAATATACGTAGTGTGTCTATCATTCTCCTGAAGATGATGACCAACTAAAGTGTTCATTTCTAGGATGAAATAATGACTTTAGGGTCAGTATGGGACTAGTCACTTCTCATGGACTTATTTTACTACAAACTGAAATCACAGTATTACATATTACTTAAGTGCTCACAATGATAGCTTCACAAAGCCAATGCTAAATCTAGTATAACTAATGCAAAATGGAATTAAGGCTTTTACATCCCATTTACTTGCCTATATTACAATTATACATAAAGGACTCTGTAGAAATTTAATATTTGTGGTATATCTCCTCCAATTGACAGAAATTTCGATTTTATTATCTCAAGATAAGTGCTTCAGGGTATCCTGACTGTTGTTTAGGTAGCATGGTAGTCAATAAACTTAGCTTTGCATGTCCATATTTCCATCCAGTCTGTCTTTAAGTACAGAGCTTCTCAAGTAGACCTTTTCAATATTGGCAATGTTCTATCTAACTCACTTCTATGATTATATTATAAACATACATACATATCTATGGGAGATGGTATAACATGTACCTTCTAAAAACTCCTTGAAGTTTGTTTTTATATAGTCTATTTTGCATTTACATGGAAATGTAAACTCTTATATTTCCTCAATAGCTTCCATTCATACATTCATACGCTATGTTTTGCTGTAGATATTTTGGTTCATGTCAGTTGATAAAGTTGGAAGAGGTAAGGTAAGAGTAGAAGCTGTAAATTAGCCCTTTGTAGCTGAAAGTAGCTTAAGGTTCACAGGACCTGTGGCATAGAAAAACCAGTACTATTTGGGCATATGTTTTGAAATGATGCAACTAATTGTCATTTTTACTTTTTTTTTTAGATAACTCGCTGAGTATTTTGGCAAAGCATAATGGATTCAACCGCCAGAAGCAAGAACTCTACCTATTACCTATAGTGATCAGTGACAGTGGGAACCCACCTCTGAGCAGCACCAGCACCTTGACTATCCGGGTCTGTGGCTGTAGCAATGATGGTGTGGTCCAGTCATGCAATGTTGAAGCTTATGTCCTTCCCATTGGACTCAGTATGGGCGCCTTAATTGCCATATTAGCATGCATCATTTTGCTGCTAGGTAGGTATCAGCCTTCATAGCCTGACTGTAAATAAAGGTATCAACCTCTAAATTGAAATGTAGTCATCATTCCTTAGGGGAAGAAGAACTCCCAAAGTCAGAAGTTACTATGAGAAGATAAGGTGAGAAAGGTAGCAAAAACTTTGTCTCATTTGACAGGATTTTTGTGGTTATGTGAAACTCATCACCAGTATGGCAATGGAGTTGGGAATGGATCTCTGTACACTCATCCCAACACTAGTTACACAAATCGAAGATTGTAAATGAGTTTAGTACAAGTAGTTTTGTATGCACATTACCATTGAATATAAATGACTCATGGATTGGATAATTGTATCATCAGATCTCAGAGTTCAGTGAGATACAAAGAAAATAAGTAAGCAGATAAAAATATGTGCTCCTTAAAACATTTTATTTTACAGATAATTTTGTTGTTCTAAGGTAAAATTACAACAATGAATGCAAATTGAGAGAAAAGTCCTATTATCCTTCCATTAAAAGTTCTCATTATAAAAATAAGAATAAGCCTGGATATGGTGAAATCATCCCTACAATCCAGCACTTGAGAGAAAGAGGAGATCCTGGGATTCCAGGCCATCCTAGGCTACAGGTTAAGAATCCGTGTCCCAAATGCCTATAATTTGTAGTTTTCTTTCAAAGAAAATATCAAAAGGAGTAATTATGACTTATCTTTATCTTGAAAAATAACTGTCTTAAGGATTGTGTCAGTTCATGATTCATTTAGCTGGTTACTATTTCAGTAATAGTCCTTTCTTTTACCCTATATTAGGACAACCTTGCTAGATAGAGGCTTGCCAATTGCCCTTGAATATAACATGATCTATATAACAATTTATGTTGTGTGAAAGTAATCTATCATTTAATTGGAGAATAGCTTAATTATTATAATACATGCTGTGGCCATAGCTCAGTGATTGAGTGCTTAAAAGCATGTCGAATGCCTTGGGTTTCATCACTGCTACCAGCATCAGCACCACCATAAAAAGAAATTTTTAAATTCCATGCATCTAAGAAACATAGACAGAAGCCAAGGATAATGAATAGTTCACACAGTACACTTAATGCGTTAATCATGCTGTGGATGCTATTTCCTATTTTGTAGGGCTCACGTTAAGAGCTGATTCCAGATTATATACATTTTATACCACAACTAAATGTTTATTAAATAAAAGTGACCTGAAGTAACATGTATGAAAGTTTAGTGTGTATCATTCAGAGGAGAGTTTAGTCTAATTTTATTTTAAAGACTTTTGTCAGTCTTGATATCAGCACGGCTGAACACTAAAGCACTAGACTCAAGGTGCAGGGTTGAAAAGAAGCAAATATTTGCTTTTTCAGATGCTCCTCTCCCCAGTCATCTATTCTGATCTAGTTGTGGCAGGATATGCTTGTTGACTAATTATGATTTGCTATTTTTCTTACAGTCATTGTGGTTCTGTTCGTTACCCTAAGGCGGCATAAAAATGAGCCATTAATTATCAAAGACGATGAAGATGTTCGGGAAAACATCATTCGCTACGATGATGAAGGAGGCGGGGAGGAGGACACAGAGGCTTTTGACATTGCAACTTTGCAAAACCCAGATGGAATTAATGGATTTTTACCCCGTAAGGATATTAAACCAGATTTGCAGTTTATGCCAAGGCAAGGGCTTGCTCCAGTTCCAAATGGTGTTGATGTCGATGAATTTATAAATGTAAGGCTGCATGAGGCAGATAATGACCCCACGGCCCCACCATATGACTCCATTCAGATTTATGGCTATGAAGGCCGAGGGTCTGTGGCTGGCTCCCTCAGCTCCTTGGAGTCCACCACATCAGACTCAGACCAGAATTTTGACTACCTCAGTGACTGGGGTCCCCGCTTTAAGAGACTGGGCGAACTCTACTCTGTTGGTGAAAGTGACAAAGAAACTTGACAGTGGATTATATAAACAATCTATGGAACTGAGCATTCTGTAATATTCTAGGGTCACTCCCCTTAGATACAACAAATGTGGCTATTTGTTTTAGAGGCAAGTTTAGCACCAATCATCTATAAACTCAACCACATTTTAATGTTGAACCAAAAAATAATAAAAATAAAAAGTATATGTTAGGAGGTTATAAATCTTGTGGAGTGTGAATTAAGTATGTGGAGTGTCTAGAAGTCTTTGGATATTTGATATTTACCTGACTGCCTCAGTCAAAGATTGGGATCCCAGCTAATCATTAGAGAATTGTTTAAGAGGAAAAAAAAATTAAAAGGTGCTTTATTAGAAAAAAAAAATGGACCTGCAAGGATTCTGCTGCTGATATGTGTCTTCTGCAAGGATTTTTATGAGTGCAAATGGTTTTTTCCCCTTCACCAATAAGGATCCCGTCACAAATGATAAAGCAATACTTTGGTCTGCTGTACGTTATGACTTTATGGAGATTGGGGAGGCCTCCTAGATTATATGGTACGGTGACCACACGTTGTACATAAATGTTGGCCCCACTCACCAGAGACTGAATAGCATCTTTAAATATTGTGTCGAGCCTTAAAATATTCACATGTTCGTAATCCATTCCAGGGTGGGGAATGCCAACTCAAAGGTGGGAGGAGAGAAATGCCATTCAAACAGGCTGTGTCTAGAAGCAGGATTCCTGGTTCCCTCCACTTCATCTTCTTCCACAAGGACACAGAGATAAACTGTATTCCACAGTGGACCACATCAGAGACAGATGGTTTTATTGCTAGCGTGTGAATTTATTTGTTTAATCCTCAAAATAAATATTTTATTGATGTCCAATAATGCTTTTATTTATTAAGGTTGGTAATCTAGAGATTAAGGGATTATATGGGGGAAAATTAAATTATATCCATTAATAATCCTTTAGATTGTTTTATATTAATATCTATACAATGAATGTCTAATACATGTACATTTTGATGAGCTAAGTATGGCAGGCAATATTATCAAGGGGAGAGGTAATAGTCTCTTTAGAGTAGAAAGTGTTTTGTGACTGGTAACGACAGGAACAGCATTTCCCAGAGAAACTTTTGGACTGTTTTCTATTTTCTTCATAATCCTAGTATTTGGTGTTTTTACTACAAGCACAAACATCTGAAAGCATATTGACTCCTGTGAATATTTAAACTCTAGACTTTTAGATATTTACATAATGCCCCACTCAATAAAAACGCTTCAAGTTGTCCTCCCCCAAGTATTAAAGCAGGAACTTATTTGTACATAATTTTACTGCTTATGTTTTTTACACTTCTGTCCCTGGTCATGGTGATGTGCAGAACGTGTTAGATTACAAAAACAGAGCAGCACTAGGAGATGTGAACATATTTAATTTGTAATGCAAACCTGCCATGTAGAAGTAGAAAATGTATGATAAAACTCAAGTATTACATGCAGATCATTTTACTTTTCTACTTTGCTTTAATGCAATATTGTTTATTTACTCCATGTGTTGTATTCAGAGAAACTCCTGTATTGTTTCCTACTTTGTGAAATATATTTTTACAAATACCTTTGTTGTCATCATTTTGTCCAGCTACATGAAGATTTCTTGGCAGAACAATGAACTTTAACTGAAATTCCAAATTGTGCAATCAAATCATACTGTGGGGCACTTTTAGTTTAAGAGTCTTTATTATAATAAAGAACCAGAGAAGAGGAATGGATTGCTATTGATCCCATAGCAAGAAAATATCAGAGACATAAAAATGAATGCCATAACTAAAAGGCAGTCTAGTATGTCTATGGGGCCTCTGGAGGCAGTAGGTGGGGTGGAGTTAGCAGGAAAGAATGAAAGAACAAGAAGGCAATTGTGTGTAGAAAAAGCCTACACTTCAGAGATTACAGTCCAACATGTGAAGAAATGAAGGGACTGAAGAACAGGATTTGGAGAAAGAACCTAGACTACATTGCACATATGAAAATCATTCTTTTCTTTAGAGGATCCATTAGAGCAAGATAGGTAGGCTATTGTCACCTGCTACCTCAGTCCCTAGCTTGGGCTATGTAAGGAAGGCAGAGGTTTGGCTTAGAGATGGGAGACAGTTTCTGGAAGCTGGTCTCCATCATGACAGAAACAAAGTGACTAAGTATTGAATTAAAATTTAATAATATCCAATGGCTTACCACATCCTCCTTGTTCCCTATTGCCTGTACGTAATCCTTTTATACTTATATCAGTGGCTACTGAACACTTTTCATAAAGTCTGAGTCTACAGTGACTTTTCTATACAGCAGATTAGCAAGAGTCATAAAATACATTTATATCAGTTATAGTAACAATAAAATCCCAAATCCTAACTCTCTTTCATATTATAAACTAAAGTGGAATTACTTTTTATATGTGGAATTACATTTTTCCTTTCACTTCAAACCCATATTACAGTATTCTTTTAGAAATCACCATCCTCAGTATTGTTTATCAGTAGAAATATTCATATGACAGTGTATATGAAAGGAGGCAATGTAGGCTGAACCAGTTTTCCCACTCCTCCTTTAAATTTTACTTTGCCCAGGAAGACATCATGGAAACATGAACTCCATATTAACACTTCTTTCCACTACCATCTAAGCATTTTGTGCATTGAAGGCAATATAAAGTTTTGATATGCTGGGTAAAGTGGTGCTGTGTATGGCTATGTGTGGATAATATGGTTTTGATATGTGAAATGTGCTTTTAGAGTACTCTGAATTTAAATTATACCCCCAAACCCACACACATATAAGTAAGCTGTAACATTTACTTTAGCAACAGACTTACTAGAATTCCCACATTCAAAATAGGAAAACAGAGATCCAAAGTGTTTACTATAATTTAAGGATTCCTTCCTCAACTTTTCAAGCAATGCATTTTAACTTTACTATGATTTTTTATTCATGAAATTCTTTTGTGCCTACAATACTGACACATCAAAGTAATCACCACACACATGTGGTCATTTATCAAATATAATAGTGCTTTGTTCTCATTTTATTGTGTCCATGGTTTTTGTGTGTCCCAAGCACCAGTCCCTTTTAATCATTACCCAAGAATTCTGTGCCAAATGATATGTGAAACAAAGCTAGTCTACCTTTGCTTACTTCACTGCAAAGATCTCATCCGAGGAACTGAGGTGTCCTCGCATGATGGGAGGCCACATGGAATCAACCTTTACCTCTAGTTTCCATGTGGTTTGATCAAGCACTTTTTTTTCATTTCTACACAAAGATATTACCAAATATTAACAAAGCATTCCTTATAAAATTCTCACTATGAGTGCAGTCAATATACATTTAAAATGATTTATGATAATACAGCTGAAGTATTCTATAAATTATATTCATGGGTTACCTTTCCCACACCAAATTGTGCTGTCCATGATACAAACTTTACAGTAAAAATGTTTTGTACCCCAAAAAGGGGGGAATAAGTGTATGTGTGTATAAAACATGAAAGGAAACTTGGATTCATCAGTATCCCCAGTGAAGCAAGAATCCAAGGAAAGAGACAAATGTATCTTTTGAGAGTTTGCTTAATCATATGCTTAAAGTAAGACAAGTCTCTGCATGAGACTTAGAAATCTCCTAGGAGCAGCCGACTCCACACTGAGACTCCACAGAGAGCTGGGCTATCTGTATTTTAGAGAAGGAAGGCGGGTGCTGAGAGCTAAGTAGCCAATTACTTTTTATAGCCACATAAGGACTGGAGGCAAGTAGTCCTTTGCAACATGTTGTATTATGCGATCGTTGGCTTTGCAGGGAATCTCACGAATGTATAACCTTCTGATTGCCTTTTTGATTGAAAGTTCCATCTGAGATCAAGGCACTGCAACCAGTAATAAGATTTCAAAAAATCCCATCACTGGCACTGTTGGAAAGGTTGAGCGTGCCTGAAATCCCATCACTGTCAGTCAAAGAGATAAGGTAACAGTGGGCATCACTATAAAAGCTTCATGAATGCACAATTTAAACATGAACATCAACACTGAAAAGAATGCGCACACATTTGTATGAATGTCCATATAGATACATCTATACCCATAGATATGCATGTACACATACACACACACACACACACACACACACACACACACACATACACACACACCACACACACTTGAGATAAATTACTAGGGAGAATTTATACTAATGTGTTCTCATTTCAATAATAGTATGTTTACATTCCACAGTCTCACAGACTACAAAAACAAAAACAAAAAACAAAAAAACAAACCAAAACTTGAAATGATGGTTCTTTGTTTTTCTGACTCTAACCTTGAAGTAAGAAATCTGTCTTGGGGTAAAAGGTTTTAAATGTGAATTTTGTTTATGAACATAGTAATAACTCATAAAGCCTGGGATTAGGATTAAATGCATCTCATTGAGAAGCTGGATTTGGATGCTTTTGTATCATTGTATTTTTGTGAAGCTAATAATTGTAGAATATATTTTGTAGGAAATAATTTTCTCTATGTTTACATTTCTTTGATTCCAACACAGTTTTCTTTGCTAAACAAAGTCCTTTGCATTGTTGCTCAGATGGCCAAAAAGTGAATAAACTGTTTACTATCATTTCTGTTCTTGTTTATGATAATTATGATGTTTTTGTTGTCCATTATTAAAGGAGATATTTATTTTGAGCATTTTCTGTGTAGTTGACAAACAATTATTGCTCAGAGTATATCCTTAACATTTACAGTAGCCCAATACTATTATTTTGGGTGACTTCCAAAAATACAGAATGCGTGCAATTAAAAATCCTACTGCTTCTACAAGAAATTCGTCTACTACATTTACTTAACATGTATTAGATCTGGAATTAGGCTACATAGGAGTTATAAAAAAGTTAAATGTGATGGTATCTTTGAACTTCCTTCCCTGTGTATAAATTGAGGCTAATAGAGCACATCTAAACTAATCACTGGGACATTCTTAGTCTGTGATTAAACAACATTTAAATCTGGGCTGGCACAAGGCTTTCACAACAGAGTTGCTAACTTCCCTTAAATAGTCCTTGCTCTAAATGTATTAAGAGCCTTCAAATGGTAAGAAACAAAAAGTAAGTTACCTATTGCTCTATTCAAGGAAGGAACACAAAATTCACAGCCAGAAGTCTTCATGAGAACTTTCCTTTCAAAGACAAAATTTAAGCAATGAATAGAAAGAAGCCATGTATTTTCCGTAATCTCAAAGGATAAATTATAAAAAGCACATATAAGTATCAATGATACATGTGAAAGCTCAAGGAAGAATCCAAATGTATAGAGAACACCCTGAGGGTGGCTAAATTATACCATGTGTTGTGAGCAACATTAAAAAAAAAAGAGTTTTAGGAATTTATTAAGGGGTTTGCCAACACTAATTTACAGATAAATACAGGAGACAGAAGCTGAACTCTAGTCTTTTGGGTCATTTCTGGGATTGTGACATTGACAGTATTTAGCTTGGATGTTCTTCTTTTAATGAGGGCAGCTCGAGAGGAGGGTACTTTCTGGTGGCATGAGTGCTTATGGTACTCTCCTTTCAACCTGACACAACCTGACTCACACCTTGAATACAGGTCTAACCTCTACTTAGCTCTACAAATAGATAATGGATTTCTCTATTGTTATTCACAGATGATAGAAGAGGCTTGCTAAGAGGAATACCAGAGAATGTTGGCTGAAGAAAAGGACTATGGACAACAGTGACTTCAGTGAACCAAGAGGCCAGAACTTCAAAAGGAAAAGAGAGGTTGCTAAAGGCACAATTTAGTTCTTTCAGATCTCCTCTGTTTATTCAAAGATCTCCAGGGCTACATGCATATGAGCAATATTTTAACAATTACTGTCTAAGGTTGAACTCAGCAATTATGAATCATTGACTGGGACAAATCTCTGTTTCCATTATATGCTTTCCCTTGAATGTGACTCTCTCTGATACTTTTTAAAAAGGTTTTCTGTAATTTAACATGTAAAGTTTGAGAGCTATGAGTTGTTTGTCAAGTTTGACTGTTGGATATATAGCTAGATGATCTAAGTTCATTGTTAGTACTATCAATAATGATTGTTCAAATAAACTTTTAAATTTTCTTCCTAACAAAAGATGTCTTTTCTACAAAACCTGTTCTGGATACAGTGTCTGTTACAGGAAAACTATATATGCTTAACGCATTTCTTTTGCTACTCAAAGAAATGACATATATTGGATAAATTAGTATAGAAGCCAATAGATGATGAAACAATAGACTTGTCTTTACTGCTGGAAAGGCTAGGAATGTTCCAAAAACAAAGATAAAGAATAGCACAGCCTTCCAATTCAGGTACAATGTATTGCCCAAGGCTGTGCTGAAATGAATCTTAGACAAGAATATTGCATATCATCTAATAGGGCCAGGGGACCTGAAAATTAATGTTGAGTCAGCAGCTTTTCTCAGTGGACTTTTTGACATGGGAAATCTCCATGTGACAAAACTTCTAGGTCCTTAATTAGAGAACAGAATCTGCTGAAATGATATTCCAATGTTCTAGATGATTTTAATAAAATAAGTATATTCTTGAAAACTTGGTAGCATGGAAAAGGGAAAATACATAAAATAAGAAAAATAGGAACACATAAGAAGAATATGTAAGAACCTGAATATTTGAAGTAGCTTTCTCTGGGAAATTTTTGAGTTGCCATATTTTGTAAAAGCAAAACATAGAAATCAGGAGATAGTGATTCTATGGTTGCTCTCCTATATGAAATCAATGACAGATGTAGTAAATGAAGATGAGGAAAATACATTATCACAGATGAGGAGAAAGACTCACAAGATGTGAAGAGCTGAGCAGAGATGTCATTGCTCACCAGGATGAGCTACTCTGGTTTATCTTATGTGAAAGATTTGAAGGGCAATGATATGTCCTGACCAAAAGATTTGTAGGGCTTTTTGATAGCACCAGGGATTAAACCCAGGGCATCATGGCAGTAACACATGCACTCTGGTACCAAACTATAGACCCAGCATTGGCTTGCAGTTTTAAAAATATCACTGAGCTTTCTGTATGAAAATAAGATTGTAAGACACTGGAATGATAGTAGCACACTCAAATAGGATTGTTCTCCCCCAAAACAATATTGGCTTTGACTACTACAATGCTAATGAATTTACAGGAGTGGGAGTCAGATATTAAATTGGTAGTCATGGTGTATGCACTTGATGAACCAAATAAAAAAAAGGAGAGATTTTTGTTTTCTAATATCAAATTTTGAGATCTGAAAACATACATAAAATTAACATTAATTACACAGACTAAATGGGTTGAGTAAGTTGTACATTATATACACATATATATGTATGCATGAATACACACACATGCATATATACACTGCATCAGTATCAATCTGGATAGAAAGTCTTGCACACAAAAGAATGAGAAATTCTTATATAAAACACTATTTTAAGAAAATGCATCTAAATTATTGTAACTTCATTTCTGTGCAAGCAATCCATTCTGTGAGTGCAAACATTTATATAATAGATAGCATGATTAGTTGATTGATTCACTGATTGTTGTGATGACTAAGTCCAGGGCCTCAACCCTATTGTGTCAGTGCTTCAACTACTGAGCTGTAGCCCCAGCTCTTTTCTTTTTAATTTTTAGACATGGTCTCAATAACTTGCTTTCTATTCCCTACCTCACTCTGTAGTCCAGGCAATCCTTTAACTTTCAATCCTTTTACCTATTCTACCAAGTTTGGCTATATGCCTGCTATAATATAGTTCATCCTAGTGATATAATCTTGCATAATATTTAATTAGCAGAGACAAAAAAAATCTTGTTAACACATTCCTAGATATTTTTCGAATGTCTAATAGAGATTATGACCCTAAACATTTTAGACAAGAACTCTAGGAAATTTAATTCATTTACTTTTAAAATTATATATAAATTTTGAGATTATAGTATAATTATGTTCCCTTCCATCTCCATTCTCCAAACACTTCCATTTAGCAGTCTTTACTCTCTTTCAAATGTATGGTTTCATCTTAAAAAATAGTTATATACCAAACTCCTGTAGCAAGTACAATAATAGAGAATTGTAGAGTACATTCCCTTAGGATGGTAAGACAAGAAATGGTCAAAATAGTAGTTGAATCCCTAACTACTACCATTGGGCAGGGAAAACATGAAGCTTTGTAGACATACAGAAAATACTGGGTATGGTTGTTTGTTTTTGCTCCTTTGGGGGCCCACCACTCAGCTCCCAAATAAATCACACACAAAGGTATGTTCTTATTTATAAATGCTCGGCCTTAGCTTGACATGTTGCTAGCTAGCTTTTCTTAAATTATCTCATCTGCCTTTTGCCTGTAGGCTTTTCACATTCTCCTATTTCTGTAAATCTTATTTTCACACTTACTTCATGGCTGGTTGTATAGCTGGATGGCTGGCCCCTATTGCCATTCTCCCCCTTATCTGGCTACTTCTCCTTTCTCCTTCTAGATTTCTCCTACTGTTTAGTCTCTCTGCCTACCAACCCTGCTTATCCCTTCTGCTGCCTTGTTATTGGCCATTCATTTCTTTTTTTTTTTTTTTTTTTTTTTTTTAGAGCATCAGGTGTTTTAGACAGGCACAGTAACACAGCTTCACAGAATTAAATAAATGCAACATAAACAAAGGGAATACACTTTAAAATAATATTCTAAAGATGTGATGGCTAATCTTGGTGTTCAATTTGACACATTTGAGAAGAGGAATCCTCAACTGAAGATCTGTATCTATCAAAATGAGTTGTTTGTACGCATTTGGGACAATTATTGATGGCTAATTGATGAAGAAATACCCATCCTACAGTGGGTGGTAACATCCCTATGTAGATAGACTTGAGCTATACAAAAACAACAACAAAAAGAAGTTGCTGGTAATGAGAATATCAGCAAGGCAGTGATTACTGTTCCTCCCTCAATCCTGTCCCATTAGTGATTGATCATGACCTGGAAGTGCATAATGAAATTAATCCATTCCTCTGCAAGGTTCTCTTGTTCATGGTATTTATTATAGCAACAGAGAAGCAAACTGCAATGCCCAACAAGCAACACAAATGAAGCAATAAAAGATCTACAGAATTCTTTTAGCAGGTTGTGAAGGAATGTCAGTACATGAGTTAAAATTAACTCAATTTGAGTTACACTATGCAAATGCAAAAGGTTTAACATTTATTTTTAGTCCATAAAACAGATGTAAAACTGTGAGTACAATCAACTATTGGTGAAGATAATGAATGGTTCTTCATTTTTTCTCTTATCACATAATAATGATACTATGGTTTCATGAGCAAAAATAATCTTTATTATTTACTGTGCTTGATTTTTTATGAGAAATATTGAAAACACTATGTGTTCTTATAGAAGGAATGGTTATTAATTATGTAAATTTAATAATGTTATATAGCAATAATTTAACAATTCATTGAAACAAACATTCATCCATTTTGAAATATCCTAAGTAAAAATTTTTAAAAAAGAAATTATAATTAACATTGAAATTTTAATAAAATCATAATAAAATTGATAAGACATTTATACTACATGCAGTGTTATACCAATATATTTTAATAATGTCATTTCTTTAGTAAATTAAATTAATACTAAATAATTAAGCAATTAGATACAATAATGAAAATATAAGCAAACATCTCTTTCTTAGGGGGTCCATAACTAAGAACACTTATTTTTGCTTACTAACAATAGTAGATGAGTCAATTATTTTCCTTGAAGTTCATAATTGAACACATGACAAAAATTGGATACTACAGTCCTTGTACATAAGTTTGGTGGAGAAGAAGAAACATAGAATAAATGTTTGTTGTCTATGGTTTGTATTATCTACTCTGTGGGACATTCCCTTAATGTTTGTGTTGGAAGGATGGAATGCTATCCTTTCACAGTCAATTGCTCTCTTGCTAAGGGTTACACTGTCTCTACAGTTGTGCTTGGAAACCTTCTGTTCTTGATACAGGCTGAGCACAATTGTGCCAGCCTTTCATCTTGATTATTATTTTGTTAATCACACTCTAAAGTGATTGCCCTCCTCTTGCCTATGCTGACAGTGTGGGAGGATGACATGCAGTCAGCAGGTTTCTCACTTACAAATTACAACCAAATAAATATATTTGTGGGACAGTGATGAAGAAATCTTTGAGATTGTTTTGTGACTCAAGTTAATTATATTATCTTAGACAAAAACACATAAATAGATAACTGAATTAATTCCTCATCCAGCACTAAAATCAAACCTTGTAAATTCCTGTAATAAATTAAAGGGAAAATACCACAAACTACACAGAGTTGCAAGATCCAGATTGTGGGTTATAACTGCCTTCTTCCTTGTTACCATAAATATTTACAAAGTGGCTGTGATCACTTTGTAAGTACTTATTGACAACTTTCTCCATTCTCAATGTTCATATTTGGAATCTCTTCCAGATCCATTTTTTTTTGAGTATGTGCTTCATGGCCCAGTTTGTTGGCTGGCAGTTTTGCTCATAGTTCAATGTTCTCTGACATTATGCTTTGATAGTAGATTCCCATTTGTTTTTTTTTTCCCATTTCAAGATTAGACATTCCAGTCTTTCAAAGCAAATTATTGACTTCTCCCACTCTAACTCCATTGATATAGAAATACATATACCCTTTGGTTCTAAACATTTAGTGTCTGTGTAATTGACATGTTTAAGTTTCAGTTTCTGCTGACTGGCTTTCTAAATTGTTTAACTGAGTTATAGGAAGATACAGGGATATATCACAATGAAATGCAGAGAAGAAAGACATGGTATCTCAAATAAGGAAAACAAGATAGCTGAAGGAACAGGTAACACAGGATAGTTGAAGGAGCATGTAACTTCAAGTGTATGTATAAATTTTGGTATACCAAATGTAACATCAGAGAAAAAAGCACACGTTTTCTTAGTCCTGACTAGACAATGAGCACAAACAATTGCTGGATACTGGAAAGAAAGATAGAGGCTTGTTTTTAGTACAAGATGCAGGGGTATGGTAAAGAAAGGGGATTTTATGCACTCCCACTAACCATCCAGGGACAGCATATGCATTAGAGTTTCTACTGCCATGATGAGACGCCATGTCCATGACAACTCTTATAAAGAAAATCATTTAATTGGGATGGCTGCTTACAGTTCAGATATTTATTGAGTCCATTATCATCATGGTGAGAGCAGGGCAGCATGCAGGCAGACACAGTGCTAGAGGATCTGAGAGTTCTTACATGTTGACTCACAGGCAATAGAAAGTGCTCTGAGACACTAAACATGACTTGAGCATATATGAAACTGCAAAGTCTGCCTCCACAGTGACACCCTTCCTTCAACAAGGCCATATCTTACGCCAACAAAACCACATTCCCTAATAATGCTACTCCCTATGAGCTAATGGGGGCCAATCACATTCAAACTACCACTGCATGACTACTAAAAAAGAACTATTCAGTACCAAAGGAATTACAGCAAACTGATGCACTGTGTCTAGGTTAGAAACTGTGGGGTAGTATCCCCATATGTTTTATCAGATGCCAACAAATACAGACTATTAAAATAATTACATAGATTGAGAAAACAATACTAAAAAACATGAAATAATTATGTAAAACTCATGTTCTCGCCTAATTGGAAAGTTCAGAACTATAGCCTATATGTGAATTGTAGTCAGTTAAAATTGCTAGAGGGAGTGAAAAATATGTGGCACATATTCCTTTATTAATTAACTTTTCACCCTGACTGTGGTTTCCCTTCCTTTCTGTCCTCCCAGTACCCCTCCTTTTCCCCCCTATAACTCCCATCTACTCCTCTGTAGCTGGAGTGTTTCTTACCAGCTCCCACCAAACCCTGGCAGTCGGACAGCTCTCTTATGAAATAAACAAACACGTTTATATTATTTAAATTGTTTGGCTTAATGGCTTAGGCTTTTTGTTATCTAGTTTTTGTATCTTAAATTAACCCATTTTTATTAGTCTGTAAGTTGTTATGTGGCTCGTGGCTTACTGGTACCTTACATCTAGCTTTTCATGGCGGTGGCTGGCAGAGTCTCTCTGACTCAGTCTTCCACGTTCCAGAATTTTATTTTTTGTCCTGCTTATACTTCTTGCCTGGCTACTGGCCAATTAGTATTTTATTTATTAACCAATCAGAGCAACATATTTAACATACACAATATCCCACAGTACTCCTCCTCCAATTCTATTCAAAAAAGAGCAGGCTTCCTATGATAATACCAAGTTGTAGTAAAAGACTAAGTACCTCTTCTTGTATTAAGGCTGGGCAAGGCAACTTAGTATGAGGAACAGGCACCCAAAAGCCAGTATTCTTATTCAGTATTGTTTTTGTAAGATGACATGACTATCTTCATCATGTCATTGATTTATAAAATTTTATTTCTAAAGACTATTGAAATATCCTCTGTGATTCATAGATTTCTTAATTGCTTTTTGCACACATTCAGGAAAGCCAGGCTTTAATCCATTATCTGTGAACAAGTTGGGAAATCATAGCATTTTTCAGTTTGGCTTTTATTACACACACAAGATTTCTCTATATGGAAAAACAATTTCTAATGGTATTCAGCTTACCTTTTATCCTGAATGGATATTTAGAGGAAGTTTTCTTTATAACTCTAAAATTCAACCTAAAATCATTTGGTAATGATTCAATGTCTCTTACATTTATAACATGGGTCATAACTGACTGTGACCTCATGCTTATCTGTGAGTCTCAGCTTTTATTTAACTATTGGGAAGAAATGGGCTTTTCTCAACACACCTGGAAAGAAGAAAGAGGCATGAGCCTCAGTCAATGATACTAGGAGATAACAGATATTAACTTCTCATTCATGGGAGGAAATTTCAGTGGAGAAGCATGGAAAATTGTTTTCTTCCTTGCCACCTGGTACTAAAATCCTTTATATACCTACCTACCACAAAAAGTCCAAAAAGGAAAAATCTCAGTCTTTCAACATACACCTGGTATATATTTACTCTGTCAATGTGTATTTGGTCTTTCCATCTGCTTGAGATTATATTAAGTTCTGGGTGTACAGTGGAAATGAAAATGGCATACCCTTTACCTTCACGGATTTAACAGAGTTGTGGATGCCAACAGTAGTCTAAATAAGCCTGCAAAAGATTACCTGGAACTGCTTATTGTGGATGTGTCTTGTGGATGTCAGAATGGAAGGCAACATGAATGTGTTTTCCCAAGGTCCTCAGCCAAGGAGGATCCAAGTGAAGGCTGAGACATAACCTTACTATAGGTCTCCTGTGTCAGGGCCTGGATCTGCACCATATTAGTTCACACACACGGGGATCTTTTTAAAACCATCACCTGCAGGAAGAATTATCCTGAAATCATATTCAGACAATATAATAAAATGAGAGTCCTGAAGTGCTAAGAAGAAACATTTTGAACATTTTTAAAAGGAGATAATAAAGGAGGCTCACTTCATTAAGTTAATTAGGAAATTCTGAGGTACAAAAATGCTATTTAAACTAACATTTCAAGGACAAGAAAAAGTTAGGCAGGTCAGGACAGAAACAAGAAGCAAGGCCATACCATAGGGTAGTAAAACTCAAAGAGGAAAATAGCTCAAGTAATTTGAAGGCCAAATGGAAGAGGGCTGAGGATAGCTTAGAGTTAGAAAAAGACAATTTAATATGAAATAAAGTGGAGAGATAGGTAGTAGATCAGACACATTAGATCACTGAGATTAACATTCACTTTAATTATTGATTAACTCTGGTTACTTCCAGTGTTGATATTGAAGGGATGAATAAAAAGATAAGTCTACAAACACAAAAGCAAGAAAGTGTTATCCTGGAAGTATTGGTAGTTTATTTTTGGTTGTCAATAAGTGGAAGGACATAGTGAGTAAGAGGATAAAATATATCCAGCTACTGTGCTGATAAAGTATGCAAATCAAAGAAAAGCAGAAAGCCTAGAAGCCTAGAAGGAAGCTCAGTAGTAGGAAAGTTGACAAGGTAGTCTACTTGGTAAAATGAGCAGAGACATTTAATGGGATATATATATCCCACATGAATGTATAATGGGACACACACACACACACACACACACATATATGTGTGTGTGTGTGTGTGTGTGTGTGTGTGTGTGTGTGTGTGTGTAAAATACCTACTGAATCTTCTGTGGGTGACAATAGAGGAGTGTAGACTGGATTGAACTAAGTACAATGAATAAAACCAGTTTAGTGATAGAGTGGGACCTCAAGAAAGGGAGATGGAAGTTATCAGAGGTAAATAAATTCCCTACTAGAACTAATTGTGAGTGTTTATAGGGTCAGGGCAAAAATTAGAACACTTTTATGTTTGTTTGTGTAATTGTTAGAGATGTTGAATTGTGTCTAGTGATAAACCTAATTAGTAAGGGAAGAGACCTTTGTGCCTGGGAAAAGCAGTGACAATGAACAGTAGGATCAATCTGGTGAAGTGGGAAGCATTGAGAGGGGATGCAGCCCAGAGAAAGTATAAAGAAACTATTCAATAGTTGGCATGGTGTCACTATTTCATTTGCAATAAAAATGAATAACTATTAGACCATTTGCCTGCTTTACTAAAATTTGAAATAAGAATACTTGTTGAAAAATCTTTGCATACCCTATCCACTGTGCTGAAAGCTAGACACTCTAGTTAGCATCACACAGCAGCCCTCATCTTGGTTCTTTCCTGCAGGTGCAGTTGGAAGATGCACAGACAGAAAAGACAGCACAGCACAGCAAAAGAAAGCAAAATTCTGAGGGAAACCAGGGAAGAGAAATCAGACAATGTAGTCATGGAGGCTGTCTCTGAAGAATTGCTTGGGTACAGTGGTCTGAAGAGGGTGAGAGAGTGATCACTGACACAAATGGCCTGACTCCTATCTCTGTGTCCGCAATGTAAGGATGACAGTATGCTTATATCGCACTTTTTACATGGGTGCTGGAGATCAAAACACAGGTCATTATGCTTTCACAGTGATAAATTTTCTAACTGAGTTGTTTCTATAGCCCTTTTATCAACCTATCTAAGGAAGGAAGTATCGGCAAGACCCTTAGGCCACTGATCTAAAATTGTCCATTACAAACATACTTTTACTTTTGCCCTTATCATATTATGATAAATTTCTATCTGACATATTGCTGTGACCAGCTTCAATGATGATAAACTTTTAAAAATTAAACTCAACTGCATTTTTGTATAAAAGTGGGTATCATGACCTTTATCATAAAGGGGTGTTGGATTTTGTCAAATGCCTTTTCTGCTTCTACTGAGATGATCATGTGTTTTTTTTTTTTCTTTGAGTATGTTTATATGGTATATTACATTGATGGACTTTCGTATGTTGAACCACCCTTGCATCCCTGGGATGAAGCCTACTTGATCATGGTGGATAATTGTTTTGATGTGTTCTTGGAGTCTGTTTGCGAGTATTTTATTGAGTATTTTTGCATCAATGTTCATGAGGGAGATCGGTCCGTAGTTCTCTTTCTTTGTTGCATCTTTGTTTGGTTTAGGAATCAGGGTAATTATAGCCTCATAGAAAGAGTTTGGTAATATACCTTCTTCTTCTATTGTGTAGAACAATTTAAAGAGTATTGGGATAAAGTCTTCTTTGAAGATCTGGTAGAATTCTGCAGTGAAACCATCTGGTCCTGGGCTTTTTTTGGTTGGGAGACTTTAATGACTGATTCTATTTCCTTAGGGGTTATTGGACTATTTAAATGGTTTATCTGGTCTTGATTTAACTTAGGTATGTGGTACCAATCCAGAAAATTATCCATTTCTTTTAGATTTTCCAGTTTTGTGGAGTAGAGGTTTTTGAAGTATGACCTGATGATTCTCTGAATTTCCTCATTGTCTGTTGTTATGTCCCCCTTTTCATTTGTGATTTTGTTAATTTGGATGTTCTCTCTCTGTCTTTTGGTTAGTTTGGATAAGGGCTTGTCTATCTTGTTGATCTTCTCCAAGAACCAACTCTTTGTTTCATTAATCCTTTGTATGTTCTCTTTATTTCTAATGTTTCTTTTACATATGTGGGTGCCCTTGTGTTTGGGGCATAAATGTTCAGAATTGAAACTTCATATTGGTGGATCTTTCCTGCGACGAGTATGTAATGTCCTTCATGATCTCTTTTGATTGATTTTAGTTTGAAATCTATTTTGCTAGATATTAGGATGGCTACACCAGCTTGCTTCTTTTAAGACCATTTGATTGGAAAGTCTTTTCCCAGCCTCTTATTATTAAGAGGTATCTATCTTTAAATTTGAGGTGTGTTTCTTGTATGCAGCAGACCCAGCTGTAGCACTCTTGGGCATATACCCAAGGAATGCTCAATCATACCACAAGGACATTTGCTCAGCTATGTTCATATCAGCATTGTTTGTAATAGCCAGAACCTGGAAACAACCTAGATGCCCTTCAACTGAAGAATGGATAAAGAAAATATGGTACATATACACAATGGAATACTATTCAGCAGAGAAAAACAAGGACATCCTGAGGTTTGCAGGCACATGGATGGATCAAGAAAAAAATCATCCTGAGTGAGGTAACCCAGACTCAGAAGGACAAACATGGTATGTGCTCACTCATAGGAGGATACTAGATGTAAAACAAAGATGACTAAACTGCTACTCACAACTCCAGGGAGGCTTCCTAGAAAACAGGACCCTAACAAAGACATAGGGATCACCCAATGACAGAGAAATGAATGAGATCTACATGAACAACCTGGACGACAGTGGGAGTAATGAAGGGCAAGTTTTGAGGAAAGAAAGCTTAGGGGAGCAGGAGATCCCAGCTGGATCAAGAACAGAAAGGGAGAACAAGGAATAGCAGACCATGATAAATGATGACCACATGAGACCAGGAATAGGCAGAGTGCTGGAGAGGTCCCCAGAAATCCACAATGATGCATCCTCTGTAGACTGCTGGCAATGTTTGAGAGAAAGCCTGATTTGACCTGGCCTGGTGATCAGATGGCCAAACACCCTAACAGTCGTCTTGGAACTCTTATCCAATAACTGATGGAAGTGGATTCAGAGATCCTCTGCCGTGCCCTAGGTGGAGTTCCAGGAGTCCAATTGTTGAGAAAGAGGAGGGACTGTAAGAGTGTGAATTGCTGAGACCAAGATTGGAAGAGCACAGGGACAAATAGCCAAACAAATGGAAGCACATGAATTATGCACCAGGGGCTGTGGAGTCCCCAGCTGGAGCAGGCCCTCTGGATATGTGAGACAATTGAATAGCTTGAATTGTTTGGGAGGCACCCAGGCAGTGGGACCCGGACCTGTCCTTAGTGCATGAGCTGGCTGTTTGGAACCTTGGGCTTACACAGGGACACTTGGCTCAGCCTGGAAGGAGGGGACTGGACCTGCCTGTACTGAATCCACCATGTTTAAATGAATCCCCAGGGGAGTCTTGGCCCTGGAGGAGATGGGAATGGAGGGGAGGGGCTGGAGGGAAGTTAGAGGTGGGGGCGGGAGGGGGGAGGACAGGGAAACCCATGGCTGATGTGTAAAATTAAAACACAAATATAATAAATTTAAAAAGAGAATTTAAAAAAGAATAAAAAACGTGGGTATCAAATATATTAAAAAAGATGCAATATGCATCTACAACAGTGGACAAAATGTCATACCCTGACTACACAGTGACTACACAGTTCCCAGTTGCTTCAGGAATATTTCATATTTTATTAATATAATGATAGAGTTTACAGTTATCCATAGTATATAATTACATCTATTAATAGTATTTCTGCAATGTTGTATTAATTATTTTGAGAATTAATGGGTAGTTATACGAGTTTTCTGCTGCAAGGAAAATTTTCGGTCCTAATTACTCATGTATAGCCAAAAGTGAATTATGTGAAAATTTATACTCATGTATATCCCAAAATAAGTTATGAAAAAATTTAGTTTGGTGATTCTTTTAGGAAATTATGACATTCCAATTCCTACAAACCATGAATCATGAAAATTAGGAACATGAAAATTTATAGGATAATTTGTTAAAGTTTGGAACTCAATCCCAAACTTTACTGTAGGAGTAGGCAAGTTGGTATGAAGATGATGGGTTGGCCAACCAGAATTAGAGTCCAGCATCTAACATGACTAACCTTATTTAAATTTCTTACCATTGGCTTCCTCTTTCCTAGTGAATTAAAGTTCAAGAGAGCTGCTTCTCTAAGCTGTACTAATGTAAAAGACAACTTTTTAGATTTTCAGCATGCTGACAGGGATATTGTAAATATTCTATAAACTATACTGGTTTATATGAGACAGGATATATAAATAAAGAACTGGAAAATGTCTTTTCTCTTAAATACAGACAGAATAAAATTATGGCTGGGAGGTATTTTCTTTGATATTCACAAGTGAATATGGACCAGTGATGTACCTGAGGCCAAGAGCTGAGTAGGGAGCTGTGAGAACTATTAATCCTGGCCCATAAAACCAGAGAGGGGGGAATTGTGATTTTGAATGATAGACCGACCACAGTTATAAAAACATAAATTCCCTCCTGGCATGCATCTTATCCATCATAAGGCAACATTAGCTTACAAGCATCTCCTTGAAATGCAGCTTACAAGAGACTGAGATTCTTGTAGATGTCCACAGCTGGTGAAAGGAAAATTCATGTGTAACAGGAATTATCAATAATTTAGGGTTGTAAAATACCCTTTTCAGGCAGCCTGACTTCTTTAACATGTCCCATCCCTCCTGTCATATCACTCTCTTCTTTTTGTCTGACTTCGCCTTCTCTTTGTTCTACACACCATCTAAGAAACACATAGACACATCATATAAGTGCCTTTTCTTTCCCCAAAGGTTGGGGAAAGTTATTTCTATTTGTGGTGCAAAAAGACATAAGGGGATATCTGTATTTGTATCTGTGTAGATATGATCATATGAGCTTTACTTATTAAATTATCCAGTTTTCATGTCCTCATGGCAGCCATTGTGATATTCATGGTAAGAGTTATTGTTACCATTTTTTGAATCCAGTAAAAACATACTTTAGACAGTATTAAACTATATTCTTCCACCTTCATCCAATTAATTACAAATATGTGTCCATTATCTCAGACCATAAAATGAAAGCAAAACTCTTGAACTCCACAATTCTGTGTAAAACTGTCTTTCTCTTCTTTATAGACTCAGTTAAGAGAACATCAGCATTTTGAAAAAGAGAAAATACCTTGTTATTTCCCAAATCCTGAGAAGCTACAGAAGCATTCTGTAATGAGATTTCCATTCCCTCCTGTAATTCTAACTGCAACTGCGGGTTCTTTAGGGTCTCATGCAGATGGCTGTCAAGCAGACCTTGGAACAGCAGTACAAGCAAAATTTCCTTGGTAGAGACAGAATAAGAACCCTCTGTCCTCCTACAGTTTTGAAATGACCTCTGTTTGAAGCCTTTACCTTCATTAGCAGAAAAGTCTTTGCTTCACATTTGGAGACATGGGCTCAAGGGAAGCAGGCTAATGTTCCCTAAATTGGGTTTAAGATTAGAGCTCCATCTTAATATTCCCCACACACTCAGAGTCTTAAAGAATCCTAATGGCGTCTGAAGGGAGCCTAATTTAGACTCCCTTCCAGGTGGGGTCTTGGAAATGTATGTGAATGGATTCCCTCCCTCACCTGCCATCCTTTTCTTAGCAAATTTCAAATCCTTGTTCTTCTCATGAATCGATGAGGGGTGATGTGTCAGAAGATTCACTTAGGCCTTATCCGGTACCACTTCCATATTAGATATATGACCCAATTAGAAAGCAGAGGTCTGTTCTGAGGAGAACTATTGTGAACTCATTAGAAAAGCCCTGCCTTGCTGATCTGCTTCCTAGCTTCAAACAAACAAGAAGCTCTGCCAATAAAGGAACAGTGTAGTGGATAGCCATCCCAGCATTGGCCTGGAAGTTCCAACCCCCATTGAGGCTTCGGTAATGGTCACGCCCACAAGGCAGGGCGGAGGAGGAAGCAGAAGACCGAGGATCAAGAGGAGGTCTCTCTCTTGGTTCCGGGACCCTGGACGCTGGAGGTAGACCAAGCAGAGTTCTCCAGAGAACACCGCCAGACTGCGCCTTACCTTTGCCAGACCCTGCAACCTACCCCTTCATTTGTAAGTTACCCCACAAAATAAATCTCCCTTTTAACTACGTGGAGTGGCCTTAATAATTTCACCAATAGAACAGTGGGGCTCTCCACTTCTTAAAGATGAAATGACAAGGAGAGGTCAGAGGGCAGTTCAAAAGTCAAGCTCCTTGTGTCAGGTAAAGGGTTCAGCAGGGAAATGAGCTTGTGACACAGCCATGAGGACCTGAGGTTAATTCCAGAAATCCACAGCAGAAGGCGAGTGCCCACTCTCCAAAATATGTATTTTGATATCCACATGTATGCTATGCCATATGCGAATACTGCCTCCCCCCCACTCCACACACACAAGTGAACTGTTATTTGGTATCTGGGAATTGAACCCAGATCCTCTGGCAAAGCAGTGTATTCTAAACCTCCAATCCATCTCTTTAGTCATCAAATTAAGTTTAAAAAACAAAACAACAACAAAAATGTTCAAGTTAATTTTTAATTGAGAACTTTTTATTTAGATTTAAAATTTATTTTGAGACTTCATACCCACATAAAATGTGTTTTGCTCAAATTGTCCCTTTATGCTCTCGCCTCCACCAACTCCCATAGTCTACCACTGCTACTCTCTCTGAACTCCACACGTGCATTTTTATAAACCAGAGTCCAGTTACTGCTGTCTGGATGTACCTGGGTGTAAGGCCAGACACAGGAACATGGAACACGTCATTCAAGTAAATTTACTCTTTTTCCCCAGCAGTCCACAGTTGCCACCTGCTTCTCAGATAGGGGTGGGATTCAAACCGCCTTGATTTTGTGCAGTCTAGCAACCATGCGTCCACATATGTCTCGGTTCTGTACTGTCCAGGAAGCACTGTTTCATAGCGACCTTCTGCTACTTCCTCCTCCTGCAGTCTTTCTATTTCCTCTTCCTCCACGGTTTCTGAGCATTCGAGGGAGAGAAAATGTGCTATCAGTATCTCATTTAGGGATGAACACACCAGTGTTTCTTATTCTCTAAACTTTGATCAGTCTCTG
The DNA here is from genome assembly GCF_903995425.1 of Onychomys torridus. Lineage (NCBI taxonomy): Eukaryota > Metazoa > Chordata > Mammalia > Rodentia > Cricetidae > Onychomys > Onychomys torridus. Next base: position 26,380,980 of record NC_050447.1, on the reverse strand, counting down.
CTAATTGAAAAATTTAAAGTGTGTTAAGAAGCTTTTCATGTACCTGTGCTTTCTTTCCTTCTTGTACTTAACCGTGACCTGTAGATTCTCTAATATTGAAAATAAGAATACATTTTGATATCATAAAGTCCTCCAGGTAGAATTTTGAAGGTGATGACTGAGCAACATGGCAATCATATACTCTACTTAATACAACTTTCTTTCTAGAACTGTCCATCTATCCATTTGTTTACTCATTAAATCAGCATTATTAGCAGCATTGTCTATAACAGGTATCATTTCAGACAGTTGAGGGAGAGAGATCACTATATTAAAAAAAGTAACAATGTTCATCACAGACATACTTGAAGCTTCACAAAGGAGCTAAAAAGGAAGAGCAATATTTTGAAGACCCACCACATCAATAATGTTAATCTTATTTTATCTCCTATTAGTTGTGCTTTCTTTTCTTTTTAATCTCTCTGAATGCAGTAATTTACAAACCCACTCGTCATGAGGTTTAAAATTCAAGTTGGAGTCAAAAGTATAGCAATTATAAATAAGGAAATAAAGGTCTAAGATTTCAATCAAATCACTTAAATTTTAACATTACTAGAATGCTAATGATTCTTTTAAGAAACGATGCTGGAGATGCAGGAGCAGCAGCAGGACCCCACAGTGCTTTAGTTCACTCACACTTGTATGAGATCTCCAGATTCCACAGAACTCATAGGCCCTTCTTTTGTCACTTTGACTTCCTGTCTCTCTCTTCCATGTCCTTCTTGCTCACTTCCCCTGCTGTTTGCCTTTCACCCTTCTTTCATGATATTTCCTTTACTGTTAGAGTAGAAAGAAATTTTCAAGGCTCCTTGTGAATGCTGGCATTGCTAAAATTAGATGAAAACTTAGTTCTGTTACTTAAAAATAAATAAATTTGTCTTTTAACAAGTTCGTACATGTATAGAGTGTGGTGGGTATTGAGTTCCCTGAAATATTGTGTGTTCCCCGAAATAATCATATCTGGGGTCAGAGAACAGACAGCCACTAGAACAAAACCAAAAATGGTGGCTAGAAAATGGGTCAGAGCAAGCCATAACAGAAGTTGGGCGGTGGTAGCCCACGCCTTTAATCTCAGCACTTGGGAGGCAGAGCCAGGTGGGTCTCTGAGTTCAAGGCCACTTTAGAAACAGGTAAGGATGGTGACCCATGCCTTTAATCCCAGAAACCCAACCTTTAATCCCAGGGAGTGGGGGCAGAAAGAGAAAGGTATATAAGGCATGAGGGCCAGGATCTAAGGGGTAAAGCATGTAGACAGTTAAGCATTTGGTTGGTTAAGCGTTCAGGCTTTGGAGCAAGACAGTTCAGCTGAGATTCATGTGGAGGAGGACTCAGAAGCTTCCAGCCTGAGGAAACAAGATCACCTGTGGAACTAGCAAGGTGAGATAGCCGTGGCTTGTTCTGCTTCTCTGATCTTCCAGCAGTCACCCCAATAACTGGCCTCGGGTTTGAGTTTTATTAATAAGAACACTTAAGATTCATACTACAATACAGTGTATTCTAATTATTGCCTCCTCACCTTTCTTATCTCTCCTATCCCTGTCAATCCCCTCATCAGGTCCCAATATATCTTTCTTTTCAGATATATGATTTTGGTTTTGGATTGTGATCTGCTTTTATTTTTCCCATAAAGAAGAATGTGAAGTTTATTATCTTTTCTTTTCAAGACAGGGTTTCTCTGTTCTGGAACTCACTCTGTAGACCAGGTTGGCCATGAATGCAGAGATCTGCCAGCCTCTGCCTCTCCAGTGCTGGAATTAGATGCATGCTCCACCAGTGCACGACAAATAAGAAGTTTAAGCATTTACTTTTTGTTTATGTTTTATTTTTTCTTCTTTCTCTTGTGATTATCTTTCATGTAATATTAATAATGTGGAACAAGAGAGATTTCTCAGCAGTTACAACTGCTGGTTGTTCTGCAAGATCTGGGTTCAAATTTTAGTGCCCACATGGCAGCTCCTAATCATCTCTAAGCGCAGTCTGGAGTAGCTGAAACAGCCTACTGGCCTTCTACAGTATTAAGCAAGCAAGTGATAGAGGAAGAACACCCATGCATATAAAATAAAGAAATAATTGAAAGAAAAATTGTCTTAGGGGACTATTTTTACTTTCCGAAGAAAGTATTTGCTGAGACTTCATGGGCTAGAATAATAGATTAGATGTGGCCTGCAATTATTTTCACATTAAAAGAATCATTCTCATACCAATGAGTTTCCAGGTTCATTGGTCTTCAAGATATACTAACACAGCATGAAAGTTTATCAGTCTTCTTTCTCTACATCCTTTATGTTTTATGAGATGGAAATCCTTCATTCTCATTTTATCTGTAGGACCCTTGTCCAAGTACCTTTTTACCTTGGTTCTCAGACTGATTTGAGACCCTTGTAAAATATTTCAAGATCTTATAATCTTTTGTAATTGTTTATGTAATTTTATGAAACAATAAATTTTAATTCTTACTAGACAAGGAGTAAGAAGAATATATGTAAGAAAGGAAATGATATCTTGAGTTTATCCCAAACACACACACACACACACACACACACACACACACACACACACACCACAAGCATACATGCACTCCTTCGAATCTGAAATGCAATTATGAGGCTATCCATGTGTGTGTGTGTGTGTGTGTGTGTGTGTGTCCACATAAGCCCATTACTCACTTAATTGAGAATTCTCTCAATAGAAATAATCCCATCAATAAAAATAAACCAGTTATGAATAAAGTGATTTTTCTAAGGTCATACACAATCCTCAACACTTTTATGTGTCAGTAGTCACTTCCGCCTGTACAGTTACCAAATGCATATATATGGGAAGTGGTGATTTAAAGGCCAACAACTCCCACTTGTCCTTTAGATGTCTTTATCACCTCAGCAGCACTCCTATAATCTGAGCATCTGAGTCCCTTCCTCCTGCCTCTTCCGTTCTTGCTTAGCCAGAATATTCTCAGCTGCCTTGTCACTCTGCCTTATTTCTTTCATACCATCTGTAAATAGTGAAAACCTACAGAAGGTCAAAAAAGCTGCCATATTTTCAAGTTTATGTGAAAATGTTGTATTAATAATATCCTAAAGTTTCTTCAATAAAACTGAAGTTCAAAAATCTATCTGTATAACAAGTCATTGCTTCAATTTACTGTGGTATCCTGCTTGACAAACAAATATGTCCACATGAGGTCTATCAAGCCAACAGCCTAAGCTGCCTTTTTACTCCTCAAAATTCTCCGTCTTCCAGAGAAAACTCAGACACTTGTTCCTTTACAGATCTGTATGTGGCAATCACTCCCACTTTTCATGCATCAGTTACACTGTTTTTTTCATACCTGTGTCAACCTCGAGTCCTCCTTGAGGCAGAACTATTCTGTGCATTTCACCTACCACAGAACCTACATTCTATCTAGGAGAGATTGTTGTGTCAGAAATTACATGGTGGTATGTCCGAAACATGACAATAATAATATAAAAATATGATCAGAACCAATTATTTCTCACCTATCCACTCCTAGACCATTAACTCTTAGAGAAATAAATCAGACTTGTTTCCAAGAACCAAGAATGAATGTTGGCCACCTGCCCTCCATCATTTCCCTACTTATTTCATTCTTATCTCACATATGCATGTCAGTGATGGCAACTGTATCAAACCACAGAAACTGGGTAGGGAACTTTAATTTTTGTTTTCCTTTACAAAATCATTATTATTTTAATCTATAAATCATTTGAGAATGTTAATGCACGTATGTAATTGATTTGGTCAAATTCATCTGCTATTCCCTAACCTCCAATTCCCCACATTTCCTTCTGAATTTAAGTTAAGTTTTTAAACCTTTTGAGTTGACTTAATGCTGCCTTCAGTGCCTTGCATACAATGCTGCCTGTATGAGGGACCAGCTACTGGAGCTGGTAGACTCTCTGTTGCTTTAAAGTAGTGTTCAACAAATATACAAAAAAAAAAAAAACCCACAGTGAAATATAAAATTCAGGTCTTAGATTAGGAAAAAACCTTTTCCTAATCTCAAATTATAAACTCAAATTATAGCTGGGGTTTGGTGGTGCACGCCTTTAATCCCAGCACTCGGGAGGCAGAGCCAGGTGGATCTCTGTGAGTTCAAGGCCAGCCTGGGCTACAAAGTAGTATGTTCCAGGCATGGCACAAAGCTATACAGAGAAACCCTGTCTTGAAAAACAAACAAACAAACAAAAAACTCAAGTTACATTTCCTAGAGAGAGATTTTTACATCAAGTATAAACAAGTTTAAAGATGGGGAAAATATAGAGAAAAAACAATCAGAGAGAAGGGAATGGATTTGAGAGTACAGCTAAATGACTGGGTTCTGGTCTCATGTATATAAAGACCAAGGTTTGGCTACAGGGAGAATTAAGAAATAAAAGGAGAAAAACTGTATGAATGAAGATATAGAAGGAAACTCCAGGTTTAAAAGAATCGATCTATCATGACATCATTTTTATTGTAAATGTATACACATGAGACATAAGTGTTGAGTAAATAAAACAATCTGATAGGTTTTAAAGTAAAAAAAAATAGGTAATTTAGAATATATTTGAACAGCCCTCTTTGAAGAAGTTGTACAAATAGGAAAATGTCAGTAAAAGTGCCATAGATAAAAAAAAACTAAAAACCAGTAAATCCTAAGAAACATCCACAGAACAGTGATGGGGGGTGTAGGAGCTGTCAATGGACAAAGAGTATTAGGTAAGGTCATATAATAAATTTTAAATATTTTATTAAAAACTGAGTTAACAAGTTAAGAAGAAAATTAGGAAAATCTGCAGAAATTCTGAAATTAAATATCTTGTTAAAAGTTGATGAGTGAAAATAGAACCAAGGTAAATATAAAAATGTTTTTAAATAACTGAGTAGAGTCATCAAAACATACATCCTGCTAGCAATGCAGCAGTTTGGGAAAACTTTAGAGATGGAACTTTCAATTAAGCCAGAAAACTTGATGTGACATGTGATATTAAAATTTGCAAAACAACAAAAATCGTAGATATTTCAGATTTTTTCCTGTAGTACAAATCTTATAATTCACCAGCTTCAATAAAGTAAAGAGATAAACAAAAAGATAGAGAGAAATCTTATCAAATCACATCTTTGAGCATGAACTTTGACTACAATATTTAACATTAACACCTAAAGTTCAATAATAAAAAGGTAAACAACTCAATGAGACAAATAAACAAATGATTTCAATGGATTTTGCTTCAAAGAAGATATTTACTTCAGACAATATATACATGATGAGATACTGCTTTATTAATCATTATGAAAATGTGCTCAAGTTACACTGAGACACCAAGATACATAAAGAGATAACTAGATATCCTGGGCTTATCAAGGGGCAGAAGTTTCATGCATTGCTATGAAGAATTTATAAAATCAATTTAATACATACATCCTCATCTACCTAAACATTATCAGTGAAAATTCACAGCAGCATCATTTATAATAGCTAACAGTAAAATAAAACCCAGTATTAGCCATTGATAATTTGGTCAACAAAATATAGTCAATCCATAAAACAAAATATTATTTTTCCATAAAATCAATGGCCACTGTTATGTGACACATTATGGATCATCCTGGAAGATGTTAAATGACAGAAGCTAGATTTTAAAAAAATCTATATATTTTATAAATTGATTCATCAGAAATGCCAAGAAAAAATTAATGAGTCTGAAAGAAAATTAGGTTTGCCCAGAGGCTAAGGCTAAGGAAAATGATTAATGAGTGTTAATGTGTCATTTTTATTTATATTAATGTATATATGAAATAATTCTAAGATCAGATGTTGTGTGTTTATGTGTGTGTGTGTGTGTGTGTGTGTGTGTGTAATCTCAGTAAAATCTGTTGCTATATAAGCTTTAAGAGTGTGTAACGTATTCCATGTTAATTCTATCTCTCTTAAGTTGTTATTTTAAAAGAATCATATTTTAATTCTAAATTTTATATATAATTATTTGATTGATATTCATCTTCTCTATTTCTTCTAAATATCTCAAGAATAGAATATTTAGTCCCCAATCACAAAGCACCATCACTGAATATGTATTTTTTATGTAATACAGATAGGCATTCAAGAAATGTTAAATTGAAAAATAATAAAAATGTATTGAATGGACATGATCTACAGCAACATTATTATATATTATTCCCAATACATCATGACTAGGAGGGACATCTTGGCTGAACTTGAGAGCAAAAATTATATAGCAACTGTACTTTTCTTTGTAATAATACGTACTCTCACTTTCTGAAACCTAGAATAGAAAAAAAAATCCCCCTTAATTGGCAGGTCTGACATCACATAGTATGCATAGTCCCCAGCATAAGCTAATTAAATTGAATATTAGATACCTTATCCATCTACATTTACTTGTTGTACTTGATGTTTCTTGAATAAATCAGGTAACAAAAATGAGATTTCCAATGATTATTACATACAACAGCTTTCTTAGCAGAGGACAGAAGTGCTCCTAGTTTGCCTTTTTAGGACTTTCATAATGCTGCTGTGACTTATATTTTAGACAAGTGTAAAACAATAGAAAGCCATCCCTGGATCTGAAGAATGAAGATGGCCGGAAAATGTGTCCAGTGATAATAGCATTGTCCTAAACACAGCAGAATTTCAGCTCATCTGTTCATGTTGAATATTTCTAGATTAAATACATACCTATATATGTGTATATATAAAATATTATTAATTATATGTTATTAATGTTACTATATGTTAAATGTACACATATATATCTTTAAAGTAAAGACTATGGTTAAAATTAAATTTTATTTTGCTTAGACTTTTGTTTTTAATAAAATGAAAATACAGGGACATTTCCAAATTATTATCCAGGACTCAAATATCAGTACAGCATTTACTTAATGACTAAAAATATGAAACAAAATAGCAACTGACATTTTATACTATAACATATTGAATGTTTTACATGCTTTTGAACCATCTTTTCCAAGTACAGATGAACACAACAAGGAAAGAAAAAAAATTAATAAGGAGGAGCTGCACTACATTGCATGGAGGAGAGCATTTAACACACAACTATGTGTCCCTTATTTCTTGTGCACTTTAGTTCTCAGCTAGGGCAAATTTTAGCCCCAGGGACGATACAGCAATCTCTAATGAAAGCATGGGTTGATACCACAAGGGTGGCAAGTATGTATGGTATTTTGTAATTTCATAGATGCTATCAAACACCTATACATGTGTACAGACAGCAGCCTTTATGACAAGGAAGGTCTTGGCCCAAATATCAGTAATTTTGAGATAGAAAACCCAGCATTATGCCACTAGCTCTCAACTGGGAACATACATGGCCATCACTCAGTGGACTCTAGAGATGCAGGTATTCATTGTGTAAGAGTTGGAATCTATTTACTCAAATAGTAGTAGTATACAATAGTCACAATATAGTAATAAATGTGAATATAATAGGTTAAACAGTTTTTTTAAGGTTTATTTTTTCATTTTTATTTTTATTCTTTCCTCCTTTTTTATTTATTATATTTGTGTTTTAATTTTACACATCAGCCATGGGTTCCCCTGTCCTCCCCTGTCTTGCTCCTGGCTCCACCTCCCCCCCCGCCCCTCCCCTCCATTCCCATCCCCTCCAGGGCCAAGATTCCCCTGGAAATTCATTTAAACCTGGTGGATTCAGTACAGGCAGGACAAGTCCCCTCCTTCCAGGCTGAGCAAAGTGTCCCTGTGTAAGCCCAAGGTTTCAAACAGCCAGCTCATGCACTAAGGACAGGTCCAGGTCCCACTGCCTGAGTGCCTCCCAAACAGTTCAAGCTATTCAATTGTCTCACTTATCCAGAGAGCCTGCTCCAGCTGTGGGATCCACAGCCTTTGGTTTATAATTCATGTGCTTCCATTCATTTGGCTATTTGTCCCTGTGCTTTTTGCAATCTTGGGCTCAACAATTCACAATCTTACAGTCCCTCCTCTTTCTCCACAATTGGACTCCTGGAGTTCTACCTGGGGCCTGGCCAAGGATCTCTACATCCACTTCCATCAGTTATTGGATGAGAGTTCCAGCACGACTGTTAGGGTGTTTGGCCATCTGATCACCAGGCCAGGTCAGATCAGGCTTTCTCTCAAACATTGCCAGCAGTCTACAGAGGATGCATCATTGTGGATTTCTGGAGACCTCTCTAGAACTCTGCCTATTCCTGTTCTCATATGCTCATCATTTATCATGGTCTGTTATTCCTTGTTCTCCCTTTCTGTTCTTGATCCAGCTGGGATCTCCTGCTCCCCTAAGCTTTCTTTCCCTCAAACCTTGCCCTTCATTACTCCCACTGTCGTCCAGGTTGTTCCCGTAGATCTCATCCATTTCTCTGTCATTGGACGATCCCTGTCTTTCCTATGGTCCTGTTTTCTAGGTAGCCTCCCTGGAGTTTTGAGTAGCAGTCTAGTCATCTTTGTTTTACATCTAGTATCCTCCTATGAGTGAGTACATACCATGTTCGTCCTTCTGAGTCTGGGTTACCTCACTCAGGATGATTTTTTTCTTGATCTGTCCATTTGCCTGCAAACCTCATGATGTCATTGTTTTTCTCTGCTGAGTAGTACTCCATTGTGTAAATGCACCATATTTTCTTTATCCATTCTTCAGTTGAGGGGCATCTAGGTTGTTTCCAGGTTCTGGCTATTACAAACAATGCTGATATGAACATAGCTGAGCAAATGCCCTTGTGGTATGATGGAGCATTCCTTGGGTATATGCCCAAGGGTGCTACAGCTGGTTCTTGGGGGAGATGGATTCCCAATATTCTAAGGAAGTGCCATATTGATTTACAAAGTGGCTGTACAAGCTTGCATTCCCACCAGCAGTGGAGGAGAGTTCCCCTTGCTCCACATCCTCTCCAGCATAAGCTGTCTTCTGTGTTTTTGATCTTAGCCATTATGAAAGGTGTAAGGGGGTATCTCAGAGTCGTTTTGATTTGCATTTCCCAGATAATTAGGGATGTTGAGCAATTCCTTAAATGTCTTTCAGCCATTTGACTTTCCTCTGTGGAGAATTCTCTGTTTAGTTCTATAGCCCATTTCTTAATTGGACTGTTGGGCATTTTGATGTCTAATTTCTTGAGTTCTTTATATATTCTGGATATCAGCCCTCTGTCAGATGTGGGGTTGGTGAAGACCTTTTCCCATTTTGTAGGCTGTCACTTTGTCTTGTTGACTATGTCCTTTGCTCTACAAAAGCTTCTCAGTTTCAACAGATCCCATTGATTGATTGTTTCTTTCAGTGTCTTTATGAGTTTTTAAAGAATTCTATCAAGTTCCACTTAAAATCCAAAATCAAGCACTGTCATATTAAACCGTGGGACATTGTCTCAGTATAAGTTTGGGTTAAAGAAGTGCTCAACCAGGAAGCCTCTATAAGGACTTCCTTATGGTATGAGCCAAGTTGGGTCAGGGAAATGACAGATGACCTTTTATATTACTCCAACTATAAATCACAAAACAATTTCAAAGACCAATATATTAATTTGTTGATTATCTGGTGGTGATGGTTCTAGTGGGCCAAAAATACAGAATATACCACTGTAGTTCGAAGTTTTCCTGTGTCCCACCTGGCCTGCAGTTGGGACAAATCTCTTACCCACAGTCATACAGCCTTTTATAAAATAATCACACAGAGGCTTAATATTAATTATAACTGCTTGGCTATAGCTGGAGAGTTTCTCTCCAGTCCCACCAAGCCCCACAGTCCTGTAGCCCACCTATAAAGTAAACACACAGAGACTTATATTGCTTACAAACTGTATGGCCATGGCAGGCTTCTTGCTAACTGTTCTTATATCTAACCCATTTCTATTAATCTATAAGTTGTCATGTGGCTTGTTGTAGCAGAATCTTAAAAGTTCTTATTAATAAAATCAAACCTGAGGCCAGTTATTGGGGTGAATGCTGGAAGATCAGAGAAGCAGAACAAGCCACAGCTACCTCACCTTGCCAGGTCCTCAGCTGATCCTGTTTCCTCTGACTGGAAGCTTCTGAGTCCTCATCCAGAATGAATCTCAGCTGAATTATGCTGCTCAAAAGCCTGAAAGCTTAACCAGCCAAATGCTTCCAGTTTCTTGTCTTCACGCCTTATATATCTTTCTCTTTCTGTCGTCACTCCCTGGGATTAAAGGTGTGAGTGTCACCATTTTCTAGCCTCTGTATCAACTGGCTGTCTGTTCTCTGACCTCAGATAAATTTATTAGGGTGAACAATATTTTGGGGAACACAATACTACCACAGCTTGAGCTTGTCAGTATCTTTACATGTTGCTTGTCATGGCGGCAGCTGGCAGTGCCTCTCACCCTCAGCCTTCCACTTCCCAGAATTTTCCTCTCTGCTTATCCCGCCTATACTTCCTGCTTGGCTACTGGCCAATCAGTGTTTTATTTATTAACCAATCAGGGCAACACATTTGACATACAGAACATCCCACAACACTTCCCCTTTTCTTTTTTTCAAAAAGGAAGGTTTTAACTTTCACATAGCAAAATTAAAGATAACAAAACAATTATCGAGCATGAATTACAGTTATAATATCTAGTCTATTTATTATAACTAGCCTATTTGGCAAAATTAAAGAAGATATCCTGTCTATCTTATATTTGTGTGTCTAAGGTTTTTTTTTTTTTTTTTAACTTATCAATATGTCTGGGTTTAGAGATGGAGTGAGCCAATTCCATCTCCAAAGCCAGCTTGGTATATTTGGGAATTTGGGCATAGCTTCTATTACTACTTCCTGCTGGAGGGGGGTGCTATATCTTATGGGGACATCAAGAAAATTTTAGGATTGTGGAGTAGTCCATGACAGTATATCTTCAGAGCCAGTTGCCTTGAAACCTTTCTGGATGTTGGATTATCTAGGCCATGGTGTCATTGGAGAATTTTCAGGGGTCTTAGCTGGTCAAACTTGATGTATCTTAATCTGGAACAAATCCATAGCCTCTTGCTTTCCATAGAAACAAAAGAAGAGCTTCCTTTCCAAAACAATATATCCTTACATCCAAATTTTGAAGTCAAGGAATCTTTAAAATATACAGATTGGCTTAATTCAATGGCTTTTACAATTAAATGTTTTTCTGCAGGTAAAAACCACAAAGACAACACAATCCAGATTCTCTGTGTAATATCCATCTTTACATGGCTTATTTTTTAAATTACCTTTACTCTCTCTTTAAAGACTTTATGTTTTAAACTATCTGTTTATATTACTTCATATATTCCTTTTTATCTCTTTCAAGCCTACGTATATTTTTATGTACATTGTAAAGCATTTAAAGTCTTGTTCCATCTGAATCTGCCTTATTGTGAACCTATTGCTTTAAACTGCAGCATTTCTAAGACTGAAATGGCTGCTGTGGCTGCTGGCTCTGCCCACCTTAGCTTCCCAACGTGGTAGTGGTACAGTTTACCACCAGCTCTGGGAGCCATCAACTCTTAGAATCGGTGGGTCTATGCTTTTATCAAAGCATCCTGTAGCCCAGAAACCTTTTTTCCTTTTTTTTTTTTTTTTTTTAACTAGCAAAAACTATATCCTACACACAGTATAGTGCACAGCTTGGAGATTCCTCTGAGTAACATAGCATAAGTCAAGCCCACACACATGCATGCCACGAACTTGCCTTACAGTAGCTCAAATCAACAGTCTGCTGCTAACTTGAGGGAGACAACTAGCAAGCTGCTTTTAGCTCTGTTTTAGAATCTTTTTTTTTCTCAGGTTTAGGTGGAAACTCTTGCCAACCCATTGGGTGCAATTTGTAGCTGGAGAGTTTATCCCCAGCTCCTGCCAATCCCCACAGTCCTGTAGCCCACTTATAAAGAGACTTATATTGCTTACAAATTGTATGGCCGTGGCAGGTTTCTTGCTATCTAGTTATTTTATCTTAAATTAACCCATTTCTATTAATCTGTAAGTTGCCACGTGGCTTGTGGCTTACCAGTATCTTTACATGTTGCTTATCATGGTGGCGGCTAGCAATGTCTCTCTCCCTCAGCCTTCCACTTCCCAGAATTTTCCTCTCTGCTTGTCGCACCTATACTTCCTGCCTGGCTACTGGCCAATCAGTGTTTTATTTATTAACCAATCAGAGCAACACATTTGACATACAGAACATCCCACAGCACTTGGCCATTAGCCCAGGCTTATTACTGACTAGCTCTTACACTTAAATTAACCCATAATTCTTATCTATGTTTAGTCAAATGGCTTGGTAACTTTTCTCAGGTCTACCTTGTTATCTTGCTTCCTCAGTGTCTGGCTGGCAACTCCTGACTCTGTCTGTCCTCTTCCCAGATTTCTCCTCATCTACTTACTCCACCTATACTTCTTTCCTGGCTACTGGCCAAACAGCGTTTTATCAACCAACCAATCAGAGAAACACATATTCACAGCATACAGAACGACATTCCACAGCACACCACTAAGAATTACTCATATTCATTACCTTACTTCCTAGCAGAATAAGTAGAAATCCATTTCTAGGTAGTCTCCCAGAAGGTGTCAGGATCTATACAGTAGATTCCATACCACAGTTGGGTTGGTGTCCAAGACCACAAAGACATTCTATCTTGAAAATGCTCAATGGATTCTCCACATCAATTGCTGCTATTTTTTCTAGATCTAAGCCCTGGAGAAATAGAGTCCACTTCTGCAGACCGAATTCTCTTATCCTGTGTTTGTTTTCCTCACATCTCAGCTACTTATTCAAATGGAAGACTTTGATTGAGGATTTGCAGTCACACTTTGAAGGTGAATTTTCAGAAAATTCCAACAACTCTTTTGAATGACCCTCTTGCATTCCAAAGAGAAGCTAGCAATTATGACTCCTTATTACCAACTGCTTGTTTTAATATCCAGTCACAGAGTGATGTTTAGTAAATGTATTTTTAAAAAAATCCAACTCTCATTTTGTCATACTCATTCCAAACAGAACCATCTAAAGAAAATAAGGGCAATTTCTTGACATGAAGGAAATATTCAGTGAAAAAAAAAATGAGAGAATGAACTTTTAGCCTGCCTAAAACTAAGTTTTTTGCATCTATAAAAGGATGATGATAACTTTATCAATGGAAAAACAAGTGTTAATCCTTCATGAAATATTCAGATAGGCTTTATGGCATCAGTACTAAAGTCCTAATCATCAACAACAACAACAAAAATATCCAATCCAAATGCAGTGTGGGCTTTTTGAGAGTTCTTCTAAAAAGATTTTCCAGAGATACTTTATTAGAAGAGAAAGTGGCATATGAAGTATTGAGGGTTTGGGTAGTCATGTCTAGTATTCTTGTCAGAAATAATTATAATGTTCCAAAACAGATCTATTGCAACAAGTTACAGATGTCTGTCTAGGGATCAATTGGTTACTAGCACTCTTGATAATCTTCATTCTATTGTCTCTGTTCCTCTGGGAAATGCTGACTAATATAACTGTGAAATTATTTCATCATGAGTATTTTATTATTTGAGCCTAGATTCCCAGTCATTAACACAAAAGCCATGGTTTTCTATACTTAATCACCAATGCTAGTGTGTATTATTAAGAAGTAAACTGAAGCATAATAAATGAAATAAGCCAGGCAAAGGAAGACAAAAATTGTGTATCTCTTATATGTAGAATTTAAAACATTCAACAGCTATGTAAAATAGTATATACCAGAAGCTGAGGAACATATAAGATATGTAGATAGTTCAGACTGAAATTTCAGGGTTAATGTGGAAATAGGAGGTAATCTGTTGAGATACATATTTAATACATGCCTATCCAAAATATTGTTTTCTAAAATACATTCATTATTGACAGGTATTATTCAGTTCTTACCCTTGTCCCCTCCCTATTTTAAAAACTTCATTTGTCTTTAATTTTAAAAGATATTCTGAGTATTTAATTCTCTTAAATTTATGGGATATTATTTTATTGAAAACAGATTCTGTTTTCATACAATATGTGCCAACCACAGTTTCCCCTCTCTCCTCTCCTCCCAGTCCCCCCCCCCCCAGTTCCTTTTTCCCCTGGATCCACTCCCCCTCTATATCTCTTCAGAAAAGATCAGGTCTCCATGAGGCAACAACCAAACATGACAAAAGAAAATATAATAAGATAGGGCAAAAGCCTTCCCATCAAAGCAACCCAAGACAACCCAAGAGGACAAAAGGAGTCCCAAGAATTCTAAGAGAAGGCAAAAGAATAAGGAATTCTTATTTTTTAAATAAGAAATTTTTCTATACTTGATACTTGTGGTGATATTTTGTTTGTGCTCTATCAAATAAAGCTTGCCTGAAGGTCAGAGTGTAGAGCTAGTTGTTAGTTAACCATAGAGGTCTGGAGGTCTATACAGACAGACAGGAAGTATTATGGTTAGGTGGAGAGAGAAATATAAGGTGGGCAGAGACAGGAGCTTGGCCCCTTTTTCGTCTGAGGAGTTGTTGTGATAAGAAGTGACTTTAGCTACTCCTTAACTTCTCTGGTCTTTCAGCATTTACCCTGATATCTGACTCTGGGTTTTTATTATTAAGGCCAATTAGAATTTGTGCTACAGATACTGTTTTCATTTTACTTAATAATCTAAAGTTGTGAACAAGAACTTCAGAGTCTATGTCTTGGTTTGGCAGTAAAAGTTGATTTGACCATTACTGATGAGATTGGAAGAGTATGGCCCCACATAGCTAGTACATCTAAAAATTTTCATTTAGGCAACATACTAGCCAGCCAAAAATAAATAACTATATAAATACATATTCCAAATTCTGAAAGTAAATCTTCATCACTGAAAAGACTGAACATTCAGTCAAAAACTTGAGTACCTGTATGAGTCACAAGTGGTGTCCCTATATAGCCATGGAGAATGTTAATTAGTTCTGTTACATCACCCAACAGATCATGTATAAGTTATTCTCTAAACACTTTATCCATACTAACTCCTGCTTTTCTTCCCTCGGGCTTTCCAAAAAACACAAATTTTCTCTTTGTTCCTGAAATAGGCAAAGCTTGTTCATGCCTTCAGGCTAGTGTCTGAATATACTAACTTCCAATGTTGGTACCAACCTGTCATTTAAATTTCAACTTATACACCACCTCACCAAAGTCTTTCATATTCTTCTTCTTCTCTATTATTGTCACATTAACTTTTTCTGGTATTTTTCCTGAAGTCATTTGTTGTTTTAGGTTACTTTTTTTTTTTTTTCCTTTCTGTGTAATTGGATGGAATTAAGCATCAGGAGGTTTTTATATTTTTCTATTGCTGTTATTCCAGTTTCAAAAATAGAACCTGGCCCAAGGCACCTTCTCAAAAGTACATTATAAACATAGGATTATTCTACAAAGAAGATAATTCATAGACTGATCAATAATGTAAGACCTGGAAATTGAGATGGCTCAGTGGGTAAAGGCAATGGCTGATAAGCCTATTGACTTGAGTTCAGTGTGGACTCATATGGTAGAAAGAGAGAACAGATACCTTCAAGTTTTCCTCTGACCTCCAAATGCATACCATGTTATGAATTTACTTTCTCACATACCTACATATAACAAACAAATAAATAAATACATAAGCAAATGGGGGGGGGGAGAGTATGAAATCTGGAACCAAATTCCCAAAATATCACATCTAATTGTATTACTTTTCAACAATATAGCTGTAGGTTCTCCTATTTTTTTAAAGGTATTTTTAAAAATACCATTTTAAAAGTTTCTGTGACATTAACATATATTTATATTTTTAGGTGTTTAAAACTACAACAGAAATGTGTTATGAAAGGTATATCTACAGCTTATATGAAATGTATATTCCATGTAGATGCTGGCTAGAAGTTTTTATGCTGGTTGTGTATATACATATATTTACATATGTGCATGTCCCCAATATTTCATGTGGGTATTCATATTTTTTAAAGATTATTGTACAGGATGCTTTAACAATGGTTCTCTTTATGGCTTGAAGTAAAGGCTTTTGTCATCCTTGTCTGAAATCTTACTGCTTGTAAACTTGAGAATGTATGCATGTTTCCTTTAAAAACGAATGGTTACACTTTATGCCACAGGTGAGAAACTTGATAATTTTACAGATTCAGAGAAAGAGGTCTCCTTTCTAAATTATTTCTCAGTGCCCCACCCCCTAAGAACAAACCCATGTTCTCTGGATCCAGGATCAATACTGATGATTCCCAAGTCCACTTACTACCTTTGTTTATGCTTAGGATGTTTGTCTGCTTCAGAGTCAGATGATTTCCTCTGACTCCACTTGCTCAAGTCCCATCTAAGGGGTTTAGATAAGAAAAACAAAAACACAAAAGAACAATTTGTAAACACATGTTTCTACAGCTCTGAACACAATGTGGGAGGAACAAAAGGGAGTCAGAACTCCCTGATCTAATCTTTTGAATTGAAAAGTAGTCATGACTATTTTGAATTACTTTATTTTGCTAAATGAAATTGGGAGCTATTCTGACTGAAGTTTAGGCTACATTGCACTAATTGTATTACCATTTTTCTCATTGAATAATGTCTAAAATGATATAAATAAAATGATCTCATACTTTAAGAAATTTCCTTTAAACACATGACTTATTGAAAGACACTGAAGAAAGAAGTCAGTATAGTGAATAATGGTCTGAGCAAGAAGCTGAGATTGTGGTGGTGCCTGTGTGCGTGTGCGTGTGCATGTGCGTGTGCATGTGCGTGTGCATGTGTGTGTGTGCACGCACACACACATGCACGCACGCATATTTTTATGTACATGTGCACTCACATTATATTGTTTTCATATTTTATTTTTGCAATCTACTTCTGTATATTTGGACATTTTTACCAGCACCCTGCTTCCCTGTTGTAGAGATTTAAAAATTAGGATAAAATTAGAGTTTGAGGCCAGCCTGGGCTATAGAGTGAATTCCAGGAAAGGCACCAAACCTACACAGAGAAACCCTGTCTCCAAAAACAAAACAAAACAAAACAAAACAAAACCCAAGGGAAAAACATTAGTTTCAAAAGAAATATGTGATTTATAGATATTTACAATAACATTGAGTGCAATGGTCTGTCTTCACATCTCTACATCACAGGGAAGTAAAATGTTTGTAAATAATGCCCATCCCAGCACCTCAGTTATCAGTTAGGGCTGTAAAAGGTGAATTTTGAAGTGGAGCAGTAATAGAAAGGGATGGCTTTGCAATCCTGCCAGAGTAACCTGTGGAGCAAGAAAGCATTTTCTATACAAAATTTTGTGTTATCATCAGACGATTTAATTCTTTAGGGAGCTCAGAGAACTCATTTACAAAGACTGGATTTGGACAAGAAATTTCTAAGTCTTTCAGGTCCAAAAGTCTATGACCACTAATACCTATTTCACAATCCATGATGTTTGCTCAACACATTTTCCGAAACTTGTTAATTCTCTGAAAATCCAAGTGTGAAAACATATTTGTAATTTTTAATGCTTGAAAACATATATATTCAGAGGGACAGGATGATATCCTAGAAAAGAGGATAAAATACATAAGAAGAAATAGCAGAGGAATGCTTAATTCTCGGAGTTTTACATGAGCTGTTTTCTTCTAGGACAGCATTATAAATCCACTGCGTGCTAAGAGTATATAATTTACTTTTGCAGCTATTTTCTGAGTGCAGAGAAATAAATTAGCATAGTGTTGTAGAGGAAGAATGAGAGAAGTGATGAACAACAGAAGACATACTGTTGTCTTGAGAACTAATTAAGTTAACTTTCCTCCTGAAGGATGCAGAGCAGAGGGCCTGGCAATATTGCTTCTTCTGTCTGAGTAACAGTTCTAATATCATGCAGGCCAGGAGTCACCAAAACAAAATCTAGCAGATCTTTCTTGCAGTGTTCTCAGAAACTAACAAATAGGAAAAATGCAATTTCTTAAAGCAGGTATGTCCCTGACACAATCAATAATCATCCCTCTAGCAACAGGTTCTGAAGTCCCACAAAAGAGGAGAGGGTAAGAACATGATTTAATGGTAGAACTCTTGGCTACCATGCTCAGTTCTTAACATTTCAAGAGAGGGAGGAAAAAAAAAACTGTAGAAAGGTGGTTCAGCTTTATTTTTATTTTATTTATGTTTTGTTTTTGGAGACAGGGTTTCTCTGTGTAGCATTGAATCCTGTCCTGGAATTCACTCTATAGACTACTAGACCAGGCTGGCCTCAAATTCACAGAGATCCACCTGCCTCTGCCTCCAGAGTGCTGGAATTAAAGGCTTTTGCCACCACCTCCTGGCTCAGCCTTAATATTGACCTTTTTTTTCATCTAGGAAATGAGAAAGGAAATACCCTTGTAATATAAATCTGCACCATAGAAGGAATCCACTTAATGCTGGCTCTAGCATATAAAAGAATGGTCACACTGGTCATTTTACAGTTTTCATTGCATCTTCAAAGGGAAGACAAACAAATGAAGGATTGTTGGAAACTTGCCTGATCAGCATGACAAGTATTTCTACTTGTTCAATGAGTTAGTCATTCTATTATAAGCATCCATTTTCTTTCCTTTTCTGCCTTGCTATGGAGGCAACTAGGACTGATACAAGCTGAATTTGGACCAAATGAAAGCAAATAATGCTGGAAAATCAGACAAAAGAGTGTTGTCAGATAATTTATCACACTGTGTGAAAACATGTCATTGTTTTAACTTGACCTTCTAAGGCACCTGTTTGCTTTCAAACATGAATGACCAATAATAGATAGACAGGAGAGAATAGGTAGGACTTCCAGGCAGAAACAAAAACTCTGGGATGAAGAGAGGTGATTTTCCCAACTAGACACAGAGGTAGTTGGATATACAGAATGGAGAACTGGAAAAGAGCCACGTGGCAGAACATAGATTAATAGAAACAGGATAATTTGGTTAAGAGCTAGTTGGGAACAAACCTAACCTAATGCCAAACATTCATAATTAATAAGAAGACCCCATGTCATTATTTGGGAACAGGTAGTCCCAACAACAAAGTGGAAAACAAAAGAGAACTCATGGTCTTATTCTGTCACCTCACTCCTTATACTACTATTATTTGGTAAAGACTCCATGCCTGTACCTCTTGTTATTGCTTCTGTTAAACAGCTTTTCCTTCAAAATCCCAGTTCTTGAGTGGTAGATTGATTGCCTAGCATGTGGAAAACCTTGCACTTATCATCAGAAAATGAGAGAGAATTTCAAGACTTTTGCTGCACCATACAAACTATAGTATTTCTTGTTTCTTGACAGAAAAACAGTCCTGATTGGTATGTCCAGAGAATCTAAAATCATAGTCAAGCTAGGGATCAAAATAAAAATTCAAGGTATTAGAGAGATGGCTCAGCAGTTAAGAGCACTGGCTGCTCTTCTAGAAGACCCGAGTCCAAATTCCAGTGCCCTCATGTCATTCACTCAAATATCTGTAACAAGCCCCAGGAGTTCTGTTGCCCTTTTCTGGCCTGAAGGTGGTATGTAGTCACACATGCAAGCAAATGAACACTCATACATATAAGTTAAAAAAAATATTCAATACATACTGAAAATATTTAAGTTAAACATACCAATTTGCATTCATAAGTCTAAATAAATTATCTTGGTACTTGTGACTATAAATGAGTTGCCTTTATCACATGTGATTTATCTTTTGATATAAGTTTTAGCAAAGTTGCATAATACCTTACACTTATACAATAGATGCATCATCTAGTGGAAATTTCCTATATCTTTAGATGGTTTCATACTTAGCTAAAGGGGAAACATAATTGCAATACTCTTTATTGCACTCATATTACATTTTATTTTCATAAAACATTTAATTCTGTGTTCTCATTTAATATTATTTAAACACTATAAAACAATAAAAACTTCAATGACAAGTATAAATGGAACATATAGGACATATTTTGAATAAATAATCAATAAAAACACATCACCACAAAGAGTCAGGTCATCAGATGAGCCTGCTTACTGTCTATCCATGTCCCCATCAAATGAACAGCATTAATTAAAACAATATTTGGGATAAGTGTAACAGAATTATAGGAGTTTACTTTTAACTTGGATACTTAAAAATGAAATTTACTAAAAAGCAAAGGGTGCACCTAAGAAGCCCATAAAGGGAAGGCTATATGGTGTTCATAAATCAAAATTTTCTCAAAGAAGATATAACCAATACACAAATAAGATGTAAGGGTGATAAGAGGAAAAATATTCTACTAGGAAAATATAGCATGTAGAAGATGAGAACACTCCATATTACCATGCTTGATGCACAAGGGTCAGTTCACCAAAAATGTAAAACTGCCTCACAGTGTGGTACTGTATAACTCAGCCAGTCTGTTACCTGGAAATTATATATTCAAATGTGCCTCACAGAGTTTAGTAGGAACAAATAAGATATCTCATGACAAAATAGTATGGAATATCTTCTTAACTTTGAAGTTAACACATTCTTGTCATTGTCAAGGAGAAAGGGCTTCTTACCTCACATTATTACTCAAGCTTCTAAAGACATAATGAACATATTGTCACAGTATGAGTATTTAAAATGTTGACAACTTTGTAAAAAAAAAATCAGCAGCTTTTTCCTTGGCCATTATTAAATTTGTTATGAGCGATTTGTTTTAAAACAGTAAAAACATTATAGGACAAATCTTTTAAAAAGTTTTAACACTGTACTTATAGTAATAATCATAAATGTCAATGTAATGGCTACTATTTTCAGAGCTGTATCAATTACTTATATAAATAGACCCTTTGTAGGTACAGAGAAGATCTTCCCTGATTTCTGTGATTTGGGTTCACTGCTTGTGTTCTGTCCCCACACTTTTCCTTGGCCATTAAAACAGGAATTGAAACTCAATATTCCACCTCTCTGAATTCCAATTCCCCACTGCCTGGCTTACTATCAGCCCCTCCTTCCTGCCCACTTTAATTCCATAGCTGTGAGAAAGGCAATATCCTGTTTGTGATGTTAGACTGAAGAACATCCATCCAAGAGGCTTCAGAACTGAAAATTAGTTTTGTTTTGAATTTTAAGACACTATGCTGAGGTTAATTTCTCACTTCTGAAAAAAATGTTGTGTAAATGTTTATAAGTTATTCTATGTTCATTTGGCACATAAACCCTTGTGTTGTTTTCCCTTGCAACATCCCAGTGTGAATGTAAGACTTGGATGCAGGTTTAACACTATTGAAGGTGATACTTTAGTCACAAGTCCCAGTGGGGGAAATGTATAACCTCACTAACTCTTGACAAAGAGAAGCTCTAGCTAACATCTTAGGGTAAGGACATCAAAGGAGTTAAGTTTTATAGTAGTTCTTTATTAGATAAAGTTAAGGTTGCAATATGGTTCACTAGTGACTTTTGATGGGAGAATGTCTTTCTATATGATGTGAAAATATGTTGCTCTGAGTGGTTGATAAATAAAGCCATTTGGCCTATGGCAAGTCAGCTTAGAGGCAGGTGGAAAATCCAAACAGATAGAGAGGAAGGAAAGAGACAGAGCAGAGGAAACACTGCCAGCTGCTGCTATGAGAAGCAAGATGTAAAAGTACTAGAAATTCATAGAAATGGGTTAATTTAAGTGATGAAAACTACATAGCAAGAAGCCTGCCATGGCCATAGTTCAAAAATAATATTAGCCTGTGTGTGTTCATTTGTGTCTGAGTGGCTGCAGGATCTGAAGGTGAGAGAGATTTGTCCTGAATGTGGGCCAGGCAAGACACAGGAAAACATTTAGCTACAGACTTTATTTTGCTAAATCTAGGTATTCTCCTTATATTAGGCATGGTCACCTTCTCATGATATGTTTGCTGTATTATTTACATGTTCATTTTGTTGTTTTTAAGTTCACTACATTGTAGCTATGCCATTGGCTCTCTCCCATCACCACTGTTTCAAGTTTCTTCCAGGTGTTTTGCCAGTATATCCCTCCTTTCATCCTCTTGCCTCTGTGCCAGCTGTGTCTTACATTCTGCAGACACGTATGTTTATATTTGAATTTCAGTTTAGGGACGTGTTTGCCACAGATACTCATGTCTTCTCAAAATTCATATGTTGACACTTTGATCCCGAGTGTGATGATATTTGAAGACAGGGCCCTCATGAGGCTAAACTCTCATGATAGAATTTGTGCCCTTATAAGAAAAGATATGAAAAAGAAACAAAAAAAACAAAAAACAAAAACAACCTCACTTTCTTTTTTTCTCTTCCCTATAAATGTCATGGAGGGAAAAGCAGCCTTCTTTAAGCCCTCCAGGCAACCACATTTGAGACTTACATTTCTAGAACTGTGTGGAGTCGGTGTCCTCACTTGGTGGATAAGATGCTGTCATAGCAGGCCAAACACAGACAATGCTAATCTAGTGTCTCTCTCTCCCACCTTGTCTCCTCATTTTCCAGCTTTTACAATTAATATTTAAAATGGTAATAACAGGAAAGAGACATAAAGCTCCTATTGAGCATGAGACTTGTTGATACCTTTCATTGGAGATCTCATAGAGAGGTCCTTATTTGTCTATACATATACATATATGCCTGTAACAACAATTAGGGAGAAAAGAGTTGATGAACCTGAAAGAGAACAAAGAGGAGTATATGGGAGTGTGTGGAAGGTATAGGGGAAAATGGTGTAATTATATTATAATCTCAAAAATAGGAGAAAATTTTTCAAAAAAAGATTGAGGAGTGATCTCTATATACTTGGTCTTCAGGCTGGTACAGCTAAGGGGCACCAGACTGCATTATGAACAGAGGCATATCTCAGAATTTATCTGGCCTTCCCCATATTTTAATCATCTTGATAAAGAATTCAGAGTAGATATTCCAAATCTAAAAATATTTAGTCTTACCATATTTTATTTTAATAATTTGCATTAAACTCATTTCCAAATTTTTCTACTTTGTTCTCTATCTTCTGTGAGAAAGGTTTTGTCTTATTCACTCTTACACACACTTCTTTTAACTCAAACATGATGGTCTTTCATCTAGATGATTTTAACAGCACATCCCAAACACTGCTTCTAACTACTTACCAGGACACACATCATCAGGTCACAGTTGCCACCCACAAGTGAACTTCAGCAATAGACAACTACACTCTGGTATCTTTTAAACCTATTCACTTTTCCACTTTTTCATTCCCCTGCCCATTCTTTCTTTATCTACAAACTGATTTTCATGTATCAATTTTACTCAGTTCACTTATCACTCTTTAAAACTACTGCAAAATATATGTTAGTTTGGTTTTGTTCTAGCGGGAGAGGGATAAGATTCTATACTGCACTTTCTGCATAGTAGTTATGTTTTTGAGTGTGTGTTGAGAACAGTGAGGAGCATGACATCCTCCATAAATGTAGTAGTAGTAGTAGTAGTAGTAGTAGTAGTAGTAGTAGTAGTAACTAACTTGTCCACATTATTACTTTTCATACTGAAAAAGTATATAGTAAATATATTACTTCATAGATTTTCACAAAATTATATATATGGAGGTAGGCGGGTGAAGAGAGAGAAAGAGAAAAATAGGGGAAGAAAGAGTGAGAGAAAATGTCTTTAAAGATGAAGCTTTTGTCTAAGTCATTTTTATGCTATGTTTCTTCTCTGTTATTGGGTGAGAAATATATTTTTGTACATGTAATAGCCATGAGCAAGACTCTGTTTTGTATCTGACTGACAGTGATCCCTAATATATACAACAACCTCCACATTAATATCTATTCTTATTTCAACTCTTAGGCTTGGTCTCTTCCACAATAATGAAAAATGAATAAACACTATCTACCTCTATTAAGAAAATTGTTCTTAAAGCTCTTTGGCTTCTTTTATGTAAAGTATGCAGGAAAGGGTAATGAGATCCTCACAAAACAGTGGTGAATGCCTTGGGAAATGCTATAGTCTAAATAAGCTCCTCAGGTGTTAGAATCTTAGCCCAAAATGTGGCCATAGTGAGAATTAGTGGAGCCTTAAATGGTGAATGCAAACCTGTCCCTTTGAACATAATTGATGTAGATTTCATGGAAACCAGGTTAGTTCCCATCAGAGTAGGCTGCACCAAGAGAGCAAGGTTACCAAATACTGCCCACTCCTTGCTGTCTAGCTTTCTTTCCTTTCTCCCAGGAAGCTTGTTCTCTCTCTCTCTCTCTCTCTCTCTCTCTCTCTCTCTCTCTCTCTCTCTCTCTCACACACACACACACACACACACACACACATGCACGCGCGCGCGCGCGCGCGCGCACACACACACACACACACAATCCTGGTAAAGTGTCATCCAACTGAGACTTGATGGAGCCCAGTGGACCCTCACTGGAGCTGTGTGTGTGTTGATTTCATGCTTTTGTTGTAGCTGGAAATTTCTCTCCAAGCCCCAGCAGTCCCGCAGGCAGCCCACTTATAAAATAATCACTCAGACCCTTATATTATATAAACTGTATGGCCATGGCAGGCTTCTTGCTAACTGTTCTTATATCTTAAATTAACCCATTTCTATTAATCTATAAGTTGTCACTTGGCTCATGGCTTACCAGTATCTTAATATCTGCTTCTCATCATGGCAGCTGGCAGCATCTCTCTCCTTCAGCCTTCCACTTCCTAGAATTCTCCTTTCTCCTTGTTCTGCTTATATTTCCTGCCAGGCTACTGGCCAATCAGCACTTTATTTATCAATCAATCACCACAACATTTTGTAGCTCCAGAACTATGTCAGGTACTCAACTTCAGGGAGTTTGTTATAACATCAGGAAAATTAATTCACACTACTCATCACCTGAAATGAATCTTTGGTGGTGAATCTACAAAGGGAAACACGAGATTCACACTAGAAATCAATAGAAGCTGGCAAGTAAAGGAATGGGTAAGAGTTAATGTTTATTAATCTGCTACAGGCCCAGTCTACTGCTGCAGTCAGTCCCAGCTCTCCATTGAACATCAAGCCTATGTTTGGAATAGAGTCGAGAAGGAAACATTCAAAATTAGTTTAAAAGTGTCTGTTTGTATGCTGGATCACCTCACCCAAGCTTGATTAGGGTAGTGAGGGGACCATAATAGAGGAAGAAGGGGAAACTGTGGTCAGCATGTACAATAAATAAAAAACAAAAAGAAGTAGTGGAAGCAAACACGTAATCTTAAGGACAATTCATGATTAGCATGCTTTCAGTGATTGATTCATGTCTCCAAATCTTCTTCTTATAACCAGTATGCATAACCTAAAATTACAGTGATTATTTCTGAGCTGTATTATTATAGGTGTCTTATTATTGTTTGTTTCTTTGGGATAGGTAAAGATCTTTAACTTTCTTTTTATTTATTTTTATGACTTTTACATCATGCCTTTTGATCCCATTCATCTCCCTGTCCCTATGTATCAGCCCTCTATGCTTGCAATCCACCCCAATAAAATAAAATAAAATTTAAGAGAAAAAGGAAACAAACAAACAAAAAATGTAACCCAAGTCTTGACATCACAATGCTTCCTGATCAGTACAGCAAAGACCAACAACTGCTCATGGCGAAAGAATGATGGGAAGTGGCAGAAAAGACAGGAAATGAGACTAGCTCTGTTGTACTGAATCCATCCTACATTTCCATGGAGACCAGCACCAGAGATCAAATAGATTTTCAATTAAAAAAAAATTGGTTTTTGTTTTGAACTCATAATGTCCTGAACAGAGGCTGCTACTTGCTAATATAAAAGGAAAGAGAACTGGATTTTGAAGACAACATGATAAATACATGACCCATTTCTGCCACTTTACTATTGTGTAAACTTGAACAAATCACAATGTCTTTCAATACTTGAGGTTTTCCGAGCAGCAAAATCTAAACCACTAAAGTCTGGCCTGGTAGATCCTCAGAGATGTGGAGGCTCAGTTAGGATAATAAAGGCCAAAACAATGAATAGCATCAGATGCAATGAAAACCATTGTATGTGTACCTTTTGTACATGAGCTAGTGTAGGGAATCTGTACTAAGCACACAGTAGGCTGGTGTAAACTTCTTTGTCTAGGCAGATGCATAGTGCTGATCAGATAGTTTTCCAAAGTTGCCTTGTATTTTCACACAGGGGTTTGTTTTCTTCAATGGTTTGATATCAGTCCTCTGAAAGAATTATTTTAGGAAAAGTGAACCATTACTTCAGGAATTTATCTTGCCTTAGATGTGAGGGCTGTGTTGTAGATGTATCCATTGGGAATGGGCTCCACATCTCTGTATTTTGATTGGTTGGGGTTCTCTGTAGTGGTGTGCATCTGTTGCAGAGAAGTTTCCTTGATGAAGGGTAAAGACTGTGGACTTAAAGACAGACATTTAGAATGTAATTAGGGATAATGCTGGTTTAATAAGGTGGTAGTTTTAGGTTTTCCTCCAAGATCCATGACTTCACTAGCTCTGGATATTTGGTGTGCTTTTCTTCTTGTTGAGCAGGTCTTGAGCAGCCTCAACCCTATGTAAAGAACTACATGCACCCAAGAAATTCTGAGAGTTGGATAAATAGTCCTCCTCAGGGAAGAACATACAAATTGCTATGCAGTACACTTGATTATACAATACCAAATGAAGAGCCTGGACAAATATACATACATGCTACAACATAATACAGACTTAGCAGGCTGTATTTATGACTATATATGTACATATACATGTAACCAACATTAACAAAAAAAATAGGCCATGAATTTGAAAGAGAGCAAGGAGGGGGATATGGTAGTGTTTGAAAGGAAGAAAAGGAAGGGGGAAATGATGTTATTATCTTAATATCAAAAATAAAATAAAACTGTCAAAAAATAAAAAGAGGAGGCTGCAGCCCAGGGAAGGTAGACCCCACTACAACTAACAAATATGTGATGGAAAGGTGGAAAAGATGGAAAAATGGAATGGTGTGTGCACTAGGGAGAGAGGAAGAACTGGAGATATGGCGGTGAGAGGGTTGAGGTCTACATGCTGTCATTGACCAGTAGGGTACAACAACCTGGAGCTTATGCAGACACAGACTCAGCCCCCAAGCTGTTACCCAATCACAGCATCCCGCTGCCTCTGAGCAACAACAGCCGCCCAAGATGAAGAAAGATTCACTTTTGGGATTGGACCTCATTTAAGGCTCACCGTGGTCGGTGGAGCAGCCTAACATTCATGTGGAGTAATGCAGTATGCAATGCTGCCCAGATGTCCCAGGCTTTGCTTCCTTGGGGAGACATGTTTATGTGTATGGCAGCGGCTGAGGGCCATGGACAGGTTAGTGGTCCTGATATGGTAAAGGGCCAAGGTTTATGACTATGACCCTGTATTACCACTAAAGCCTGTAAGGATGCCAATGGTCAGGGCTGCCACCTGGAGTCAGGCTAATGTCCCTAGGCACTGGAGAGCTGGTTCTGCCCTTCATGGGAGAATTGCCCTTGCCCCATGCTGCCCAAACTGCAAAGGGATGCAGGTGGTAGCACAGCCCCTCCGTGGCAGCTACAAGGCTAACATCAGCTGATGGCTTCTGGCATGGTTGCAGGCAAGGAAAAGACTCATCCTACCTTATGGGGAGCTGGCCACTAAGAATTTGATGATGCTCCAGTGAATAAATAAGCAACACAAAATGGACTAGTTTGTTGTGGAGTTTTTTGCGGGGGTTGGGGGGGGGGGGTGTCACATGGAAAGACTGGGAGGTGATCACAATTGGAGCACATTATGTGAGATTACCAAATAATCAATAAAAAAATGGAAAAGGAGTGGCATGAGAGGATGCAGATGAGATGTGGGGGGATGGAATGGGATGAGAGGAGGGAGAGGAGGGCTGATGTCAGGTTATAAAATAAATAAATAAATAAAATAAAACAATTATTTAAAAAATAATTAAACAAATAAATAAAGATCATGGTCTACCTAATTTTTAATACTCAGGTCAGACAATTCACATCTGCCTGTAACTCCAGCTTAGTAAACTCCAATGTCCTTTTCTGGCCTCTGTGTGCAACTGCACCACACACACACACACACACACACACACACACACACACACATATATATATGTATATGTATATATATGCATGTGTGTGGATATATATATAATTAAATTAAAATTGTGAATTCTAGTTGTTTTAATGTCTTATGTAGTATTTACTGCAACATTCTTATAGCCTTGATTTATATTTTATTCATTATTTATTTATTTTACAGTTTCCCCTCTCTCATCTCCTCCTAGCTCCTCCTGTTCCCCCTCCCATTGTCCCATATCCCCCAATCCACTACTCTTCAATTTCTATTCAGGAAAGGGCAAGGATATCAACAAAGCATGGCATGCGATGTTGCAGTAAGGCTAAACACTCCCCTATGTATCAAGGCTGGGCAAGGTGACCAGTTTGAGGAGTAGGGTCCCAAAAGCCAGCCAAAGAGTCAGAGACAGATTTTACTCCCATTGTTAGAAGTCCCACAAATTCGGGACATTTGGAACATCCATGCAGAGGACCTAGGTCAGTCTCATGCATGCTCTCTGATTGTCGGTTCAGTCTCTGTGAGCCCCTACAAGTCCAGGTTAGTTGATTCTGTGGCATTTTCTTGTGGTGCCCTTGACCAACCCTGGCTCCTAGAATTCTTTATTTTCCTCTTCTGCAGGATTACTTGAGCTCTGCCTAATGTTTGGCTATGTGGCTACATCTGTTTCCATCAATTGCTAAATGAAGCCTCTCTGATGACAATTGGGCTGGACACCAATCTCTGGGTATAGCAGAATATCTTTAGGCATTATTACATTGACATTTTTTTTTCTCCAGTCACATTTGTTTCTATCCTGGGTCTTTGGGTCATCCAGCCTATGGGTCCTAGTACTTCAGGAGTTGTCAGGGATGGGCTTATTTTTCTGGCAGTCCTTGGTTGGCCACTCCTTCAATCTCATCCTTACCCCAGCTCATCCCATAGGCAGGACAGATTGTAGGACGAAGGTTATGTGGCTGGATTGGTGTCCCAATCCCTTGACTTCAAGTCTTGCCTGGTCACAGGAGATGGCTAGTTCAGGCTATATATCCACTATTGCTAGAAGTTTTAGCTAGGGTCATCCTTGTAGATTTCTGGAAGATTCCCTTGTGTCATGCTTCTTACCCAAAAAAAATGCTCCCCCAACTTTCCAGTAGTCTCGTTTAATTCTCTCCTAACCCATCACTCCCAAATCTGATCGCTCATGTTCACATTACCAACCAGCCCTAGTCCACAAATTCTCTTCTATTTCTCATTCCCAGGGGAGATCTGGGCATTCCCCTTGAGCTCTCCTCATTCCCTAATCTCTCTGGGTCTGCAGATTATAGCATATTTATCATTTATTTTACAGCTAATATCCACTTATGAGTATGTGCAATGCTTGTCTTTCTGGATCTGGGTTACCTCACACAGGATGAATTTTTCTAGTTCCATCCACTTGCTTTCAAATGTCCTGATGTCATTGTTTCTAACAGTTGAATAATACACTATTGTGTAAATACACCATATTTTCTCTACCTATTCCTCAGTTAAGAGACATCTAGGTTGTTTCCAGGTTCTAGTTATTACAAATAAAGCTGCGATGAACATAGTTGAGCAAGTATCCTTGTAGTATGATTGATCGGTTTTTGGTTATATGCCTAAGAATGTATAGCTGGATCATGTGGTAGATTAATTCCCAGTTTTCTGAGAAACTACCATATTGATTTCCAAAGTGGCTATACAAATTTGCACTACCACCAGCAATGAAGGAGTGTTCCCCTTGCTCCACATCCTCTCCATCATGAGTTTTCACTTGTGTTTTTGATCTTAGCAATACTGACAGGTGTAAGGTGGAATTTCAGAGTCATTTTGATTTGCATTTCCCTTATGGCTAAGGATGTTGAACATTAACTATTTCTCTGCCATTTGAGATTCCTCTATTGAGAATTCTCTGCTTAGGTCTGTACTCCATTTTAAATTTTATTATTTTGGGCTGTTGATGTTTAGTTTCTTAAGTTCTTTATATATTTTAGAAATCAGTCCTTTGTCAGATGTAGGGTTGGTGAAGATCTCTTCCCATTCTGTAGGTTATCATTTTTCTTCTGATGGTATCCTTTGCCTTACAGAAGCTTTTCAGTTTCATGAGGTTGAATGTATTAGTTGTTGATCTTAGTGTCTGTGCTATTGGTGTCCTATTTATAAAGTTGTCTCCTATACCTCTGTTTCATTTTTAATATAATCTTAGAGAATAATTATTTTCATTCCCATGTAAAGGTAATTAATATCAGAACAGCACAATAATGTAAAAATACACAGATTGAATGAGTTGTTTATTTCAGCTATATCATACACAATACAAATTACATGCTGAGGGTATATGTTCCACTTTTCATAAGTAGAGCACAGGAGTCATTCAAGAACAAACATAGTATAACAGCCTTTCAAATGACTTCATTCATTATTAGGTGAAAGGAGATTGTCATTTAAGCTCCATCAAATTTAATAATGTAGCCTTATCACATTTATATTTATTTTACTTAGGCATAAATGTGTGTAAACCATCCTTTTTTCTCTTCATACTTAGTGAATATAAATCTTTCTATTCTAGTTCATTTTTATTCTATAGCTAGAATCCTGACATATTGTTATGGCTATTTGTAATGTGAAAATTTTAAACATAGCTTCCAGCTTAGTAAATGAACGAACTGGGCACTGATTGGCATCTTTAATTCATACCAAATTATCATCAGCTACTTGTCCTGATTCTGATGCCTAATAAGTAGGTGATCTTCTATATTGAACTTTGGGAGCCCAAGATTTCACTGTGGACAAAATAAGGATTGGACATTCAAAATAAGGGGAAAAAATAGGTCTCAGTGTTTTTCTAAAATCTACATTGTACTTAATCATTTGTTTGTCCATGCAAATTGGAGTTGTTTTATGGTTTATAGATCGTGATCAGTAGAGTTGGTTATGCAACTATTGAGCCTCTGTTTCAGTTCTTTCAATTCTACATCAAAGTGAAACTTCTCTCTATGCTATTTTTAATTTTTATTATTTATTTCACTTTTAATATTTCTTTTTAATTTTCTGAGATGTTTCTGTACTATTTTCCACAGCAGTCATACATTTTACATTGTTAAATTTTAAGAAAATGGTGGGGGGGGGCATATTTAAAGTATGCTATCACTTGGGTGGACCTAAGGGCAATATGCTAAGTGTAGTCAGCTAGTATCCAAAAGAGGAACATCATGTTCCATGTGTACAGGGTAGTTATTGTCATCAAGATTATAGACTTAGAAGGAGAATCTTGATTGCCAAGTACAGAGGGTAAATATAGATTGAGAAATTTTAATAGGTGCAGAATTTCAAGAAGAAAAGTGTCTAAAAATGATGGGTGATGGTAATGATTGCATAGCATTAAGTGCATATATAACCCCTTTGAAATAAACCTTTAAAATGAGATACTATACCTTGAATAATTTTACCACAATAAATAAATAAAATCAAAACACAATAATCCCTAAAATAACAAAATTAAGGAAGGGAAATTAGAGTGTCATATTATTTGTGTTAAAATATGACATCAATAAAGATGACAAGATGTCTTGGACAAAGTGAGGTGGTGTATTATTTAAGAAAAATAACATACCTATGGATGAAGTGAGGCTTACTATTTATTCCTCTTTTTCAGGAATCTCCAAAATTAGCATTATGTCAAGTAGTCAACTAAGTTTGAAAAAATCCATAAGAGACAGACAGGCAAGGGTGTGTGGAGGCTTTAAGGAGTATGAATTAGCAAAGGCATGGCCTGAAAGCACACACACACACACACACACACACACACACACACACTCACACACACACACACACATCCCTGTATAGGTTTTCTCTCATTCATGAGGCAGCTACCACATGGACGACTGGGGAAACATTCTGCCCAGTTCTTATCTGGGAGAGTTTGCCTGTATTTTTAAACAATTGGAACAGATACTGTGGTCTATAATTAAATTCACAAAAACAAAAATAATTTTCCTTGGACATATTTTCTGAGCTTTGAATTTTCAGTTGTTCATTTAGAGAAAGGAAGTTTAACATTTAGGAACAAAAAAAAAAAAAATAAAAAACTTAAAAAAGAAAAAAAAATACTTTCTGATTGTTCACTGAACAAAGGCCAGAAGCAACCAAAAGGCACAGGGCATTCTTTCAACTGCCTTGAAGTGAAAGCTTTTTGTGTGTTTTCCAGATTTACTTAAAAAAAAAAAATAAAAATAATGAAATGAAACAACACCAAGACCAGAGCTGCTCTGAGCTTGTTTGTGTGAATGCCCATGATGCACTAGCATTGTTTCTCATTTAATAATCCGTATCGAGAACAGTGGCTCTTTGTTCTTGCCTCTCTTCCACCAAAGAGCCTCAGCCCCTGTCCTCAGAAGAAGACCAAGACCTTGTCTTTGATTCATTTGAAAGGCTGTAATTGGGCAACTTCAAACCCTATTTAAAACCTTTCTGTGGTACTTGAAGGCCTGCTTCTGTACAAAGGGCTCTGTTAAGTCTTTCCTAAGAGTGGATCTCATCATCACAAGCTAATGATGTACTGTGTACATGACAGGGTCTGGCAACCACAAGCATTAGCAATGTATGTAATTGTAAAACTGACACCAGTAACTTAACTACATCTACAACAACTATGAGTCAGAGAGCCCATTGATCTGACATTTATAAAGCACAAGGATGCTTTTTAATATAAACACATAAAGCCTGCTTTAATTTGGGCTCTTGGTTCCTCTGGATGCCCCTGCCCTGCTTTAGTAGAAACTTCTCCCTAAGTAGTGATGAACACAGTGATCAAAATCACAACTGTAAATGATAAATAAGAAGGATTGTATTTTCTGATAATGTGCTAATGCTGATCACAAATAAGGGAAGAAATAGTCTTTTTACACCATTGGTGCTATCTTAAAGGACTCTGGCAATGTGCAAGCCTTCCCCTGACTTGTAATTCTTTACTAGGTCTGTAAAGGTGATGGACATAGACTCCAGAGTCAAGCTCACACTGGGCATACTATTTTTCACTAGCTACAACACTAGTCCGTGTCTTCTAAGAGATGAGGTCATGATACTAACCCAGGCCAACATCAGATCTTCCTGTCCTCACCTCGTGACTGGGATTATACATGTTTTTCACCAAGTATGGCTAACTATAATCTTCTTAAATACTTCCTCTTCATTCTAGAAACTCATAAGGGCTGTCAGTCATCCAATATGGTTCTGAACTTTCCTGGCAATCTGCTTACATGGAATTTAATATGTTTCAGTATGTATTTCTATAGATTTTTTTTTCAAATCAGATTCATGATCTCATAATTTTTGTTGTATATATTATATTTTTATTGTCTTCACTATAAAAGACATAGATGCACACTATTCACTGTTTATAAGAACCAAAGGTGATTGGTGTTTTCTGCTGATATGTAGAATTACTTGTTTTGTTCCTATATAGCTGAATATTATAAATATATTTTGTAATATTTTACCATGAATTTTCATACACTATGTAAATAATGCTAAGATAGATATATAATAATATTACATAAACAAAATGTGTATGTGACTATCATATTTTATTAGCAAAATTTTTCAAAACTTATTTAATCACAACACCTGACAATAGGTGATTATTTTATTGTCTTTGTTGTGACTATATTATACAGTTAACTTTTTCTGAGGTGGTTGGGGATTTTTTGCTGTATTAGTAGAGATGTCATAAAAATGATTTATTAATCTTTTAACTGAAATATAGTACAGACTTAATTCTATGTTGCTATACTATGGATTTAATAATTTCTACCCAGTCTCATAGACAATTTCTTATGTTCTATCAGCATCTTTTCTAGAAATTTTTATTGCAATTTGTATGGGCAGCTAGCTAGGCATAAAATGTGTCTGTAATGAAAGTGGTCTTGTAAAATGATGATATCAGAGGAGATATTCTCTCTCTCTCTCTCTCTCTCTCTCTCTCTCTCTCTCTCTCTCTCTCCCCATGTGTGTGTGTGTGTTCTGTCATTTATTTTATTTGCAAAAAGCCAATCATAAAAACTCAAATATTTTTCATGTATGTACTTTGTCAGAACAATAGTCTGACATAGTCACATGAGTACACTGAGTCCCCCTCACTCTACATCACACACAAATCTGCATAGAAACCTTAGTTTTAGTGAAGGTAATTAGCAATAATCATTGAATGGAAAACACATATTGTTTTCCTGTTTTGAAGCCTCTCTAAGATAACACTAAGCAGAGCTAAGACCTGAAGGAGTTTACAAAGGGCTCATGATTACAGGATCCTCATTGGCAGTCAGCTATAGGTATCTCTTCTTTTGGCATGTGTATCAAGTGATGTTTTTTGTTCTAATGTATTATTTGGGGGGAATTATTCAGTTGAGAATGTCCCTGTCAGAGCTGTAAAATCTCACATCCAATTTCTGAAATATGACAATAAAATTTATAACTGAAATATTACAATATATGTGGTAAGCGCTCTGTCATAGCAACAAAACACCTAAGAAAATCAGTTTGTATAGAAAGTGTTTATCTGGCTCATGACTTTGGCATTTTTAGTTTGTGGTTAATGGGCTATGTTACTTTGGCCCTTTGTGAGGCAGGAGTATATGGTGGGA
Source organism: Onychomys torridus (assembly GCF_903995425.1). Lineage (NCBI taxonomy): Eukaryota > Metazoa > Chordata > Mammalia > Rodentia > Cricetidae > Onychomys > Onychomys torridus. The sequence goes on along the minus strand of NC_050447.1, from coordinate 26,346,313 downwards.
AAGCAAGATGATTCACTTCACAACCCAAGTAGTTAAAAGAGAAACAAGCAGGACCCCACAGTCCATCTTGGAGTCACATTGACAAAGGCCTAAGGACCAGAATAAGGCCCTGCATCTTAAAGATATTGCGGGGGAGGGGGAGCCAAGAACCATAATGGAATATCTAGGTATATCTATCTATCTATCTATAGATGGATAGATAAATAGATAGATAGAGAAAGAGAGAGAGACTGATAAATGTGTGTATAGTCTGTATAAATATTTCAGTTGCATTATAAGAAATACAATAGTGAAAGCTTAGTACAGAAGCCATAAGTGAACAAGCATCTAAGCTGGATATTGTAAGATTTCTGCTTCTTAGAACACACTCCAGAAATGCAACCACACTCAATGGATATTCATCTACATATGCTTGCTATTGATGCACCCACACTCGTTCATTCACATTTGCTAAAGCTCTTCACTGATATCCAGTCCTGCATAATATCTTTTTGTGTTTAAAAGATATTTAAGGTAGGCACTGCACAAAAACATTTCAGAATTCTGTGTCTTCTTTTTGATCATGAATTCAAAGGTCTTTAAGAAATAGAGACTGTTTTGTTTAGTTCTCAGAATTAAGCACACATCTAACCACATATAAAATAAAAGGCTGTTGAAATAAATTTGGGAAATTAGGTATAAATTTAAAATGTGAGCATTATAGAATGCACGGGGCACTTTACAAATAATTTCCCTCCCCAAAGTTTCAGTGATGAAAGATTGAGAGATCTTCATTTATATAAAAACATGAGACACAAAGATTTGCACATGAGTATATTTGTATTAAGATGAATTCACACACACAAAAAAGTACAGAATTCCCTACATTTTTTTTAATAGCAGACACAAAATCAATTTTGTACAGATTCTAGGACATAGTAACTGATTTGATAAGGATCACTAATGTCAGAACTGCTGGGTTGGGGTACACACTGAAAAATTTGTCTGCCAAATGTGCTGCCACTGGATAGCACTGTCTCTACATTGAGGTAACACCATCAGATGGCAAAGCCATATAATCTCTCAGTCATATTCATTCCTATTCACACCGTGAGCCAAGAGGGCTTCTGTAATTTGAAAGCAGCTGCTATATGAGGTATTGAAATTTAATGGCCAACATTTTATTTGAACATGAAGGTCCTTGAGAGCTGATTGGGCCTTGAATATTCCTCAATTTGTGAGTGGAATTCATTGCCACTAAAACACAAACAAACAAGCAAAAACCTGGTAGGACTTTTCTCCCTGAAACTCCTCTGCCCTTGCCACATAAGGATACATAAAGATGCATAAGGATATGTAAGGACATGTAGGGATACAATATCCCTTCCAGAGGAGGCAATGTTCATATTGAAATCAGACACTGACTTAGAGTAGGCAACCAAACCTACAAGCACTTTGCCTGATCTTTTCAAAGTTCTAGCTCCCGCATCTATATTAAAAAAAAAAAAAAAAAAAAAAAAAAAGGTTTGTTGTTGTTCTTTCTAAAGTACCCACTCTGGGATATTTTGTTGCAGCTGAATACATGGACTAAGACATTGGCATTTTATTTTTTTTAATTTTTCATTTTTTTAAATTAATTAATTAATTTAATTTTGGCTTTTTGAGACAGGGTTTTTCTGTGTAGTTTTGGTGCCTGTCCTGGATCTTGCTCTGTAGACCAGACTGGCCTCCAACTCACAGAGGTCTGCCTGGCTCTGCCTCCCAGGTGCTGAGATTAAAGGCTTGCTCCATCACCGCCTGGCAACACTGGCATTTTAAACCCAAATAAAATAGCCCTCATTTTGGCCAGTTCACTACTTTAGTCTACAATAGAGAATCAAAGTATGAAAGTTTCATTTTCAATAAAATGAGCAGAGATGGGGTCTTATCCTGTCTCTGAAGCCTCATTAACTGAAGGCAAAGTACTCAGGTCCTGTCTTCTTCTTCTTTTATTATTATTATTATTATTATTATTATTATTATTATTATTATTATATTTGTGTTTTAATTTTACACATCAGCCATGGGTTACCCTGTCCTCCCTGCTCCTACCCCCACCCCCACCTTCCCCCATCTCCTCCCCTCCATTCCCATCTCCTCCAGGGCCAAGACTCCCCTGGGGATTCATTTAAACCTGGTGGATTCAGTACAGGCAGGTCCAGTCCCCTGCTTCCAGGCTGAGCAAAGTGTCCCTGTGTAAGCCCAAGGTTACAAACAGCCAGCTGTCTTCTATTACTTCCATAGCACAGTACCTACAACTTTAGTGCAGTGAAGGGATTGACCATTGTTCAGTTGCTAGAGAAATAATTGTGACAACTTTAAACTTTCCACAAAGTACCTAAAACATGTCTTCAACCATTTTGATTTCTGTCCTGAAACATTCCTGCATTCCAAACCTCTCTTAATAGTTGAAGATGGAAAAGGTTTGTGCAACTGTTATTTTTTGATTTAAAAAAAAAAAATCGTCTTTCCAGACATGGTTGTTCTGAGAGGTGATTGAATGTTACTGAAGTCAGAGTATTTGCAAATGTGACTACAGAGTGTAGCTTAGTACTGAGAAAACAAGCTGAAAGCTTTGGAGAGAAGGGGTTAACATTTGGATTCCAATTCTTGTGGTTATTGTTATACCCAGATCGTGACCCCCCAGAGAGACCACCAAAGACGAGCATGCCGGAGTGCAAAAGCAATGTTTTATTCTGGATATCCAAAAGCAATACAAGCCTAGGCAGGGACTTCGTCCAGCAGATCCAATGCAGTGGAGGCTGGAGGAAGTGCCTGCCTTTGTGCAAGCTCAGTTTTTATAGGCAAAAACCACAAAATTTCTTAGAGGGGAGGTAGTTAGTATGGGTCCATCCTTAATTGGTCCAGTTTTTCCTGCGCCTGGACTTTGTCTTATTTCAGCTTATCTGTTTGCCCTGTCAGGAGTTTTACAACCCATCTCCGGGGTCGGTCATGCTATCTCCAGCTGTCACCACCAGACATACTGGCTTTGTTCTTTTGAGAACACCTGGCTTCACCCTCTCAAGAGAGGGGAACTGACTCAGTTCTGTTTGTTTTAAGATATCTCTTCCCTCAGCTTCTTTGGGATTACTGGGGGAACTGTGCCAGCGACTTTGGTGGGGGTCTTTCAGTTATTATTTCAACTTTGCTTAAGATCATGTAATCTATGATCTCCCATCAATAAAGATACAAAGCACTAATTACCACTCTACGGTGTGCAATGCAGGACAACCATTGCTGCCAGACGAAGTTCCAGCATTTCGACATTGCAGACGATACTTCTCCAGTACCTTTCTACTTTCACTTTTAATGATTCTCAATATTAAAAATGCCTTTTACTTTGGGAAATTTTGTGTGGGCTTTGGTAAAAGATAAAAATGTATACAGTGGTAGATTCTCTAAACAAAATAATTATGTGGAAAAAATTCCTGACCACTGTGGAACCAGGAATCCCATTGTGCCCTCTACACCAAGAACAGAAAACTTAGAGATTTGCCAGACATACCTGACCCCAGGGCTGAAATGCCTACAATTCAGATTCAGAGCCTGAGGCCATTAAGGTCAAGAGTTCAGTGAATAAATACTGAGAAATCACAGTGGTTCAATACAATGGGAAAAAAAGTAAGATATCAGGACTTTTACTTTTGGGAACATTGTGAGGGGAACAGGCCCATATAGTAAGACTAAGAAATTATAGTAATTATCTGTTCCCCAGAAGAAATTTTCCCCGAAGTCAGGAATTTGCATAAGGGTCTCCAGTCCCTGGGGGCTTGAGGAAAGTTCCTGTTTGATAAAGCAGTCATTCTTCTTATCTCTAGCAAGAGGAACTTGTGGCCCTTTTATTAACATATGACTGGTACCTATTGTCAAAGTCAATGTTAGATTCCTTGACCTCTGACCTCAAGTCATATCTCAGTTCACATGCCCCTTGTCTCCCATTTAATCCTATGTGCAGCTATAAAATAAAAAAGGTGTAGTCTTTTCAATTAAAGGCCACTGGCAGTCATTCTGATTCCCCTTTAGTTTTTGTCAATCTCCTTCTCTCCCCCAGCAGACTCCACACACCCTCTTTGGGACCTGAACCCCTGCCAGAGCATGTCTTCGAAGTTCTATATAACACAGTTGTTCAATTGATTAAATGTATTGAATAGATTCTTATCTTAAATTACTCTTCAGTATACTCTAAGGGGATATGATCTAGAGTATCATTGATCTAAATTACTGAATGTTCTAGCATGGTAAGTAAATTTAATAAACTATCCCTTGCTATAAAATTTATAGACCATTATATGCAACTTTATCCTTTCATATCAGCTGATTGCATCCTTATAATATGCGAGACAATAGTGATGATACCATTTACATGTATTTTACAATTATGATACTAGGTATAAAATCAACTGATAATGAAAATTGGTGGTGAAGACATAGAACAACTGAAAATCTTAAACATTATAAGTGTGGATATAACAAAGTGGGCAAATATATTATACAAGGTTCATCAGAATAAATACGACAAATTTGTGTTTCTGTAGTAGGAATGGTTTATTTCAAGGAAATAGTCTATGTTATTAGGGCAGCTGGCATGGACAGACTTACAGGGAGGACTGGCCAGCTAGAAACTCTAGCCACAGCAGATGTAGTTCAAGTCTAAAGGTCATCAAGCTCAATCCAGGAAAAAGTTGATGACAAAGTTGAAATCAAAGACACACTACATACAATATCCCCTTGTTTAACAGGGATAGGTCAGTATTTAGTATTATTCACACCTTTAATTGATTGGTTGAGATTTCACCCAGAATATAAAATGCAATCTTACATTTAATGTTTACAAACCAAGTAAATATAATATAAAAAATAAAATGTGAAATTCTTAATTGTTCAGAGAAGTTGAAACAATCACTCAGAATCTTTTTTTCCAGTGATGAGACTTGAACCTGGGACCTCATTCAGGCTAGACAAGTCATCTTTCATAGAATATATGTAAGATAACTTTTCACTGTAAATATGAGCACTATAGCTTTAATCTGACCTAAATTCATGCTAAATGAATCCTTATAGCCACTTATCATCTGATACAATGTTTCTACTCTTAGCCAACTATTCAAGCAAAATGAAAGTCAATGCTCTTGAAGACCACAAGGTGAATATCTAACATCGATTATATTAGCAGTTCTCCAAATTTGAAATTCTGAAAGTATATCTATATGGCAGAATTAACTATAGTAACAGTAATTCTCAATTTTATTATACTAAGGAATAAAAATTAAAATAAACACAACACAGTATACATTTTTGTAGGATGACATTCTACAAAGAAACAAACTTGAAATACACATACAAAAAAAAAAATGGGTGGAGATAAGCGTGGGCCTGGGTATATAAGAATGATGACTTCAAAGGGAAAATTTCTGGAAACTGTTATAACTGGCAGTTTGGGACATCATAATTATATTTTGTGCCAAAACTTAAATAGCTCATTTTACTTTATGAAAATTATACATCAACAAATGATCTCAAATGCTTTTACCAAAAGAAAAATTAGTCATTTGTATATTATAATGTTATGGCCATATTGCAAGGACCCCCAGAAGACCACCACACAGACTGAATCCAGTATGTAAAAGCAAAGACCCTTTAATTTCAAGCTCTGGTGCTTGTTCTCTCCATCTATCCAACACAGCATTGAGAGCAGAGAGACCAGAGCCCAGGCAGGGTAGGGGTTTTATCATAACAGAGGTTGGGGTGAGGAAATTTCCAGGGTTCAGGACCCTGATTGGCTGACATTTGTCTGGATATTGGGAATGTTTGCAATGTCAGGTATTTTTCTCTCAGATGCAGGCCCCATCAGCTTATGGCTTTTCCTGGGTCTAGTGTTGCATGCCAGAAGCTGTGTCTGGGCCTCTAAGCCTGTTATGGCAGCTGTGTGGTCAAGCTGTTTTGGGGCTCCCACAATATGTAATTTAAAGAGGTTCACATACATGAATCAATGATCAAGTGAAATCCAGAATCTCAGAAGAAAATTGTCTGTTATCATGTCAAATAAAGATATTTTTTTTCTAGAAGAGCACATCCACCCATTTGTAAATATTGAACAGATAAAAGGCAAGCTATATTTAAAGTTTATTAATTAAATTTTCTTACAGCATATGGTTTAGAGGCATATCCTTCAGCTCTACATTTTCTCCCATTAATGCATTCCAATGAAAATGTTTGTCTTTAGTTAATCTTTCTAATTTTTTAATTTTTTTTAATTGAAATTAGTTTTTGGTTAAATGCAATATATTATGATTATGATTTCCTCACCACCAACACCTCCTAGATCCTTCCCATTTCTTCTGCCACACAAATCCAAACTGTTTCTTTCTCTCCCTTATTAAGATGCTGTATACGGAAGTTTTCCTATGACCCACAACCACTTGGTCCATGCCAAAACAGGATACAAACAGACATTTAAAAAGAAAAAAAAGTAATACAATTAAATCAAATTAAAACAGAAAAACTAGAATAGGAAAATAAACAAAGGTTTAAAAAAAGCCACAGGAAAAGCTTGGTAAACACATATAGATTCACACACACACACACACACACACACATACACACACACACACACACATACACACAATTTGCACACAAAGAAATTCTATAAAAACAGAAATAAGAAACCATAATATATACCCAAATAACCTGTCAGCTGATAGACAGACAGATAGATAGATAGATAGATAGATAGATAGATAAAAATGAAAGCACTATAAGAAAAAAAGAACCTTTAAAAATGCCATTGAGTTTGCTTTGTGTTGGCAATCTGGTTGTATGACCTGGCCTAAAGAATGGTGTATACTCAGTAAGAGTCCATTGGAGTCTGATTTTCCATTTGCAAGTGGATATCAATCCAAGATAGTTTCTGGCTTAGGGATGGGAGCATGTGTATAAAACCCTCTCAGCCTTCCAATGCTGGGACATCAGCAGGCTGAGACATGTGCAGGCCCTGTACATGCTGTCACAGTGTGAGTTAATATGTCTGACAGTCCTGCTGTGTACAGGAGGCCTCTTTCCTTGGTACCCTTCCTTTCTGGATCTTACACTCTTTCGGATTCCCTTTCATAGGGTCCTTAGTCAATATTTCAAGTATTTCAAGTTTGGATTTAAGGAGTTTCTATACGTAAAATGTATTTAATACACATTTTTGACTGATAAATAGTTGGATTAAGCAAATTATTTCTAAAATTTTAGTACAGTTAGATTTAATGATTCTACAATAGAGAATTTGGTATTTAATTTGTAAGTCTTGCTCAAGTTTATTGAACTAATAACCTAATTATCCATGAGTTTTTATTTAAACTTGTTTGGCTAGAGATTTCTAAATATTCTACTTTCATATTTCTTAAGAAGATGTACTGAGTGGCTATCACAGATACTTGGATCCTGAAATTTTTCAGTTGGCATTCAGCAGGATGGGTCAGTGTTTAAAAGTACTTGTTGGCTACTCTGATTATCTAAACTCCATTCCTGTAATCCAAATGGTATAAGTAGAGAACCTACTCCTGTAAATTGTCCTCTGTCCTCTACACAGACATCTCTCTTTCCTCCACATGGTTCATACCTAAAAGACATAAAATAAAATTCAAATAATACAAATACATAAAATGAAAAATTCTTCAATTAGTTACAAATTACAATGTTCTCACAGATTTTATTTTTTCCAGTGTTGGGAATCAAACCTGAAGCCCCATGCATTCTAGAAAAGCTTTCTCTCTACAACTGAAATATATTTGTAGGCCTTGACATCTTTCTTAGGATGAGATTAAACCACTGAATCTAATGCTGTACTAAGGATGAAAGTATTCAATGATGTAAGACCATGTTTACCAATGAATTTCTTTTGAGTCTTTATAACAGAATTCTCAAAATGCAACCATCAGAAAATACTGAGGAATACGGCCTGAAAATGTGTTTAGCAGGCTTTTGTCACTTATTCTGTTAATTGTTACAGAATCTCCTGAGTTCATTAGTCTCCCAAAATGGAGAATGAGGCAGTGGATTTATTTTTCTCACAATCTGAGAAATAGATAAAAGAAACAACAGAATATCCCAATGTTTAAAATTAGGAGAATTTTCTTCATTGTATTATCATTAGAACACCACTGGGAAACATCTTTTCACATGATATACTACATTGGAACACAGTAGGAAAATGTGTATTAAAGGTTCATACAGCTAGTTATCAATGGAATAGCATCTCTCAAACAATAGTATCTTTGTTTATGGCAAATAACTGGTCTGTCTCCTGTCTGGAATAGTTATCCAGTTTCAGTAATGACACTAGGAAAAAAAAAAAAAAACAGAAATATATGTGCCTCCAATTACAGCTAGGCAATCAATGTTGACCTTGGCTGATCATGTCACCAGAAGGTTGAGGTGAAAATTGCTAAGAGATACTGGAAATCACAGTGAATCTACTCGCCTTCCAATCACTCCAGGTTCCTCTGTCAAGATGTCCACAGACTGCCATTAATGGAACGCCAAGGAGAGGGAAGTCAACAACTGGGCAAACAGGGTCATTCATGAAAGAAGGCAAGAAGACAAGTGAAAATTACAGTTCTGACATCAGGAAGGGGGAATAAATGGAGATGCTCTCAGACTGCTGTTTGTGAGCTGTGAACAGGTAATGGCATATAATAAATTTCCTGGAATTGTCATTCTTCTTGGCTAGTACACACTCTCTATTTTTATTGCCTCCTTTGGAGACTTGGTGTGGTTTGTTTTATTTCCTTTTGTACCCTTCCACTTTATAGTTAATAAAGAGTCACTCTTAGAAACTGGAGTTATCCTGTCCTTGGGAGGAAGAAGTAAAACTCCTATAGGATGTGATTTCTCTACTGTATGTCAGCAATCCAAATTCCCAGGTCTTTTATTCTACCACATACTTTGGATGCTCATGTCAGATATTAAGATGATGCTTATTTGGAATAATTGGAGGAGAATTGGGACTTAATAAATGCCCATCCCTTATCAGACACAATAGCCAATGCTTCTCATTGTTTTGCTTAGCATCTTATTAACCATAACCAACATGAAATGTTGAATCCACAAATCAGAGTGTCAGAGTGCCAAGATATATTCATTCACCCAAACCTACTGTGTTCCTAGTTTTTGTTGTTGTTGTTACGAGACCCAAAACATAACTGGAGATACAATATGTTCAAGTCTTAAGTAATCTGGTATACTGCACTGACTTGATTCAGAACTGACTCTGTTCTTAATTTCATATTCTAAATGAAAGAATATTAGCTTTGTCCCAAATAAAATTCTTTCTCAAGAGTCTTGTCATTGGTAATCATTATGTCAAGTGCATGTCCCTAAGGGAACCTTTGTCATGTGGCAACAAAGAACATTAAAATTATAAACCTCTTTAGAGAAATGCTCTAATGCTTGGAGAAGAGAAATGCTTGGAAGAAACTGAAATTTTATAAGAAGGATGAAGTTAACAGACAACTAATGCATTCTTGAACCAGAAATTTTTCTGACCGTCATGACAGATTACTCTTAATGACTTTATGGGATTGGGTTTGGGAAACTTAAGAGACAAGGAAAAGAAGCTAAACTTGTTCAGCTTTACCTTTTAATCCATTGTGATACGCTCCTCCTCTAGTGTTTCTGCATAATGCTACAAGCAAGGGTTAGTAAGCTGTAGCAGTGCTGGGACTGTAACTCATCACTTTGGCCCATTAAGCAACTGATAAGTCTGTACAGGAAAATGTCATGCCTCTTTGGCTGCTGGAATTGACTTCAATGTTTTGTGGTTTGCTGGAAACAAACATAACAAGTTCAAAGCTTGATCAGGAAAAAAAATGAAAACTTTATTAGATTCAACAAAAATGGTTACAGAACAGCAGAAATACAATATGTGGTTAACCACAGACAAAAGCAGTCCCTTTTGCTTAGCTCTGCTGACCTCCAAAACTCCTTTCTCCATCACAACCTCTCTGCTGGCACCTGTCCATGAACTGAGGAATGGAACACAGAGGACCAATGTGAGGTTAGCTCTAATATGTTTATATAGAAGGCAAGTACCATTACTCCATAGTAAAGAGTATAGTATATATTCTCTCTTCATACACATACACATACACACACACACACACACACACACACACACACACACACACACACACAGACTTTGCTCCATTTATTTTGGGGGAGAATAAATCAGGTTAAATTCTATTATGTGTATCTTAATAGTCAATGTATATCATTCAAAATTAACCCTTAATCAGAATATAGCCCATGAGATCATCACCCAGTAAGTGCAAGTGAAATTTGTGTTTAAATTATTAATCATTTATTTTTATTGTTCTCTGACCTGGAGACAGAAATAACTACCAAGTCTGTTGTCTTGAGGAACAAAACACATGTATGGCTTTTGTGTAAATAGACCGGGAGGTCCAACTGTAAATAGAGGGTAATCTAACCTTGAACTTGTTTAACCATAGACCTTCAGTGCAAACTGCCTTCACTTGTTTGGTTTTTGGTGGGAGTGAACCATCCTTACAAGTTGCATTTTTTTTTTTCTAACTTTTAAATCATTGTTCTGTCTAGAACGCTCTACTAATTAAACCCATGTAAACCCTGGTGTTTGGGTAATAGTAATACACTGTACTTATGCTTGTTGGCATTACAGGAGATGGTCCAGTTCACATGAATGCATTCCATGGTATCTTTGGGATGCTCTCTGCGTAAGTGAAAAAGCATTTAGATTGAAGTCAGTAAGTAAAAGTCAGCGTTATACCTCCCTTCTCTTGATCAAACAGTTTCTTCTATTCCATGTTTCTGCATGGCCTCAGAGCCCATAAGTGAATTATAACATCTTCTACTGGCTTCTAAAATATACACTTGTATGCCCCACAGGCCAGGTGGTTTAAATACAAATTCCACCAGACTTTCAAAGAAGAGTTAATGGCAAACCTTCTCCTATTATTTCACAGAATAGAAACAAAAGATTCTTTATCAAATAACACACAAAAACTTGATACAACAAAAACCAAGATCCCCCCTGCCCTGCCCCCCCCCCCAAAAAAACCACTGAACTATAACCAAATAGAAGCAAACACAAAAACTATGATGTCCATTGGAGGGAATAGAGAGGATCTGAAAGGACTTTGGGGAGGGGATGAATGTGATCAAAATGTGTTTAAATTTAAAAAATTGTTTTAATAATAAAAAATCATAAAAAATAAAATATAAAAAGAAAGAGAGAGAAGAAACAGAAGGAACATTGCCCAAGTCCATTTGATGAGGTCTCAGTTATCCTGATAACCAAACCACAGAAAGAGTCAAGAAATAAATACAATTATAGACCAATTTCCCTTATGAATATAGATGCAAAGACACGTAATAAAATCTTTACAAATACAATCTAAAAACAAATAAAAAAAGATCATTCACCATGATCAAAATAGGCTTCATCCCAGGAATTCAGGGATGATGCCACATACATAAAGCTATAGCTATAGCTATAGCTATATATTCTATCATATAAACAAACTGAAAGACAAGAATCAAATGGTATCTCATTAGAAGCTGTAAGGACCTTTGACTAAATCAATCAAATACTCCTTCATGAAAAAGTTCTGGAGAGCTTATGGATATAAAAGATATATACCTCAACATAATAAAGATAGTTTATAGCAAGCCTATAGCAAACATCACTGAAATGGAAAGAAATTCAATGTAATTGCACTAAAATCAGGAACAACACAAAGTTGTTGACTATCTCCATACCTATTCAATACAGCACTTGAAGTCTTTGCTTGAGTTATAAGACAAGTGAAGGAGATCAATGAAATACAGATAAGAAAGGAAGAAATCAAAGTATCTTTATTGCGGATAATGATAGTGTACATAAATGACTCAAAAATTCCACCAGAAAACTCCTATACCTAATAAACACTTTCAGTAATAAAGCAGGTTACAAAATTAACTCATAAAATCAGTAGCCCTCCTATATATAAATGACAAACTAAGAAAGAATGCTGGGAGGCAATAACTTTCTCTATATCTTCAAATAATATAAAATATCTTGGGTATCTTTAACCTGCAAGACCTGTATAATAAAAAAAAAAAAAATAGGACATTGAGTAAAGAAATTGAAAAGCTATCAGAATATAGAAAGATCCCCAATGTTCATTGATTGGTAGGATTAACACAGTAAAAATTGACATCCTACCTGAAGCAATCTACAGATTCAATATGATCCTCATTGAAATTCCAATGTAAGTTTAAATACATATTGAAAGGAAAATATTCAGGTTCATATAGAAACATACGTACACACACCAAAATAAATAAATAATAAATAAATACATAAATAAATAAATACATAAATACACAAATACATAAATGAAGGAAGGAAGGAAGGAAGGAAGGAAGGAAGGAAGGAAGGAAGGAAGGAAGGAAGGAATCATAAATCCACATACCTACAAACACTGGGTTTTTGATAAGGAAAACAGAAATGTACACTTGAAAACCTACCCATATACAACAAATGGTGATGGTGAAACAGAATGGCTGCAAATAGAAGAACCAAATAGATCCATACATATCACTTTGCACAAAACTCAATTACAAATGGATCAAAGACTTAAACATTAAACCACATACACTGAAAGTGATAGAAAGTAGGGATTTTCTAAACAGAACACCATTAGCACAGTTGTTAAGATCAATGATAAATGGGACCTCATGAAGCTGAAAACCTTCTGTATGGCAAAAGATACTGTCCTTCAGATGAAGCTGAAGCACACAGAATGAGAGAAGATGATTTGGACCATTTACACAGCCAATTGAGGACTAATATATAAACTATGTAAAGTACCAAAAAACAAGACCTCAAGAAAACAAATGACCAAATTTAAAAACAGCATATAAACCTAAAGAGAGAATTCTCAAAAGGTGAATCTCAAATATCTGAGGAACACTCAAATAAATATTCAACATCCTTTGTCATCAGGGAAATGCAAATCAAAACTACTTAGAGGTTTCTTCTTACAGGTATCAGAATGACTAAGGCCAACAAAACAAGTGATATTTCCTGCTGGTGAGGATGTGGAATAAAAAGAACACTCACTAATTGCTGGTGGTAGTGCAAACTTATACAGCCACTATGGAAATTGGTGTGGCACTTCCTCAGGAAGATTGGAGTTGGTCTACCACATGATCCAGCTATACTGTTCTTGAATGTATACTCAAAGGTCATTTCAGCCTACCAGAAGACACTTGCTCAACCAAATTCATTGCTGCTGTATTCATATATAGAACTGGAGACAACCTAGCTGGCCCTCAACAGAATAATAGAGAAAATGTGCTACATTTGCAGAATGGAATATCACTCAGGAAATTCGAAGTAAAATGGATGGAAGTAGAAAAAATTATCCTGAATGAGTTAATCCAAACCCTGAAAGACAAACATGGAAAGTGTTCATTTATATGTGTATGTAAGTTAAGGCAGTGATAAGCAAACTACAATTTATAGAACCACAGAAGTAAGGAATAGAGCAAGGGATCTGAGGGTGATAGATTCCCTAGGAAATGGAAAAAGAATAGGTAGTATAAATAATTGGTTATCCATGGATTTGGAAGATCAAGTAATGGGGAGGGAAGAGGTTAATGACAGATGGACTACAGAAATAGAGTGTTCAAATTAAGGGACATTTTGGTTAGTATGGAAACCTAATACCGTAGAAGTTTCCTAACATGTAGACATATATGAAGGCAATCTAAATCTAATGCAATAGTGGCACCAATTTTGTAGGAGTAACTAACTAATATTTGATTTGACTTATGGCCCACTCCACAAGACAAAACCCATACCTGATACTGCTTTAGTGACTGAGAACCTGAGTCTAGATTGCCCAGGGCTCTAGATAAAACCAAACACCACTGCATTTTTTAAAGTAGCACTACAATGACTCCTAATGACATTCTGTTTTACTCATAGATCAGTGCCTTGTTCAGCCATCATCAGAGAAGCTTCTTCCTACAGCAGGTGGAAACAAACACAGAGACATCACACACAGAGTGAAAGACCTTGGAGCACTCAGCTCTAAAGGGAATATCTCCATCAAATCCCTTCCATAAGGGCTCAGGAGGCAGAAAAAGAGTAAGAGCCAGAGGGAGATAGAGGACATCAAGGAAACCAAGCCATCTAATGCAACATGACTGACACACATGTGAACTCAAAGACACTGAGTCAGCATGCACAACGATTGTAGGGGTCTGCACCAGATGAGGTTCTAGAGATGAAAGGAGAAGTGGACACATGTCCCCATTCCTAATCCAGAAGCAATATCTTATTAATAGCCACTTACAAATGAAAATTTAGTTTCATCTAAGGGAGTCTCACTGAAGAAACAAACAATTCTTAAGGATAATCTACATGTCCAGCAATAGATGGTTGTAGTCAGGATATATTTTGTGAGGGGAAAAAACATATCTATTTTCAATAAAAGAGAAAGAAAAGAGTGTATCATCTAACTAACTTGGTAAGGCAAGTGACTTAGAAACTACATGGAATTTTTTTTCTATTAACCTTCATTCAGGCTACAACACAAATCACACATTTCTTCCTTTAGTCATTTATGCCCTCAATAAGTACTGTTAAGAACTCAATATGGAGATAATTCACATGATTTAGGATGTAGGAGAACTGAATTCAAATCTTTCCTTCACCTGGAAAGACTGACTTAATTCCTTGAATGATATTCCTTTAGTTAAACAATTAGAATTGGAGATAAAGAGTTTCCTATGTCTTACAGCATTCCAAATACTGTGTATTCTTAATAAATGCTGTTTCTCTTTTAATTCTGGTTATTTTCAGGATAATGTGAAATAGATGAGCCATATTGATAATGGCTGAAAAGCTTTGCTATTATTAAAATGAGATTAAAACACTATCATCTCTACTATATAATTATGATTAATCCTCTCTTACTGTTAATAGGAGATCTTGGCTTCAATGACCCTGACTCTAGATGAGGCCAGAAAGGTTAACCTTCTCATTGAGCAGGTGTATATGTGTGTGTACTGTGGTGATGTTTGGGTTGATGAATGTTATTTCAGAGGGAAACTGTATGCATATAGAGAAAAGCAACTGCAGTTGAAATTTAGCAGAAGAGTCATCCTGAGATCTACAGCTCCCAGATGAAAGTCACATTAATGCAATGAGGAAAGGAAGCATTAACAAATAATCTCTATTCACCATAGACAACCAGAAGCATGTCAGTTTTATATCAATCTATAAAATACCTGTGTTGTCCTTAAAATATATTACATCACTGATACAGTATTGAAGAGGTCCCAGCAGTCAGCCTAAAGTCTATAATTTTCTAAATGTCCAATCTAAAGATGATACCTTCAATGTCAACCTCTGGAAATTGGAGGAAATATTTGATGCTTTTGATACATGGCTCCTACAATTCACCCCTCACAACACTGGTGCAATATGGCCTTCAAAGATGGGAAAAGAAAATAATTCTTTAGCTATTAAACATGAAAACTACATTTGTGATTTTTTTAATTAAAGTAATTATTTTTTATTCATTATTTTACATCATTTTACATTATCATCTCATATTTTTATGGGGGAGAGAGATTAGTGAAATCATTGTCTAGTAAGTATGTACTTTTCATAGCTGATGTGAAATAAGCTAGACAGATCAATGGCTATAATAGAATGCCAAATTTTGATTATATTGCTGTATACAATGAATATGAAGATCTGAGGGTCAATGTGAAGCATAAGACTGGAATAAATAACATATGAAGTATCCTGAAGAAACTGCAATGGATGGATCAATTCATAAAATCCTCATCAAATGCATTGCTACGGCCTCCAAATCCTAGGCTATGTATTCTGGTTCTTCTCAAGTTCTGCTCTCATCCATTCAGACCTCAAAACATTCTCCTTAGCTTTACCTGCACAAAATTACTATTTTTAATGAGAGTCTTTGTGAGATAGTCTTATGATATGATTTAACTTTCCATATATATATATATATATATATATATATATATATATATATATAGTTTTTCTAAGTGTAATAGACAAGAGATCATGCAGAGTTGAACTAAGAAAGAAAAGGAACTACAGACTACCAGGGTGGCTATGCTATTGAATTGTTTGCAGAGAATCTGCCCTTACTGTTCTGTTGGACCGTTCTGCATCTTGGTTATAGAGGTAAGTGGATTTCAGGAGGAAAAAAGAAAAATTTAAGCAATATAATTATATGTAAGTGCTTGAATTTTATGCCTATTCACACTGATAATAATAATAAAAGATATGAGAATTTAATTGGCAGAGCTAGGAAAACCAGAAATTAGCAACAGTGAAAATACACTACTTCTGTAAGAGCTAAGTTGTAATTAGAAAATGCAGGGGACAAGATTTGAAGGAATGCTCCACCCTAAACAGACAAGGTATATCATATAGAGATATATGAGTTTTGGAAAAACACCACCACCAGAGGCAAAATCTGTCTTGAAGGTGTCCTGTACAGAGTGGTCAATGCATCTTACAAAGGGGCTGACTACACCAAGGTAGTGACTTTGTTTTTCATTTCTTTATCCCCAGCAATTAATAGGATGTAGAGCAAATGACGGCAACTTGTCTGTCTATCTGACCATTCTCATGGCCAACCTGCTCCCTGATAACAGTTCAACATAAACAGTCATTTGAGAAAGATGTCTTTCCATTAGTCTCTCTTGAAATCAAATTTTACTTGGAAAGTGGGATGCTATGTATTCCTGCTTCTACTTCTACTGGGTGTGTATGTCAAGGGATTATGTGGGATTCTCATTTGCAGGCAAACCTCTTTAAAGTAGCATACAGCCATGCAAATATGAAGAAGGAACAAATAAAACATTTAAGTCACGCACATCATTAACAACTAGTTCTTATCACAGCCTGATGTATTCCAAGAAAATACTTACAAATTGTTAGATTTCATATCAAGTTTGTTGTTGAGGTATTCTCTTTCTTACAAATTTTGCCTTATGTGACACATCATATTTTCCAGAAGGAAATACCAAAAGATGTAATACTTATCATAACTGTGTGTGTGTGCTTTGTGTGTTTCTTTTTGTCTCCTTTATTTATTTATTTTTGTATGACTGTGATTCCAAGGAAAAAGAAATTCTAGGACATTGTAAGCAATTTCCTATCTAACAATGAAAAATATGCTGAAAACTTTGCAATTAATATGAACAAGTATCATTTTTGTGAATGTTGATGAATATTGTACATAGTTTGTTAACTGTTTACATTTGGTTTCCTAATGTCAGCAAATATGAAAATGAAAACTCAGTGTACAGCATTGTCAGTGAGCATATTATCCTATAGGTCATTTGAAATGAGACATTAACTTTGTTTATGTAACCTCTGTGTGTCAGCAGACAGGAGGAAGTATTGATGCATTGGTGACAATCTGGGGTCCCTTTAAAAGTTCTCCACATCTCATTTGTTGTTAGAATGAAAAATCACTTTAAAACTGAAACTGTACACACAGGGCAGTAGGCCCATTGTCTAGAGCCTAACAAATATTGGAGTTGCATCTTTTTTTTTTTTTTTCTGAGACAGGGTTTCCCTGTGTAGCTTTGTGCCTTTCCTGGAACTCACTTGATAGCCCAGGCTGGCCTCCAACTCACAGAGATCCACCCGCCTCTGCCCCCCGAGTGCTGGGATTAAAGGCATGTGCCACCACCACCCGGCTGAGTTGCATTTCTGTATCAAAAAATGACTTGTCTTTTAGATAAAGACAATGATGTGAGAAAGGAATGACCTTTATTGTGTCAATGACATCATTAGTGTTCTCTGTCTCTGTCTCTATTTCTCTCTCTCCCTCCCTCTCTCCCTCTCCGCCTCTCATTCTTTTGCCTCATCAGTCTTTTTGTGCCATTTTCTCTTTTTCTTTTTTTTTTAATTTTGTTTACTTTTTCCTCTTATCACTACTATTATTTACTTGTAGGTCTGTAAAACATGATGGCTCTGCCAAAGACTAACTTTTTTAAATATTAAAGGGGAAATTTGGGCACTTGCGGTAAGTGTGTACAGACCAGTAAAAACAGAAACCTCATTTCAAAACATCTCTACAATTTGTTCAGCCAGCCCCTCTTATTGAGCAACAGATTTAAGTACACACACAGGTAAATTCTCTTTATTTGGACCTTGTTTTACCAGCCCCATTCTCCTCAGGGACAGGAAAACAAACAGAGAAATTCAGTGAGCTAATTCCAAACCTTCCAGTATGTTTATTGAAATTGTGTATGTGTTTGCCCACAATCGGCCTACATCCCTTCTGTCTTTTGACCAACTTCCCTAATTACTCCGAGCATGCCCTGGTGTTCTCTGAAGATAATAGAGCATAATCAAACTGAAAAGCACTTCCTACTTTCTCTCACATGATCTGTAGATGTCTCACCATACCTTATCATATTGCCATTGACAGTCCTAATTTCAGTGTTACTTTGTTTCAGGCAATGGAGAAGCTGAAGGTAAGGTGTATGATTGAATAAAAGGCAAGCATGACACATACAATTATCCATTTAGTTTAAAGTCTTACACAAGAAGTGTTTAGGGTGCATCAGAACTGTAGACCAATTTCTAAATGGTCTTATTAAATTAAAAACACTGAGCCAGATATAGGGGTGAAAACCTGAGAGATCAGGGAAATAGGGAAAGCCACAGCTAACCTTACATCACCAACTCTGCAGCTTCCAAACACAAGCTACTTCCTGTCTACTCTCGCCTATATGCCTTGCTATTCTGCCACCTGATTTGCTCTTTCAGTCCAGCTATATCACTTCCTCTTCCTGCTCAACTCTGTCACTTCCTATCTGTCTGTACAGACCTGCAAACCTCAATAGTTAACTAGTGTTGGAATTTAAGATATGTGCCACTACACCTGACTCTGTTTCCAGTGCGGCCTTGAACCCACATAGATCCAGACAGATCGCTGCCTCCCAAGTGATAGGATTAAAGGCGTGTGCTAACATTGCATGACTTTTGTTTACTATAGTGGCTGGCTTTTCCCTCTGATCCTCAGGTAAACTTTATTGGGAGACACAGTATATTGGGGGACACAATACATCACCACATCAGAACAATTATAATAGTCATATCCAAGTCCATTGATCTGGGACATAGTTGAGAGGAATAGTGTTTGCTCAGCATGCATGAGGCCATTAATTTTATCTGAAAATCTATAAAAATTATCAGAGATTGCCAGGCAGTAGTGGTGCATGCCTTTAATCCCAGCACTCAGGAAGCAGAGCCCAGTGGATCTCTGTGAGTTTGAGGCCATCCTGGGCTACAAAGTGAGTTCTAAGAAATGCGCAAAGCTACACAGAGAAACCTTGTCTCGGAAAAAAACAAAAACAAAAACAACAACAACAACAACAACAACAACAAAATTATCAGAGCTCATTATGACAAATTTAATAATAAAAACCTTTTAAAACTATGAATTTCCCAATATGTGGCACAGTGCACCCATAATGTTGAAAAATTTTGTTAGTACACTTGCAGGAATCAGAGTTGTGAAAAAAATCTTCAGTTTGTCAAAAACAAGATAAACAAAAACAAACAAAACCCCACAGTTTCATCAAATTAACAATTAAGCAACATATAACAAAATGAGGTGTGCCTGGATTAGAATAGTTATAGAATTACTTCAAAAAACAGTGCATTGTCGAGTACATAAAGCATAGATGAATGAGACTCTTCAGAAGATAGGTATTCAGAAAGCAGAGACATGACATCTTAGTGTGTTAACTTAAAAATGAGTGCATGATTTGTATCTTAAGTTTTTATATGCATGAGATAGTGAGGATGCTCACTGTAAATCAATGAACTAGAATTCTGATGCCTAGACTCTAAATAGTATGAATGTTTACCTTGAGCAATGACCCCTAACCTATGTCTAATAAATGATGTGGCACTCACTAGTTTAAGATTGGGGGGAGGAGATTTTTCCAATTAAGAATGAGGTATTTTTTCTTTCATATTCCTTCATTATAAGGATGAATTATGTGAAAAGGCTGAACCAGTCAAGAGCTAGTTTACTGCCAGTCATGTAACTCCACACTTAAAATGATCTCCCAAAACAATTCAATAATTTATAGAAACAGAATATAAAGCATAATATATAAATTTATTAATTATAAAACAAACAACAACAAAAACAAAAATACAAGAGACTGTGATGTAGCTCAATTGTGAGGTATCACCTGTTTGTATCTAAGGTTCTGAAATTGACTATCATCCATATAAAAAACAAGCAAACCTACCAAATTACTGTTGCTTATTTCTTTTACAGGTTAATGACATGTCTCCAGTCACATTTTGTTGAATAAATACTATGACCTAATCTCATTCTTTAGATCAACAGCTTCCATCTGAGTCTAAAAAAAAAAAAAAAAAAAAAATGTGATTAAGGTTCTAGTTTCTTTCAAAAGATCCAATTGAAGTAATAATTAAAACTCCATAGCTTTAAACAGGATAACAAGCTTTGAAAAATATAGAGAATTATCTCCTGGGCTAGCAACAAATAATTCACCTAATTTGTATCCTATTAAGTCTAAGTGACTATTTCTTAAAAGCCTTAGAGGGAAGGAGGTGGTGGTGAGAAGAGAGTCACAAAGTATCATTTAGGATTTTTACATGTTACAGTTTAATAAAAGCTTCAGGATATATAGGGATATATGATTCTGACTAATCTTCCATTCAGAAATCTGAAAAATAAATACCTGAAAAAAAAGTTTGAAGCTATTATAGAAAGACCAAATCAGGAAAGGGGGACAATTAAAGGACCAGCTTCTAGGTCTAGGCTATATACAAAACCCTGAGAACAGAGGCTGAGAGTTTACATTGTGTATTTGAGAGAATCCTTATTCCAGATATCAGCTGAAGACTGAGCTGAAATGAACCTTCAACAGCCTCATATGCCTAGAGAAAATGGAGTAATGATCCTCTCCAGAGGAGAGGCTCTTCTAGCACCAGCCTGCCTTGACTTGTCACCCCACAACAAATTCTCTATCAGTAAAAACAAAAGGAGGGAGCCAGCTTTGGATACAAGTGACACTTGGTCTCATGTCTATTAATATTTTAATTGAGTTAAAATACTGTAGGATCACTGGAGCCTGTGACCAGTTGTCAAGCAAAAACAAACTCTCTCTGGAGACTTGTTCAAAGAGAACTCACTTTAGAATAACACATTATGATTCACGGTTTTCAAACTATTTTTCCAATATATTCAAACATAAAATTAGTATTTATTTGAAAATAATCAAGTGTATAAAAGCAGATCATATGATAGAATTAAGTGACAACCATCCAAAGAAAGTTGCTTTTGCCACAAGAACAAGAGTGATCATGTGGGACGACAGTCACACACCTTTTTTTCTTAATGAACTTTGTCATATAATGTATATATAACCTAAATGTGCATGAGAACACCTATTCATAACTTTTAGGGAATTATCTCTTCTTGTGTAGCACAGAGAAGACAAGCATCATTTTGGCTATTTTATGCATATTTTTATAAATGAAGATTAGTAAATATGAATTCAATAAATTTTCTTTTATGAAATATGCATGTATGAATGTTCATTACTGTGAGAGGTAACATCTAAGTCTCATGCTCAAAATAACCTTACAAGTATCCTCATGTAAGAGACAGGGGTTATAGTTGGGGAAGAAAACTAGCCAAAAGCTGGAGGGGGTAAAAACAGGAAGAAAAATGTGAGCTTAGGATTTGTCCATGCTGTAAGCAGAGATGCAGTATAGAACACAGTGCACTTTAAAAGTTTAAGGCTTAGAATGTTTTTGGGTTTTGTTTTAGTTTAGTTTTTGCAATAATGTTGTGTGACTGTGATACAGGGGAAATGTGGGTCTCCTCTTGGGGTTCTTATTCCCAATAATAAAGGGATTTAAGAATGGACTCAAATAGAAACTCAAGGAAATTTTGTCACAGTTTAAAACACTCCACACCCTGCTGCCAGCGCAGGCAAGCTGCGAATCTTCAGGGCTGCCTGGATATTGGAGAGAAGGGGGAAAGCCATGCTGTTTAGAGGGATGGAGGTCAGACATGGCTGTAAAGCAGCCACATCACACCAGGAAGGCGGCTTTAGAGAAGGAGCAATGAAGCTCAAAATATTGGAGAAACCCAAAGTGCTAACAAAAGCATGCTCAGAAAATAGACAGAGAAAAAAAGGAAAGGAGAAGTTATGCTTTTATGAATAGTTCATGAAAAAGAACACAGACTCACAAAGTTCCATGGCTGTGGTCTAGTAAGCACTGAATTGGAGGGGATGTGGGGGAAAGCAGGATTCTGGGAAAGAAAAATCCAGTGTCTCATTAAAGGACAAGTTATTCTTCCTACATTTCTAGCAAGCCTTAAGGTGAGTGGATTTTTTTATTTTTATTTATTAATCTCTCATACAATGCATCTCAACTGCAGCTTCCCATCCCTCCACCCCTCCATGTTCCCCCCTTTCTGGCCTTTCTCCCAGATTTACCCTCTCCCTTGTATCCCCCTAGAAAAGGGAAGATCCAGGGACATCCTAGAAGCTGGTCCTTTAATTGTACCCCATCCTCTGAAAGGGTGAGTCCTCCCATGGTGAGTCAGCAAAGCCTGGTACATTCAGTTGAGGCAAGACCAAACCCCTCCCTGCTGCATCAAGGCTAAGCAAGGTGTCCCACCATAGGTAATGGGCTCCAAAATGCCAGATTATGAATGAGAGATAGGTCCTGACCCCACTGCCAGGGACCCTGCAAATAGTCCAAGCTACACAACTGTCTCTATGGGTCTAATATTCATGAGTTCCCACAAGCTTGGTTAAGTTGTCTCTGTAGATCTCCCCATCATGATTTTGATGCCCCCCCACCCCTGCTCATACAATCTCTCCTCCGTCTCTTCTACTGGACTCCCCAGAGCTTAACATGGTGCTTGGCTGTGGGGAGGGATGGAATAAAAGAACAATGAAAAAGATATCTTGATAGAAGGAGATATTATGGGGTTAGGGAGAAACCTGGTGCTAGGGAAATTCCCAGGAATTCATAAGGATGACCCCAGCTTAGACTACTAGCAATAGTGGAGAGGGTACCTGGACTGGCTTACCCCTGTGATCAGACTGGTGAATACCCTGTCATCATAGAGCCTTCATGCAGTCACCATTCTTAAGGATGGTCCCATACCTACATAACTCAGTCCAAATGGAATGTTATGTCTCCTCTCAAATCAGAAATTCGATTATCTTAACCTGTAGTTTTTTCTACTCTAACAGGTACTGACACAGAAATTGCTTTGACCTAAACTCTGTGAGCCTGCATAAGAGTGTGTGTATATGTGTGCATGTATAAATGCATATGTATAATTGTGTATGTAGGCCATATAGCATTTAAATCAATAACTTCATATTAATCATCTATATGTTTTCTTCAATGTAGGTAAATGATTGCTGAAAGGTTAATGACCTCAAAGCCTAAAGGTGGACTGAGAAGCCCTGGGAAGGAAAGTTGACTTGGCTGTTATCACCTGTAGAAGCTTCTGATGAGGAGATCCACAAGGCAAACCTGCTGGTATCCCCCCAACCCCACTGCACGGAAACTGACCTGTGGATGAACTCTTCTGTCACCGAAATTCCCCCTTCTCTGTCCTATAAAACCCCAGAACCCACCACACCCAATATGCAACTTCTCATGTTCCCAGAGAGACTTGGACCTATGAGTTTTTCTGATTTAAAGAACAATTCTGTTTCTGTAGGTGCCAGTCTTTCATTTATTTCCACATCACCTAGATCAACCCCTAACTAATAAATGCTACATTTTGATTTTATGAGTGGGGAATCTGAGGCCCAATTACTAGTTGGAGACCATAACTAGCTTAGAGCAGAAGAACATGTCAATCATTCTGTGTGACTCCCAGGATATTGCAGTGTCTAATTCTCCTGTATTACTTTTCTTTAATACCATGTATTTAATGTGAAAGGAACAGAAGATTGGTAGGAGAAAATACAGAGATTATAAATTCCATTCTATAAGCAATTGCTTGCATACCTCCCAAATATTTCAGTCAATTTATTAACAAAAATATAAAGACTGAATTTAATTTTTAATGTTTCCCATTCCTATCTTTCTGTTGCTAAAAAAGCCAATGAAGAACCAGGTTAGGAAATGAATATTTGAATTGAATACAAGGGAACCAAAGAGAAACTAAAACAAAGCACAAAATCCAGATAATCCATAAACGAAAACAATCAACCCTTAATTGAATGCACATGTGTGGACAGAGAAGGCTGGCTAATAGTGAAGCAGTAGGCAGTGATTAATGACTGGAAAAAAATCAGCAAGGAATTCTTCCTGAGCTCTGAATTGTGCCCTGAATATAAAAATCTGCCAGAACAGGTGACATGTTGCCAAGGGTTCCAGAGAGCAGACAGAAGAAATTGCAGATCTGCCAACAATTTATTTCCAAAGACAGAGAAAAATGGTGACGTAGCAATGTCACAAAATAATGCAGAAAGCTTTTTTATTTTCTCTTCTGCCTGAAGAATGCTAATCCAGACTATAGTTTTATTATCTGAACCACAGGGGAAAAATGCAATAATTAAGAAATCGAAAGACTGTCATAAAAGACAATGTGAAGCTGGAAGCTGAACAATTATTTAAAGTGCTCAAAAAGCTCAGCTCAGAACTTCAGTCTTCCAAAATTTTGGGGTGAAATGAATAGTTATTTCAAGAAGGATGAAAACTTAGAAAAATAAATATGATATTTATTTATTTATCTATCACACACATAGCGAGGTGTTGTATGCCATCAAATGTCAATTAATGTGGCCATATGCACACAAAGGTAGGGATCATTCTTTTATACCTATCAACTGGAAGTGTTCAGTGTGTTCAGGAAATTCAGTGACAATAGCTCTCAGTGAGTAAATGAATAAGCTTTACTACCCTCATGTAAGAGAAAGAATCTTTAGTATTTGCTGTTTCTGGTTTGACACCATGCAGAAATTCAGGGGTACAGTTGTAAGAACTTCGTTGTACTATTCAGTCATATTCAGATTTGTCATTCTGCCTCCAAGTGTCTGACTTAATCAATTCATCTTTTGTCAGTGCCATTGATATCTGAAAATTAGACAGTTCAGGTAGGGTTGAGACAGATGAATGCAAAAGGGAAGATATGTCCCAGAGTATCTCTGAATGTAGAAGAAAAGTTAGGATAATTTAGGAAAATTGTGATATAGTAGGTAAAGAGAAAAACACACGTTGAGACTCCTTAGATACTACATGACAGTATTAATTCATGCAAGTAAGGATTGAGAGAAGTGTGGAGGAAACTGGTATAGGATGCAGTTGACAGGGGTCATGAATATACACTACTTACTATATGTCTATCTATTCTAAATGATTGGTGGCTGCTTGTTGTTCTTGTTTGTTTGTTTTTTGTTTTTCAGGACAGGGTTTCTCTGTGTAGGTTTGGTGCCTGTATCTCACTCTGTAGATCAGGCTGGCTTCGAACTCATTGAGATCTGCCTGGCTCTGCCTCCCAAGAGCCGGGATTAAAAGTGTGTACTGCTACCACTCAGCCTCATTGTTCTTAAAACAATGAAGAAAGGCTATTGGCATGAAGGATTTAAGAATGCTATATATTCAACACACTCCAGGGCAGGCCATATGCCCTGGAGAAGGTGGCCAATACAAGATGGAATTTATGTTCCATTTTATTCAATTATTTTAATTTTTAGTGTGTATGCATTTTTTTTTTTTTTTTGGCTGTTTTGACCTTAAGTTGCTTATTTCTTACTGTTTTTCTTTTGTGGGGGGACTGTTTTTATCTTTGTTTTCCTGTTTTCTTTCTTTTCTTCTTTTTTTTTTTTTCTTTTTTATTCTCAAAACTTTTTGTTTTGAGAGCATGTGTATGCATGGTACAGATGAGAGTGAGAGAGTGACAGAGAAAGAGAAAATGACATTACTTAGGTAGGGAGGTGGTGAGAATCAAGGAGGGTCTGGGAAGGGAAAGAATATAATCAAAATATATTGTACGTAAATTTTTTCAATTGGAAAAAAAAAAGAGAGAATGGGAGGCAAGCAGCTGGTGACCTGCCTGTCATTTGCACCACTGCCACCCACTGGGTTCTGATCCCCAGAGACCCACTCAGTCACCCAACTTCACTCACCTCATCTTTCTCCCTGTGGCCAGCCTTCCCTGCAGCTCCAGCACACTCCATAGGTACAGATACAGCCCAAACAAGCCAGAAGAAGAACAGACTTCATAGGCCAGACTTCAGCTTTACAAGAGTCCATGCTGGATCTAAGCACCCAAGGCCCCATAAAACTAAGTGGAAAAACACAAGTCATCAGAATCCTTAGCCACTTACGCCAGAAGACAAGAGAAGAAACAGAAAACAATGGAACAAAACACCTATTCAACAAAGACAAACATGGGAATCAACATCTACACCTATAATCATCCCAAATTCAGGTATTCAAACGCCAGTGTAAGAACACAATCAATAACAGAAAGAACAATATGCTACCATCAGAACGCAGTGATCCTAAGACAGCAAGACCTGAGCATTCCAAGAAAACAACCATAAACATAATGCTATGAAGATAATAGAGGCCCTAAAAGAGGAAAAGAAAATGTCCCTTAAAGAAATGGAGGAAAACACAAACAAAAAATTGGAAAAAATCAAGAAATCTCTTAATGAGTGCCAAGAAAAAAAAATCAAACAGGTGAAGGAAACAGTTAAAGACCTGAAAATTGAAATCAAAGCAACAAAGAAAACACAATCTGAAAAATTACTGGAAATATATATTCGAAATGAAAATTCTGGGTAAGCAGAAAAGAACCACAGATCTAAGCATCACCAACAGAATATAAGAGATGGAGGAGAGAATCTCAGGAATTGAAGATATGATAGAGAAAAATAGATTCATCAATCAAAAAAAATGCTAAATGTAAAAGATTCCTAACACAAAAATCCAGGAAATCAGGAAATCTGGGACACCATGAAAATACCAATCCTAGAATAATAGGAATAGAAGAAGGAGAATAATCTCAGCTCAAAGGTACAGAAAACATATTCAACAAAATCATAGAAGAAAACTTTCCCAACCTAAGGAAGGACATGGCTATATTAAGAGCTTCCAGAACACCAAATAGGCTTGGCCAAAAACAAACAAACAAACAAATACCATACAGAATAAAGAAGAATACCAAGAGCTGCAAAAGAAAGGAGCCAAATTAACATATAAAGGCATAATACCCTACTTTTCAATGGAGACTCTAAAAGCCAAAATAGTCTGGACAGACTTCTTGCAGACATTAGGAGACCACAGATGCCAGACAAGACTACTATACCCAACAGAATTTTCAATCACCATAGATGGAGAAAACAAGATATTTTATGAGAAAACCAAATTTAAACAATACCTATCCACAAATCCAGCCATATAGAAGGTTGTAGACCTAATGATTGTCTGGATTTCCTCCATGTCTGTTGTTATGTCCCCCTTTCCAGTTATGATTTGTTAATTTGGATATTCTCATTCTGCCTTTTAGTTTGTTTGGATAAGGGTTTGTCTATATTGTTGACTTTCTTTTTTTAATTAAGAATTTTTTTAATTAATTTTACATACCAATCACAACACAGATCTCCCTCATACCTCCTCCCATCCCCTCAGCCTCCCTCTCCCAAGTCACCCTCCCCATTCCAGCCTACAAGAAGGTAAGGCCTCCCATGGTGAGTCATCAGAGCCTGGCACATTCAGCAGAGGCGGGTCCAAGCCCCTTCCCATGCCTCAAGGCTGTGCGAGGTGTCCCATCATAGGTAGTGGGCTCCAAAAAGCCTGCTCATGCACCAAGGATGGATCCTGATCCTATTGCTAGGGGTCCCCTTAAGCAGATTAACCTACACAACTGTCTCACTTATGCAGAGATCCTAGTCCAGTCCTGTGAGGGTTCCACAGGTGTTAGTTTAAATTTCATGAGTTCCCACTAGTTTGGTTTGGTTGTCTCTGTAGGTTTCCCCATTATGATTGTGATGCCCCTTGCTCATAGAATCCCTCTTCTGTCTCTTCAACTGAACTCCTGGAGATCCAGCCTGGTGGTTGGCTGTGGATCTCTCTAAAGAACCAACTCTTTTTTCATTGGTTTTTTATATTGTTTTCTTTGTTTTTATTTTATTGATAATCAAATTAAGGGCTTTAATTTCCTCCTTCATTTCTTTATTGAACCAGTGATAATTCAGTTGAGAGTTGTTCAATTTCCATGAGTTTTTAAACTTTCTTGGGCTGATGCTGTTGAACTCTAACTTTAGCCCATGATGATCCGGTAAAAGGCATAGAGTTATTCTACTCTTTTTGTATCTGTTGGTATTTGCTTTGTGACTAAGTATGGGGTCAATTTTACAGAAGGTTCCATGACATGCTGAAAAGAAGTTATATTCTTTTGTGTTTGAATCAAATGTTCTGGAGATTTCTGTAGGTCAATTTGAGTAATAAAATTAGTTAGTTCCCTTATTTCTCTGTTTAGTTTCTGTCTAGAAGACCTGTTCATTTGTTAGAGTGGGGTGTTGAAGTCTCCCACTATTAATGTGTGTGGTTCAATGTGTGATTTAAGCTTTAGTAATGTTTCTCTTACAAATGCAGGTGCACTTGAATTTGGGGCATAGATGTTCAGAATTGAGACATCATCTCGGTGGATTTTTCCTTTGATGAATATGAAATATCTTTCTCTATCTCTTTTGATTGATTTCAGCTTTAAGTTTATTTTGTTAGATTATAAGACAGCTACACCAGCTTCTTAGTTCCCGTTGATTGGAAAATCTTTTTCTAACCCTTTACTCTGAGGTAATATCTATCTTCTGCATGCATCAGAAGGATGAATCCTGTTTTCATATCCATTCTGTTAGCTTGAGCCTATTTATTTATCACAGTAATGAAAAGGTATCTCAGTCAGTGGTCTATTTCTGTGAAGAGATACCATGACCATGGCAACTCTTATAAAAGGAAGCATTTACAGCTTGCTTACAGTTTCAGGTATTTAATCCATTGTCATTACTGCAGGGAGTGTGGTGGCACACAGGCAGACATGGTTCTGGAAAAGTAGCTGAGGGTTCTACATCCAGATCTGAAGGCAGCAAGAATTAAAGAAACACTGAGCCTGGCTTGGGCTTGTGATACCTCAAAGCCCACCCCCAATGACCCACTTCCTTAAACAAGGCCACACCCCCTAATCCCTCCCAAATATACACTCCCTGAATACCAAACATTCAAATACATGCCTCTGGGGTCCATTCATAGTCAAAAGACCACAGAAATTACTTATAGACAACATATGGAAGAGTTAATGTGACTTTGTTCCAATAAATCTTTATTTATAAAGAGTAGTCAACCCAGTTCATTGCTTCTATACAAGATTTTTTAACTGCAAGAAAATTACAAATATGAGACTAGAAATCCAAGCCTTTGCTTCTTCATTCTATGTTTGATACATTAGAATGTTGAATTACTGCTAAATGCTTAGATGCAGAATACTAGCATTTCAGTACTTATATACCCACTGCCAAAGTCAGTCACTACCAGGAGCTAAGATGGGATGTGTCCAGACTCCTTTTTATGTTCTTTTATATAATGTCTCCTAACAAGTGACAAAAAACACAAGAATATAACAAGTTAGTCACAGAATATACAGCTAGGAAGGGATTTTTTAATAACTTCAGGGTTCCCAAAGAAAGAACTATAACTTTGAAATTCCTAGCCCTAACTTCTCCCCTCCCTCCCTGCCTCCCTCCCTCCCTTCCTTCCTTCCTTCCTTCCTTCCTTCCTTCCTTCCTTTCTTTTTTGGACCTATGACAATCATGAAATTGTCTTAGATTGTTTTTCGTTTTACCACTGTCATTTTAAAAAGGTTATCTTGTGTCTGGAATTATTATTTTTGTTGTTTCTATTGGATGAAACAGATACTCAAGGAACTTTCCTGAAGCCTTCCAACCTTATGCCATAATCATATTCCAGAAAACACAATTCATATATTAAAATAATTTTAATTAACTCAAATATTTTCCTTTTGTCTACAGTATGAAGGAGATCATCTTTTCTTAAAAGTCCTCACTGATTCCTAAGTACTTTCCTCTTATGTTGAGATAGCTCCTGTGTATTCCTCTTTTCTTCAGATATTGCATCAAAAATATCACGAGAGAGGAAATCAAAGATTGTCCAGTAGTTAAGAGGACCAGAATTTGGTTACTAGCACCCAGATCAAGTGGTTCACAAACACATATATCTTCATCTCAGTGGTATCTAATATTCTGTTCTGGCCTCAATGGGCATTTGCACATATGTGCACATACCCTTACACACACACACACACACAAACACACACACACAGAATTAAAAATGAAACACAGAGTGACAGCTTGAGGATATATATATATATATATATATATATATATGTATAGATATAGATATAGATATAGATACCTCACACACAAATATATATACCTCACAAATTTCAAAGAGTATAAGAGTTGGTACATGGGAAAGTTTTGGAAGAAGGAAATTAAAGGAAAAGAGAAAATTATATAATTGTATCTTATTTTAAACAATTAAATATTTGAAACATTAATAAATCACAATTAAAAAATATTTATTTAAAAATCAGTACCAAAATACACAGATAGTAAGTAAAGTCACATTTTTTTCACAGAAAAAGGAATGAATAACAGAATTACTCTTACTTGAAAAAGGCTTTTCCAGACACATTGTAAAATGTTAGTATAAGAATCCATCAACATTCACTATTGCATTAGTGAATGTATCAAAGGTCTCCTTTTGGAGACAAAGTGTCTGCTCCATGACACATACTATTAGATGAGAAACCTGAACCATGCTAGACACAGTGAATAGCCTTCTCTGACTCTTGTTAGAGTTGAAGCCAATTCAGAGGGTGTAATTGATTAGCATTTAGTAAACTGTTTAAAAAGTTCTATAGAGAAATCTAATAGAGAAATTAGAAACATTCTGTCTGGTTAAAACTACAAGAGTCCATCTACATAAAACTGACAGACAGACAATGAGAAATGTAATTACCATCAGTACAACATCAAATTGAAGATAAGATTAAAAGATTAGATTAGACAGCACCTGTGAAGGCAGAATTTGGAACTGAAAGTGCAATTGTACTTAGATAAGCAACTGTTTAGATGACAGTTTTATAGTTAAGCTCATTTATGTTCCTCACTTGTGTTAGCAAGTGAGATGCAATGACATTATAAGAAGATGTCTTCAATTTGAAGATCTTTTTTAAAGAATAAAATAACCAAAAAAGGTAAGATAGTATTGATGCATAAAATCCTGCATGAAATGTTTAGATCAGTTTCATTCACTATAAATGAGATTGGCCTCAATAAAATGTTTTCCAAAGGTAATTTGATAACTTGGGGCACATTCATCAGACATAGCATTATACAGTGATTAAAAAAGTAATCCATAGTCATTAATCAAATATAGATGACAATGGAATGTGTAATGTTAAGTGAAAAAAAAAATCCAGCCTGAAAAAGGCTGGTTGCCATTGAGTCCATTTTACAGCATCCTGAAAAAGTCAAAACTACATGGAAAATGAGTGAACTGATCTATGATATGGTTTCCCAGAGACTGGGAAGGAGAGAGTTTAGATCAGTGAAGCACAAGGATTTTCTTTAAGGTAGTCAAACTTTTCTTCACAGCTGTAATGATGATATATGGCATTATATTTATACAGCTCCAGGAAAATTTATAGCAATGAGTGAATGCTAATGTGTTCAAGTTTAAGTAGAATTTATATACACATTTGAAACAGTTTCAGGATGGAATGCAAAACACATCAAAGAGAGAAAACTCTAGCTGAGTTACACGGAACAATTTCATTTCAAGTTCAGGAAATATATATCACCTAAGTGACTATAAAATTAAGTGGATTAACACTAAAGTCAAACGGATTTGTAGATCAGAATCATATTATAGTTGAAAATATTTTTGTCTTTCTCCCACTTAACTATGAGACATGCATCCTGGAATGATTTTGTTGGTCTTGTGATGTTGTTTGTTTGCTTTTGTTGTAGAGCCTAGGAAGTTGTAAGTGCCAAATTAGTGCTCTACCATCAAGTTAAATTCTTATTCCTCTGTGGTGAAATACATAAATAAATGGTAATAGGAACAGCTTTCCAACTGCTTGAACAGTAGGTTACAAAGAAGCAATGACTAAAATGATTCATAGGAAGAGGTTAGGGTTAGAAACTGCAGTGTAGGCATAAACTATTATAATCTACCATAGATACACATATGAACATACTACTTCATATGAACCCCCTCAACCTGTCAATGGAGAGATCTAGAAACAGTATCAAATTATCAATGAGCATATTCACTATACAAAATTCAGCATCTAATATCACTTTCCCAAAAGAGGATCCATATCTTTTTGGAGAAACTGATTGTAGGAGATTGCTGACAATCCTAAATGCTCAACCTGAAGTACTTTCAAGTGCTGCCAAAGTATTAATAGATAACACACAAACATATCCTCTCTCTCTCTCTCTCTCTCTCTCTCTCTCTCTCTCTCTCTTTCTCTTTCACACACACACACACACACACTATAGTAAGCATGTCAAGGAATATAGGACCCAAATAGAATATTGTTCAATGACAAAAGTCACAATAATTTGTACAATAAAATGTATAAAGCCATCCTGGATTCTAACTCAAAGAGTAACCTAAGTTTTTGTGAGTCTATAGATTTAAAAACAAATGATACATTATATAATAAAGGACCAAAAAGTTCCCCATGAAAATCAAACTCAAATGATACATTTTTACCCTCAAGTGGAACAAAATCCATAGCTTGCAGTTCACTCTCTGTTTTATACTTATTACTGAGGGTATGAATTCCAGCTATATCCTGATGGGCTCTTTCCCCCTCTGAAACCATAAGCCCAAATAAACCCTTCCTTCTATAAACTGCTTTGTCATGATTTTTTTTTAAATCATAGAAACATAAAAGTAACTAATACAACATGAAAGAATGAAACATTTTCCATCAATCTATCATCTATCAACCTATGATCTATCTATTTATTTTTCATACCTTTCATCTGTTTACCTACTTATTTAAGTGTCATCTATCTAAATCTCAGGTATAATATATCTATTATCTGTTATCTCATCTGTCTATCTACCATGCATTTATCCATCTCTTTCTGTAATCTAGTATCTATGTACCTATTTAACATCTAAGTATATAAGTATGAATATATATGTATATCAGTCTGCCATCTATTTATCTATCATCTGTCTATTTTCATATCAACTATTCCCCTAATTAAAGCTACAAAATTGTTTTCTAAATACAACCAATTGTTGAAAAAAAATCCCAATCATGTATAGAAATTTTGTTTCTATGTCACCCTTCACAGACAACTTAGTATATTTCCTTATTCCTTATAAAATGTTTCTCTTTAATAATATTCCCTATATTTAAATCATGTTCTTCATAATGAAAACTGAACATATTTCAGACTTCTGATTTTTCTGATAATTTGGTGAAGACTTTCCTAAGTACCATGCTTTAAAAATTTTTGAAATAAATTCTCAAAAGTATTTTTGCTGAGGGATCTGCATTTTGATTTTGAATTTATGTACCAAATATAAGAAGATATATGACATGAGAAGAGATCACAAAATCTGTTTTTGCCAATACTGTGTCTAGTTCCTTACATCTTTACCAAGTTATTCTGTCATCAACTCAGATTCATTCATGTAACCTTTTAGTTACACACACACACACACACACACACACACACACACACACACACACAGAGAGAGAGAGAGAGAGAGAGAGAGAGAGAGAGAGAGAGAGACAGAGAGAAACAAAAGCAAACTGAAAACAAGTCCATTCAAAATTATTTAAGACATGGTACTAGTCCTAGAAGTTAGATGATATATTTAATTCTCTTCAGTAGCCAGGATTTAGGGTCCTGAATATTTACAAGAACACTGAATAATATAGCCCCATGACTGTACTTTTAAAAAGACTTGTCCCTTACACCTGCCTACACATTTATCATGAACTTTGGTTAGTGTGCCTCTTGGCGGGAGTCCTGGCTTCATGTGGAAGAGAGCATTATCAAAGTGCAGCCCAGCAGGAAAATTGCCTGCATTCTCTTGACTTTCAGCGCCGTCTCCTGCTGACCTTGCATCCCAAACTACTGGAATTAGAAAGCAATGGGGTCTCATTGGCAAATGCTTAGAAGTTAGCTTTCTGAGGCACACAATAGATCTGGAAACCAACAAACAAACAGAAAATATAGCCCGTGGCCTGAACGTTTGCCTTTCATTTTAAAAATTGCTTGACTACTTACAGTCTTCCATGGTAGTACACAAATTTTGAAACTGAAAAAAATTTGTTTTTGTAAGGCATGGCATTGCTATTTTGGAAGGTGTTTTTTTTTTTTTTTTTTAATCTACTAGCTATTTTGAGTGCTGTTGACATTTCAATACTGTTTTATTTTTGGTTTCTGATCACAGAACACCCCTACATCACTTGCTACTTGAATTGTTTCAGTACTTTTCAGTTTTGAATAAAAAGATCTAATTCATTTTTTTTTATTACATATATCCAAAAGTATTCCATGGTATGATAAACGAGACTAAATTCTTTATATGATTTTCAAAAATAATAGAAGTTCAAGAATGACTATATTATGGATTTTGTGTACTAATTTGATATTCTGCACCTTATAGTATTTGCCTATTATATATTCACATATGTAATAATTTTAGTAGAGATTGTGTTGGAACACAGTCTAAAAATGGAGTCCTGTGAGAATTCTGAGTGCTTGTGAGAAAACTTAAAAAAAAAAAAAAAAACAAAACAAACAAACAAACAAAAAACAAGACAAGCAGGGGGTGGTGGCGCACGCCTTTAATCCCAGCACTAGAGAGGCAAAGGCAGGCAGATCTCTGTGAGTTTGAGGCCAGCCTGGTCTACAGAGTGAGATCCAGGACAGACAACAAAACACTACAGAGAAACCCTGTCTTGAAAAACAAACAAAAAACAAACAAACAAAAACAAGACAGGAGTCTTGTGATCTCAGTTTCTTCAAAACACAGAATTGTTCTTGAAATGTGCTTAGGAGTGGATAGGAGTAAATTCACTTCAGTTTATTAAATATTCCTTGCTGACGACATTCAATTAACTGTTTATGTTATCCTCTATATGCTTCTATGTGAAGACATGTTTTTGCACATGGCGTGTCCCTGTGGTTGCATGATATTTGAACTCACGGGAACTTTATTCATGATTTTTCCTAACCCTATAGTATAATTTTTCTGAGGCTCTGAGTAAAGTTGGATATTGCATGATACTTTAGTCTGCCTTATTTATGGGCTCCATTCTCTGAGGTCCCAGTGCCTCCAGAGAGGTGACAGGATTATTTTATGTATTAAACAACAATGCCGTCTGTAATTGATAATAGATAATTTAATTTTTCCATTTCTGAATTGAAAATTTTTATTTATTTCCCTTGTCTGAAAGCTTTTGATACTCCTCCTAAGTCTATTTGGGCTAGAAAAGGCAAAAGAGGCCACCTTTGCTATGTTCTAGATCTTCAAAGAAAATATGTACATTTTTTTGTCTCAGTGGTTATATTATTTGTGAATTTTTCATAATTAGTTTTATCAAATCGAGTAATTTTCTATACCTATAATATTGAAAGATTTTATCAGATAATCATGTAGCTTTTATGTTTTTATTCTGTTAATGCAATGTATAACATTGATTGATTTCTATATACTAAATGAATTTTGGATGTTATGGATAAATCTCATTTGTCATAATCTTTATTCATTTTGCTTCATTAATGAATTAAGTTTGCCATTATTTATTGAGGACTTATAAAAATCACTGTCAACAGAGAAATTAGCCAGTAGTTCTCTTGTGCTGCCTGTGTGCTTTGGTACCAAGTCTATTAGCTATTAACAACTTCCTATATCAAATTCTTAACATTCTTAGAAACTGATGATTATGTAGACACAAATGGGTAAGAAATTGTATGTTTGAAAATATCCAAAAGTAAGATTTTTAAACTCAGGATCAAACACTTCCTTGAACTTGAAAGTCTATGACAGATATATTTTTAACCACTTCATTTTTAAAAGTGGAAAATGTACGCCTAGGAAAGTGACTTGTTAAAATATAGATCTAGCAAGAGGAAGTGCTGAGCCTAAATGCAAGCCATTGATCTGCCTGAGCCTCTGAGTTTTCTCTTCACCTATTCATGAAGACTGAGTGGGGAATTTACACTTCCATAAAGAAGCATTAATTTTGTACTTAGTGCTTCAAAATGCTTCTATTTCGGGTAGCCTGTACATATTTTGAATAAATATGCTGGTGATTTCAGCAGGATTAGGTAGAGGGGTTTGAGTTGCACTGTAGATCGAATATCACTGCTACATTTCATTTTCTGGGTCAAATATTAGGTTTCTGACACAACTTAGATTAAGAAATTAATTAGGGTAATGGAGGTACTTTAAAGCATTATAGGAAATGTGATATATATATATATATATATATATATGTCAAAAGAGTGTCAAAATTAATTTGACAGGAAATACAAAATTGATTGCCATATAGAGTAGCAATACAGTAAACTTTTATTTATTTTTATTTTTATTTATACCTTTTACTAAAATGACATACACTCATTTATAGTGATATTTTATTTGTATTGAAATGTGATTTTATTTGTATGTCAATAAAGTTGCCTTGAGGTCAGAACAAGTCAGAGCAGAAGCCTAGCAGTAGTGGGGCACGCCTTTAATCCCAGCACTTGGGAGGCAGAGCTAGGCGGATCTCTGTGTTCAAGGACACAGCCAGCATGGCAGACACATGCCTTTAATCTCAATACCAACCATAGAAGACCTGGAGGTCTGTACAAACAGGCAGTGACGAGGAGGTCATGTGGCTGGGTTTCCAAACCAATGAGAAAACAGAACAGACAGTTTTTAAATAGACAGGACCCACAGAAGTGGGTCTCTGGCGGAGAGGAAGAACCGCAGAAGCAGTGAAGGGTAAGGTTTTCCGCTTGCTCTGACCTCGTGGTTTTTAACTCTGCAATCCGTTCTGTGTTTCTTATTTAACAAGCCGGTTACATCTACATTTGGCGCCCAATGTGGCAAGAATTCATTAAAAAACCGTTTGCCTTGGCAGTGGGTCCGGCTTCCTGCCCGGGCGGGCCTGGCTCCTTAGCTCCGGCTTAGCCCCGGTCTAACCCAGGCCTAGCTCAGCTTAGGACTCAGGCCCAACCTACCTTAACTACGGGCGGTTACAGCTGCAGCTGGAGTTACTTGCTTAAAAAGCCAGTGCTACAAACAACTCAGGCCTGCGGGAGCTACCGCTAATTGCAGTAGCTACACGCAACTGCAGATAGGCTGCTTTTGGCTGAAACGCCAGCACACGCGGTCGGTCGGAGCTTAAGGAAGCCAGAGCCCAGGCTCGACTCCGCTCAGACCGGAACATTGAAGCGGTTGGATTCAAGCTTTTATCCAGAACGTGGCTACACACTCTCTCTCTCTCTCTCTCTCTCTCTCTCTCTCTGGATTCCCACCTCGGACGCTAGGTAGCTGTTTGGAAATTCCCTCGAATTTCTACTGTTCTACGCAGAATTGGTAAGTCATTTATATCAGATATTTTAAAGGAAACTATTTAAAAGAGATTTTTTCCACATTAAAAAAAAAATGGGTTTTATGTGTACATTGGAAAAAAATTGGGCTTTGTTTGAAATTTTAGGCAGTATGGTAATGGAACAACTATATGAGAAGATTAATGTTGATCGAATTATGTACATTGTTATTCTTCTTATCCATATTTTACACTTTAAAAAGACAGTCAATTTAAGTGCCAGGATAAAAATTTTAGAAAAACCTGTTAAACCTGTTAAAATGAATTATAGAGAAATTCAGATTCAGACAGAAGAAATTAGCAGTGAAGTTGTTTCAGGATTGGATTATAAGGTTACAGAAAGAAAGCCTGTTTTCACACAATCACCCTTAATTTATCTGGTAACCATACAACAGCAACCTGGTCAAGTGACTACACAAAATATTTGGACTCCAGTTGAAATGTTAGACTTACGAAGGTTTAAGGAAGCAATAGTATCTTATGGCATGCATTCTCCATATGTAAAACAAATGTTAAACTCCTGGTCAATTTATAATAGGATTATACCACAGGACTGGCGGGAGCTGGCACAGGCAGTTCTGGAACCCGAACAGAAGCTCCAGTGGCAAATGTGGTTCAAACAGGAAGCTAAAAATACAGCAAAACAATGTAGGGATAAAGGTACACAAGTCTTCCAGGATCAGCTTGTTGGAGAAGGTCAATATGCTGCAGTAGAAACACAATGTTTATATGATATGCAAACTCTAATTCTATGTCGAATAGCAGCCTTGAATGCATGGGACAGAGTTGAGGAACCAGGGAAGAAAACTGAGTCTTTTACAAAGGTTATACAGGGCCCAAAAGAATCTTTCACAGATTTCTTACAAAGACTGACTTCAGCAGTAAAGAGAATGGTCCCAAATTCAGAAGCTAGCCAGATAATAATTGAATCTTTGGCTTTTGAGAATGCAAATGAAGCATGCAAGAGAATAATCAGGCTGTTAAAGGCAAGGTCTGCACCCTTGGAAGATTGGATTAGAGACACGGTTAATGTTGAGGCTCATTATCATGATAATATGTGGGTAGGAGAAGCAATTTCAAGAGGTTTGAGGAATGTTAGATGTTTTGGATGTGGAAAGCAAGGACATTTGAAAAGGGACTGTAAACAGGGCACTTCTAGAAACAATGTTTCTTCAAGGAACAATGGCAACAGAATGCCCCTTCCTTCAGGAGTATGTAGAAGGTGTGGTAAGGGAAGACATTGGACCAATGAATGTAGATCAACACGGGACAGACAAGGTAATACTTTGCCTCAGTCTTTGGGAAACTCCCAGAGGGGCCTCAGGCAGGCCCCTACAGTGAATCCAGTTCAGACCTTTCCTGCAATCGTAGAGGAGACCCCTACTCAGAACAGTTAAATGACCAAATGCCTATTGGAATAAACCAGGCTACTCAGAGTAAAGGAACAACTGAGACAGAGAGAACAGAAAATTCAGGAGAAACCATAAAGAAAATTTTTTGGCAAACTTCTATAAATGAACAAAGACCAAAATTAACAATAAAAATAAATGGTGTTTTGTTGTATGGTCTGGTAGACACAGGTGCTGATGTTACCATAATTGCACCAGAATTTTGGCAACCATCTTGGCCTCTTCAGGAGGTAAATGTTCAACTGTTAGGAATTGGAACATTATCTCAAGTTAAACAGAGTGCAAGATGGCTCGAATGTATAGGCCCAGAAGGACAGAGAGGCAGATTAAAACCATATGTGGCTAACATAGCCATGAACCTGTGGGGTCAAGACCTGTTACAACAATGGAATACTCAGATTAACATCCCTCCAACCTCAGAAATAAATAATAAACTAGCACATGTTTCTGAGAGAAATATTAGAAGGTATTATTCTAATGAGTGGTCACCAGCCATCCATATTATACAAGAACAGGGCAGAAAAACTGATGATCTTCCAAAGACACCAACAGCTCTACCTTTAAAATGGTTAACAGACAAGCCTGTATGGGTTCATCAATGGCCTTTAACAACAGAGAAACTCCAGGCTTTAGAAGAGCTGGTAGAAGAACAGTTAAATGCTCAGCATATTTAAGAATCTACTAGCCCATGGAATTCTCCTATATTTATTATTAAAAAGAAATGTGGTAAATGGAGAATGGTAACAGACCTTAGAGCAATTAACAAAGTAATTCAGCCAATGGGCTCTCTACAATCTGGAATTCCTTTGCCTACTCTGTGACCTAAAGGATGGCCTCTCATAGTTAGTGATTTAAAAGATTGTTTCTTTTCAATACCCCTACAAGAAAAAGACAGAGAAAGATTTGCTTTCACAGTGCCTACTCAACCGGTTAGAAGATTTCAATGGAGAGTCCTCCCACAGGTAATGTTGAATAGTCCAACCCTGTGCCAATATTTTGTACAACAGGCCTTGGAAGTGATACGTAAAAAATTTCCTAAATCTATAATTTATCATTATATGGATGATATTTTACTAGCTGACTCAAGTGCAGATACTTTAGAAAGAATGTTTGAAGAAGTAAAGAAAATATTGCCTTGCTGGGGATTACAAATTGCTCCTGAAAAGATACAAAGAGGAGATTCTATTAATTATTTAGGATATAAAATAGAGCTACAAAAAATTAGACCTCAAAAGGTACAAATTAGGAGAGATCGCCTACAGACTCTTAATGACTTTCAAAGATTATTTGGGGACATTTCTCATCTACGAACTATTGTTGGGGTAAAAAATGATGAACTGAATAATTTGTTCAAAACCTTAGAAGGTGACAAGGACTTAAATAGTCCAAGAGAATTATCACCTGAGGCTGAGAAAGAATTGGCCTTGGTAGAAAAAAAAGTACATGAAGGACATGTAGATCGTATTGATCCAAAGCTGGATTGCATTTTGGTTATTTTACCTTCTAGGCATTCTCCTACAGGAATATTAATGCAGAGAGAAGATATTATATTGGAATGGATATTTTTACCAAATAAACCAAATAAAAATTAAAAACTTATGTGGAAAAAATCTCTGACTTAATTTTGAAAGGAAAATTGAGACTTCGTCAATTAGCAGGAATAGTCCCAGCAGAAATTGTTGTACCTTTAACTAAAGAGGACGTTGAAAAATTATGGACAGAAAGTGAACCTTGGCAAAGAGCTTGCAGTAATTTTTTGGGAGAAATTAACAGCAAATATCCTAAAAGCAATAGAATTGATCTTATAAAGAGAGCTGATTGGATCTTGCCTCGAATTGTATGTGAAAAACCCATATCTGGAGTTTGGACATTTTATACAGATGCCAACAAACAAGGAAAGGCAGGTCACAAATCAGGAAATTTAAGTAAAGTGGTTCAAAGTCCTTATAATTCAGTTCAAAAATCGGAATTGTATGCTATTCTGTTGGTATTAATGGATTTTTCAGAACCTCTCAATATAGTTACTGACTCTCAGTATGCTGAAAGAGTGGTATTACATATTGAGACTGCAGAATTTATCCCTGATGCTTCAGAATTAACTTCACTATTTATTCAATTACAAGATACAATCAGGGAAAGGAGTCATCCTTTATATATAACTCACATCTGATCCCATACTGGTCTGCCAGGCCCTCTAGCATAAGGTAATGATGAGATTGATAAATTATTGATAGGAAATGTGCTGGAGGCCTCAGAATTTCAAAAGAAACATCATTTCAATAGTAAAGGTTTAAAAAAGGATTTTTCCATAACCTGGCAACAAGCCAAGGAAATTGTAAAAAAATGTCCTACTTGTTCCTTCTACAATCAGACACCATTACCAGCAGGATGTAACCCAAAGGGTACTCAGAGGAATGAAATCTGGCAGATGGATGTGTTTCACTTTGCAGAATTTGGAAAATTGAAATATGTACACCATACTATCGATACTTATTCAGGATTTCAATGGGCAACTGCTTTGAGTTCTGAGAAAGCTGATTCTGTAATCACTCATTTGCTAGAAGTTATGGCCATCATGGTTATACCTGCACAAATTAAAACTGACAATGATCCAGCATATGTCTCTATTAAAATGAAACAGTTTTTTGCTTATTATAATATAAAGCATATTACAGGTATACCACATAATCCTACAGGCCAAGCAGTTATAGAAAGATCCAACAGAACTCTAAAGGACATGATAAATAAACAGAAAGGGGTAA
Organism: Onychomys torridus; assembly: GCF_903995425.1. Classification (NCBI taxonomy): domain Eukaryota; kingdom Metazoa; phylum Chordata; class Mammalia; order Rodentia; family Cricetidae; genus Onychomys; species Onychomys torridus. Next base: position 26,304,343 of record NC_050447.1, on the reverse strand, counting down.
CAAAAACCCCCAGAAATAGACTGCACAATGCTCTATTAACTTTGAATTTTCTCAATGCTAATGAGAAAGGAACAACAGCTGCAGAGAGACATTGGTTAATAGAAAAAACAACAGAATTAAATCAGCCTATATACTTCAAGGATGTGCTGACCTCAGAATGGAAACCAGGGTATGTGTTACGTTGGGGACAAGGTTTTGCTTTTGTTTCTGCAGGAGAAGATAAGCTGTGGGTACCATCAAAACTGATAAAGGTTCGATTTGAACAAGAGATAGCTCTTAATTAGAAGAGGTGATAGTTCATCAATCAACATGACCATCCAGTTTAAACTCACTTATACCATTAATACATGCCTTTTCATTTAATCAGATATAACTTGCCAAAAGGGGACCTCCCCAAAATTAGTCTTGGGGAAGGGTTTTTGTTTTTGTCTTTTAGGAGAATGAAGGCTAAGGAATCTGAAGAACACTGGACAAATGAGACAACTGAAGAAAAAGGACAAATCATCTGTCCCAGGAAAAAAGACTAAAATGGCCTATTGGTATATCATCTACAAAATTTCATAAATCTTCCTAAATGTTTGTTTCTGCTCTTCTCTAAAAAATTAATACTCTTCGTCTTCTTTTAGTCCCAGTTCAATTAAAGCTTCAAGCTGACTTTGGAGTTGGAGAATGGCTCTCTCCTCCTGTAAACTCAAGCATGTTGTTAAAAGGAAAATGAAAACTACCTGTATCATACCAGAAGAAAGAGCCATCTTCTGACATGGAACAGGAGAAAAACCAAATTAATTAAGGGACTATTCTATTACTAATCTCAATTCTTTGATTCTATTCTGATTCTTTAAACTTTTCTTAAAGTATGAATTTTATATCAAAGTTTACAAGATATATATATATATTTTAAACTTTGTTAAGATATTAATGGTCATATAGAGTACTAATTAATTCTAGAGAAAAGGCTTCAATTAGCTGCCTATACATGTCTTTGTGTTTGAGTCTCTTTTCAGTTTTCTGCAGGAAATCACGGCCAGGCCCAACATCAAATGAAATCTCCAGGAAGAAGATGGGGCCCCACAATGACAATTCCACGTGGAAAATAATATCACTAAGCTGACAAACATCATCTACAGATCAGCTTTGGACTACATAGTGCTTAGAGCAATTCTGAGATGGCTAGCTGAGATGATCCAGTTTCAAAGACTGCTTGAATAAGGACTTGAGATAAACCCTGAACTTTGGCATTATGGATAACAAAGAATATAGTTAGTTATCTTTCCTAGAATTTGTCAATTAACCCAAAATTTTTCTTTTCAGAATAAAGATAACTTTGCCCATACCCAGCAGGAAGCAATTTTAAGAATTCGACGCCCACATTCCCAAAAGGGTGGTGTGGGGTGGGTGGTTTTTTGGTCTTTTTATGGGTATTGGGTCTGGGATAGTTTTCATTGTTTAGGAGGGTTGGTTACAAGTTGTTGTTAAGGGTTAGGAAAAGGGCTAGGCAAAAGGTGCTTGTTTAAAAAAAAAAAAAAGAAAAGAAAAAGACAATTACTAGTTTTAAATACTTTACATTCAATTGGATTGTTTTATATTGTATACAAATTATTATTATTGAGATTGAGATTGTTAGAATATACCATACACGTATTTCTAATCTTGTTTGAGATATTGTATTTATACCATTCATTTAACAATGTAATGCAATTTGCTAATCCTTGAATGTTAGTATTATCAACTATTAGGATATATAGAAATGAAAATTAGTGGTTAGACATTACAATTGAACTTGTAGTCATATTAGGTGTGTTTTCTAGATCAAACAGATATATTTTAGATAGACAGGCCATCTTCAAACCCTTCAGAGATCTACAGAATACGGCATTTAAAATGTTTTAATAACTTAAGAATTTTTCTTTTTTGCTATGACTATGAGACATGACAGCTCCTGGCAGTACCAATCTACTTCAGAGAAAATATGGGCATTGAAGAAACTGCATATGGAGCTAACTTTCATTGTGGCAAAAGTTAGCCACTGGACAACAAAATATCCTCGAATCAACTGCTAACAAACAGGACAGACAGGACATGAAACCAAGGACTAACAATTCTTGTCAAAACAAGTGTGGTTGTGGCTTCAACAAAAGGCATCTTCTGAAGCCAGGACAATATGGCACCATCCCTGAAGTGAGTGACCTTTGCAATCTGTAAAAGTTACCGTGCCTTTTTCTTCGAAGGCAGCTGAACAGGGAGTGGGCCAATGGCTTCTGATGTGCAATGGAACAGCAGATGAAACAGTTATTCTTGAAGAATAGCTAAGCTCACCCCTCTCAATAGTAGACTGGTATTTAATAGAGGGATGTGGAGAAGAACAGGCTGTCAAGATGAAGCCACATATACACAGCCAAGAAAAATGGACAGCTGAATTGAAAAAAAACATCAATAATTTCCAGAATTTAAAATCCTGAATCATGACATGACACTAATGGAATTCAGGTGTTTCTGGTACATGGGCTGCTCTCACCAAATGTGAGATCAAACTGTTGACCTTGTATACATCCTAGTTCACAAAAGAGTCTGTCAGATACGCTAAGCCTGTAGGCTGAAGATGATGCCCCAACACTGTGGAGAAACCTCAGGTGACTGTCCAGGCAGCTGGCTGTTTCTGTCAACTCACATTTTTTTTGGAAGCTGCTTGCATGCACTTCTTGTTTTTATTTTTTATTAGGTAGTATTATTTCCTTCTTGGGTCTCTGAGGGAGCTGAAGATCAGTTAGTTATAGTTATAATTATCTTTGTTAAGGATTTCAGAAAAACTCACTAAGAGATGTAAGTGTATAAATTTGAAAGATGTTATAAGACAGTTCTGTTAGCTATATAAGTTAGGATAAAGAGTGAATCAGGTACATTCTGGACTTACCAAAATAGGATAGATAATGGAATTATTTTCTTTGAATTTGTCAAATACAAATGGACTAGACATTGTTTAGGTATTTATTGTTTGTATATATGGTATATATAGTTATTGTACTTTTGTATATAGTTTTTCTTATATTAGTTATAACTTTTTCCTTTTTTTTTCTTTTTATTAAAATAGAAAAGGGGAAGTATAGTGATATTTTATTTGTATTGAAATGTGATTTTATTTGTATGTCAATAAAGTTGCCTTGAGGTCAGAACAAGTCAGAGCAGAAGCCTAGCAGTAGTGGGGCACGCCTTTAATCCTAGCACTTGGGAGGCAGTGCTAGGCGGATCTCTGTGTGTTCAAGGACACAGCCAGCATGGCAGACACATGCCTTTAATCTCAATACCAACCATAGAAGACCTGGAGGTCTGTACAAACAGGCAGTGACGAGGAGGTCATGTGGCTGGGTTTACAAACAATGAGAAAACAGAACAGACAGTTTTTAAATAGACAGGACCCACAGAAGTGGGTCTCTGGCGGAGAGGAAGAACCGCAGAAGCAGTGAAGGGTAAGGTTTTCCGCTTGCTCTGACCTCGTGGTTTTTAACTCTGCAATCCGTTCTGTGTTTCTTATTTAACAAGCCGGTTACATCTACACTCATTAACATGTAACTTCTTATAGCAGGATTTAAAATATTAAAGGCAAAACGGACCAAACTTGTGTTCTAGGGATGTCAGACAAGAAGGTCCATTCCTAGCTAAGGAGCTATTCGCAATTCTTACCTGCTGAAAAAGGAAAAGTCAGTCTTCTCTGAAAGTGTAGCCCCTAGGAACCCAACCATGCTCTAATGGAAGGTCCCACATCCCAGAATGGGCAGCACAAATTTACCTTGATGGGAAAAATGGGACTCTACTATTAAACAGAAAAGGAAAGGGAGTGTACCTGGGAAAAGTAGGGAATGAGTGAAATTTAATCCAAGCACATAAAAAATTCTCAATTAAAAAAAGAAAAAATTCCAATAAAAAAGAAATCTTTACTAAATAAAACTAGTAAGAGACAAGATACATATGTGTTTGCGTGTATTTGCACACATACTGTGTTGACATATACACACATTTTACTGTTCCAACAATAAATTTCAGGTAGCATCATTAAAATGCATAAGCTTTCTTATGAAATGAGTAAGATATACACACTTTTGAACTTATTTTGTCATGGTTATGTCATTTGAGTTAGTAAAAGCAAACTAAATTAAATGTAAAGCTGGAGACTGTAGCATGAATCTTAAAGGTACTTATTAATAAACTCAAAACTGAGGCCAGTTATTGGGGTGAATGCTAGAAGATCAGAGAAGCAGAACAAGCCACAGTTTTCTCACTTCGCCAGTTCCTCAGCTGATCTTGTTTCCTCAGACTGCAAGCTTCTGAGTCCTCATCCAGAATGAATCTCAGCTGAATTGTGTTGCTCCAAAGCCTTAAAGCTTAACCAGCCAAATGCTTCTAGTTTCTGGTCTTGACACCTTATATAATCTTTCTCTTTCTGCCCCCACTCCCTGGGATTAAAGGCTCGCTTTCTGGGATTAAAGGCAAAGCTTGTGTCACCATACCCAGCTGTTTCCAGTGTGGCCTTGAACTCACAGAGATCCTCCTGGTTCTGCATTCCCCGAGTGCTGGGATTAAAGGTGTGTGCTAACACTGCCTAGCCTCATGTTTAATATTGTGGCCATCCTGTTCTCTGACCCTCAGATAAGTTTATTTCGGAGAACACACAATATTTCAGGGAACACAATACCACCACAGGAGACCTCTTTCATCTTACCTGTTCCCACAGTTGACATTTTATACATATGAAGAATCCATGGTTTGACTTCAGAATATTAAAATCCAAATAAATTTTCCAAGGAGCAGAATTCACGAGGAGAAAAAGCACATGATGCTGAAGTAAGCCAAAGGGGTCTGGCTATGGTAGACCATAGAACAGAGGGAATGGCAAAGAAACTGTCTCAGGAATAGTCCATAGGAGAGAAAAGTGTCATGTGTGGCCAAAGTCCACTAAAATCTTGCCGAAGGCACAGGAAGGAATAGATACTGTACTTACCATCTCATTGTTCCTGGTTGGGAGGAAGCTAGGATATATTTGTACCCCTAAACTTATTCAAACTGTGTTCTCACACATGTAGTTGGGAAAACTTCACTGCAAATATTTGTCACCTTTTATCACCATTATCAAAGATACACAACTTATAAAGTAAGATTTATTTTTAGCCCCATTTTCAAAGCTTTTAATCCATGGTCCTCTGCCCTATTTCTTTTGGATGGAAGGCAGTAATTATGGTTGGATTACAAGAATTAAGAAACTTCTCACCTAAACTGAATCCAGAAAGCAAAGAGCAAGACAAGAAAGGGTCACAGCCCCAACACCTTCCAGAATGTATATCTAATTATGTGGCATTTTCCATTAGCTCCAGTATATTACAGATCTTCCTGCCTCCCAGCAGCACTGTAATCTGGGGCCAATACTCAACACATGGGCTTTTAGAAGACATTGAACATCCATACTTAAAACATGTTTCCTTTTATGATGTTAAAACTGACTTGGCTGTTCTGTCTATCCTTAACATGTAGATATTTTGAATTCTCAATATAGCAATATTAAATACAATATTCTACCAGTGAAGATGGCTAGATTATAAGAAGTTCTATGCATGTTGACAGACAACCAAGAAATCCGTTGGCATTGAGTAACACAAGGTAGATATGGCTTTCATATAGAAAAAAAATTTATCAATAGTCCTTCTATAGCAAAGATATTCTGAATCTCAAAAAGTTTGTACGTTCATTTGTTCATTTATTTATCCTCTCATTCTTACATTGGCAAGTTCTAAGATTTCATTTCTTCTTTCTTTCCCCTTGAGACAGAGCCCTTCATGGTGATATAATTGTATAATCAAAAATACTTTAATATCTTCTAGCATCGTGTGATAGATATAAATGTTCAAAAGCTTTGATGAATTCTCTAAAGCAAGATTAGTGAACCAAGTTGCCAGGAGCTCTGAAATGATTTAAGTGCAAACTCATTGTGAATTCAAACCGCTGTTTAAGGCAGCCATCATCTAAAACATATTCAGGTTAGGATTTCTTGACCAACCTTCATCTATAAAGTCAAGTCCTCAAATTCCAGACTTTTACTGTTCACTTGTGTTTATACTCACAATCAATATATTGAGGTAGGGGAATTCTACAACTTTCCTATAATCTCAATCTGAATGAAAAAAAGAGACAAAATCGAGAAATTATAATCATTTAAAAGAAGGAGGAAAAAACACTTGGAAGATCCACAGGATCCTTATGTTGTTTTCCAACTGAATCCTCTGAAAATTTCAATAATGGTCACATAATGCTTCAGAAGGTAAAGGGAGAATCCCTTGAGGTCATACAGTTATTTCAACATCTCAAAAGATCTGGAATCCCTAGAGTCTTGCTTCAATTTGTCTTTTAAAATGAAACACACATTCATGTTTTAACCATGCCTGGATATGTCTCATAGGGGAATACTTAAGTCAAGGGTTTAGACTCACAGCTAACACTTCTTATGCCTGGAGCAGAGGTTTTGTATTTGAAATGTACTGCAGTATCTTATCTAAGTATTATTCTTTACTTATTTAGTTTTGACCCACACAATCTTTAAAGTATTCTTTCTTCATCTTCCAAATATAACAACAGGAGCTGTCAAGAAGCCTTAAATTTCTAGGGTCTCATTGAGTGTAATAAGGATTGTTAATAAAAGGCCAAAACTGCTGCTGTTGGGTGGCCCCTCTCCTTTGAAGGGGCACAGGTGACCTGACTCAACAGCTTTACTGGACTGCATTTATTTCTGTTATTTACCTGCCACTGGCATTTGGTATTGCCTCAGGTTATATTGACATACTTTTAGGAATATCCACATTGTCTTTCTATAAAGTGTCAACAGATGCAGAATCCAGAACATCTTATGATTCATTTATGACTAAGAATGTGTTCTTTGGAATTATTCCAATTTATACAAACATCTGCCTTTAGCACTTTCTGGAAGTATAAACTTGGGCACGTTACTTACCTTTCAACCTCAGTTTTCTCATTTGGCATGCTATTTTAATTATGGTGGGCATGAACATAAAGTAAAAATATTTGATGGAACATCCCATGTGTTTATGAGCAAACTATGTGAATTCAAAGACTGAGATAGCTGTGATCTAAGACAGAGTAAGGTTTGGGAATATTTTAGCTGACCTTCTGTTGGAAAGGAAAATCTTGACATTTTAGATTTCTACTTCTCCCTTTATTTTATATTCACAAAAAATGTTCAATATTATGATATCTTCTCACATATATTGCTGAATAAAATAATAAAAATAGGATTCATGAAGCAAATTCAATATGGAATCAGTGATAGAAACTTTTCTCTACTAAAGAAAATGTTCTATTCTAACAATCAATTTTTATTCCTGTTCTCCTAATATAATAAGAATTATTAGGAGGAGCCATATTGGTGCAATTCATTAGAATATTCAACCAGGTCAATATCTCTCTTCTCTCTCTCTCTGTCTCTCTGTCTCTGTCTCTGTCTCTCTCTCTCTCCCTGTCTTTCTTCTTTGTCCAAAGCATGGTTAATATGTTATAGACATACAAATATTACCAATTCTATAACAGTGGCAGAAAGGTTAACTCATTCTGATGCTCTTTGCAAAAGCATTAGACTTGCCAATCTTCTCAGGACATCACTAGTGAGTTGTACTATCGATTGAAAATCTATAGTCAGAAGTTTTTCCTATCTGTCCTCTATGTATTATGCTTCCCTATAAGTTCACAGCCTGGTGATGACCAATGTTTTTTAATATCTTTCACAGACTTGAAACTCCCATCTGCCAACTTTGAAGCAATAGCTTCATGTTCTAGTCTGCTATCATATACGATTTCCTCAAAGATTTTTTTTAAAGTTTTGGTCCTTGTTTGATCATGTCCTATGTCTCCTTTCTCCACATTCAAAGCACGCAGTACATCAGAAGACCTCCAAGGCTTATGAATCAGTAGGATTAACATAGTAAAAAATGGCCATCCTATCCAAAGCAATCTACAGATATAATGCAATCCCCATCAAAATTCCAACACAGTTGTTCACAGAGCTTGAAAAGAGAATTCTCGGCTTCATATGGAAAAACAGAAAGCCTAGGATAGCTAAAATAATCCTGAACAATAAAAGAACAGCTAGTGTTATCACCATTCCAGATTTCAAGTTGTACTACAAAACTAGAGTAATTAAAAACAGCATTGTATTGGTATAAAAGCAGACATGTTGATCAATAGCATCAAACTGAAAACCAGATATAAATCTACATACCTATGGACACCTGATTTGTGGTAAAGAAGCAAGAAACACATCATCTTCAATAAATAGTACTGGTCATCCTCTAGTTTTAAGATGACAATAAATTATATTCATAAGTGATTTTCACTGTTAGCAATTCAGAAATTTCATTTCCTTAACATTTTGTGTGTATCCTTGGAATAATTTTGTCACACATATAAATGGCACTAAATAGATTGTTAAGATTATTTTTCAGTATTTGTCAATAGTTAAAACATGTTGGTCTAAATGTAAATATGATTAAGTAGGAAGTTTTGAAGAATTTGTGTTAGTAGTTAAGATATTTAACCGCTCTAGGATGCTATGGGAGGACTGGCATTCAGACAGACTAGTGAAGCATGGGCTTATCAGGAAACCAAAGACAGCACAGGGAAAGGGCCGCGACTCAATCAGAATCATAATATAGTATAGGAATATCCAGGCAGTGAGGGGCAGGAAGGAAGTTTCTTTGAGCCATGTCATATTTTTAGTACTGTTACACAGACATACACATCTGCACATATAGTGCTTCCATATTACCACAAAGTTCACAGAGTCAAGCTTACTATTCTTAAAAATCTAATCACAGTGCAACAGCCCATACAACATGTTTTATGATTTCCTTTATCTCTATCATCTTTGATTCTGTATTTTCAGGAAGAAAACACAAAGAGGGAATGGAAGATATTTAATTTGAAAAATGTCCTCAGTTCAGTGGAGAGAGAAAAAAAAAACATACAATCAAATATAATTCTAACAAAAAGGACACTATGATTTTTACAGACATGGTAATAAAATGCCTAAGAGAGAAAAGTAATCATATTCTTTTTCTCATGGTTTGAAAGGCTTAGATATAGCAATACTATGAATATGAAATCTATTGATAATGAATTGAAATTGCTTTATATCTACATGCATCTACATTTTTCTAAGAAGGTGTTGTAACTGACATTAGATTATCAGCACAACATTCATCCAACAGGTATTAGTTATACAGTTGTGCTGGTGTGACTTTTTTTTTTTTTAATCAACCAGATATAGACTGGAATCACCTAGAAAGAAGAAAACCACCACTGAGGAGTCACCTCTGCTAGCCTGGCATATTGTTATGTCTGTGGGACATTTTCTTAATGGCAAATTGATATATTGTAGATCAGTCCACTGAAAGCATTTCCATCTCCTTAGACAGGTGAGATATCATACTACAGGTTTCTATATTGAATTCATGCCCTGACTTTACTCAGTGATGGATTATAATCTGAAATTTTACAATGAAATAAATCTTCCCTGACTTTGAGTTTTGGTCATTGCTTTATCACAGCAGCAGAACACCAACTAGAACAGAAATTGGAACTATTTTATGTAATCAGAATTAGCTATCCATGTTACTAAAGGCAATACATTTTTTCAGATGAAAGAGCAATTCAGCACTCTAAAGGATACAGCCATATCCCAGTGGCCTTAGGAAGTGACCTCAAATATTTCTAAGAGTTTAAAAACCAATAAGCAAGAGATGGAAAAACACTAGCACTAATGATTCTCTTCAGTTTTATCCTGTGATTGGCAACATTTCTCTTAGTTTGCCAATGCTTAACAGTTTGATTCTACTCTATGCTCTATAGTTTTGCTGTTCATCATCAGTTTGTGATATACACTAATATTTTTATCAGTCAGAGGCTACAGGTGATAGTTGAACTTTTCTATACCCTAATACTTAAAATGCTACTCCATTCTTCCCCATGATTAATAAGATTATTGCCCTCCCAACCCAAGTCAATTCATTGGAGCAGTATAAGTCCTACATGGAAATACAAGGACTGAGCAGCAGAGTAACTAATGACATGTATATTAGGAACCAAGCACAGGGGGAAAAAAAGGAGGATGTGAATTTAGCAGCATGCTTCTGGTCCAGATGAAAAAGAGTATTCAATACATTCCATGACAGAAGAATTTTATTACCTATAATTACACTTTGAGGTATTGCCTTATGAACACTGATTAACAACAAGAAATCTGTCAAGAACATCACATGTGAAAGTTTGTCTTTTATACTATGCCTTGTCACTACAGACAAATTTTGGCATTTATGTTCAAACCCATCACAAAACTTTTAAGCAGGAATAATTAGAACCATGTCATTCCTTATGCTTTCAAAAACTTGAGCAGAAATTCTGAAATTCCTAGAAAATAGGGGTTCCTAGAAGCCAAAATTTTGGCAAAATTATCATCATTGCCTGTCATCCCTATCTTTTTTTATTGTTTACTGTGGGAGGATGAGGTAAAAGCTCTCTTTCTATGAATTAGTGACAAAGTCTTCTTATGTGATCTGGTGTGACATAGTGCTATGTATATTACATATTTTCTCCTATACTAGTATAATAATGTTAACTCCAAAGAGTTTTCTAAATTTTTTTATTGTATTTTATCCACATGCCAAATTATGCTTGAAAAATAGTAAATGAGTTGCTGCTTAAATTTCCTAATCATGAAATTACTCTCAGTGTCATTACAGTTCTCAACCTTAGAAGAAAAAGAATATATTGGATTTCAAGTGGGGAGAACTCATATCCAGTCTGTATGTAAATGGAAACAATAGAATAGTGATTAAGGGATTAAATCATTCTGTCTTTGGGACTCATCTAGTCTGAATTGAATGCTGTTTCTCTTTTTACTTAGTTTAATTTTCTTACTCTGGTAAGAAGATAAAGTATGAAAGTTACAGATAGCTATGAGATTCAAATAAGATAATTCACCTTTATCTGACTCTGGCCATGTAATATATCTCAATAAATATTAAACCTTTATTTTAGTATCCTTATATCTTTAGTTGGTATGCATTTGAAAATCAATATTATACATATTAATCTCAAGTACTAAAAATAATTGATAAGGGTGGCCTCTTCCTGGCTATTATTAAATATTGAAGACAACCATGAAAGGTCACATGTAATGGAGTAATAAAATGTTAGGGTTTCACTCTCAGGCGATGTCACTTAAATTTGGTTATCAGATTAACTGCATCACTCATTTTTCTTGGCTTGCCAAAAAAGATGACATTAGAATTCGATAATAAATAATATCTTGTGTCAGTGATATTTATCATAATTTAATAGTGCAAGCTTGATTCTTAATAAGAGAAACATTACATTAAAATTGAATGTGCTAAGTGCTTACTGAGTAACTTCAGACTCACAACTGAGATTTCAGAATGCAGAATATTAGAGAAAGAAATGCTCTGTTAGTACTAATTTAGCAAAGACAATGAGAGAGAGAGAAAAACCTTTCAAATGTATCCTATTCTTTAATATGAATGATCAGATTTTCTTGAACTCTAATGTCAGTGATTAAAGATCAAGTTTGATTCAGGATCTAGTTGTATGTAGCTTATTTTATAACAATCATGTTCAACTGAAAAATTGACAATACTATATACCTTTATTTTCACTTAGGCACAAAATGAAACAATGCACAGGAGTAAACTGACCAACTAGCCCTTATACATATGTGCAACTAATCAGCTTTTCACCTTCTGTACTCTTTCCAGGTAAGGTCAGGTTTCTCAGACAACAACCCTGAAGGAGTCAAAAACTGAAATCAACACTCTTGTCATAATTTTGTTTGATTTCCATTTTCTTTTGACAACAGAATGACCAGGCTGACAAGAACTTTTCCAAACAGTGTCTGCTCCTTGTTGGAGTAATAATACAATGGAAGAACTGAGTCAGGTAGAGATCTTATGAGTTACAAAGAGGATCAAATGGAGAAAGTAGGTATAAGCAGCTTTCTTATTTACTGAAGAATAATGAAAGATGGAATTTAGACAAAGTATGCACTGGTACAGGTAAATTCAGCTTCCTAAGAACCATGACATAAAAGAACTGACTATGCTGAAATACAAGGATAAAGGCAATAATTACTAATGTAAAATAGAAGTAAAGAAAGCAGAATATGGTGAAATAATGAAAGAAATCCATCTGAAAATTCTAACTGCATGTACCAGTTAAATGCCAAGTTTTGACCATGTCTGTCTGAACATCTAGAGAAGCTATAGGCAGGTTCTATGGTCTCGAATATTATTAAGGGCCCGCCTTAATATTATTCCTAGGGGCCCAGAAGAGAAACTATGAATGGTGGGAATTAATTTCAGGAAATGAATCTAAGTACACAGAGCTTAGTCCATTTACTTTATTCCTCTGGGATAAGATTCTATCTACACAGCTACAGTTCTGTACTCAAGCCTATCTCTTTCTTGCCAGATTTCTCTCTACCTTTATCTTCTGTCCCCTCTAAGTTCTATCTTAATTATCTCATCTTAGTTCTGCCCCATCTTGGTCTTTCTCTTGTCATTCTTATCCATCTCATTCCTCCCCATCTGGCTCTTTCTCATCTTCCATCTCATTCTTCTATTTCTCCATCTAGTTTTCCAGTCAAAATCCTCCAAAATCCTCTCTAAGTCTCTGAGGTTTACAGTTATATACCCATGCAATAGTAGTGCTCTAACCAAAGCAAGGTCACCAGGCTTGAATTCTGACAGGGTCATAAAGGCAGACAAGAATTTTCCTCAGGCAGTGAATGTCCAGCTTTCTTTTACAACCTAAAAAGGAGGAGGTCAACTGAGAGCCAAAATCCATTAATATATCAGAAAAAGGGAATTTATGTGCTCCAACTACATTCCTAGAAGTGGTTAGGTAAAAATGTTAGGAGTCTATATTGTTAGTAAGGCTGTATAAGAAAGGAGGATCCCAGCTTAAATTGCATAAGAAATAAAGCTGTCTCTCTGACCCAAGAGACAGTTGTTGTATCCATAAGGGTGTTACCTTAGTTCAGGAGATCACTTGGCCTTGGATGCTTGATAGATAGTTAGATTAAAACACTGTTAGGAGTTCTTGGAAGCACACAAAGCATAGAAGAAAATCATTGTAGGAATCAGCTAACATATATACAAAAGCTAAAATATAAACAAGACTTCTTAGGACTTGACCTTTGGAAAAGTCCTTGACCTTTCCAAGTAGTAGCTTTTTTGATAGTAGCTGGATTCCATTACATTTTCTAGCAGCTTGTAGCACTATAACACAATGTCTTAGGTACACAGCTTCTCTAGATTTTCTAAAGTCTACTTTCAAATAGATTACACATGCTGCATTCACTATGTATGCCTCTAAATGTTTTAGCAAAGAAAACAGAAAGATACAATTATCTTAATCCCAAACTGTACATTTGAGAATTCACACCATAAATGAGTCATTGTCATGTATGTCACATATTGTCAGCTCTTTAAATTTTATATAAAATGTTGAAATTGATACCCAGAACACTGCCGTCAGGTACAATTGAATCTTTCTTTGCATTCCTAAGAACAGGATCAAAGACTGGCTGTTGAGATTTTGAGAGAGAAGGCTGCTGGAGTGATTTGTTCATGTAGATATCTAGTACCAATAACCCATGGATCTGAGCTGAGGAAAGGATAAAGTTAAATTGTTTATGTAAGCAAAGCATAGCAGGGAATGAATGGTACTGTTGTGTCACAGCTGATTCAATTCAGCTTATGACTGGCACTGAGGCCACAGTAACTAAATGCTACTTCTCTGCCATCAACACACACATGGAAAAATGAGACTTGTTTTCAGACTAGTTCTAGTATTAGAGCAGAGTTATCGTAAGGGACAATAAAAACAGTACTAGATAGGAATCAATAGTCCTACATTGTGGCTAAGAGTTGGTGCTGAGTAGAAAATTACATGTATTTTCTTCCTCTTCTGCTTTATTGAGAATTAGACAGGTTGGGTTTTGTTTTTGTTTTTGTTTTTTAATGAAACCTAAAATTGGGATCACTTGTTTCAGCCCCCAGGAGCCAAGCTTACAGATAGTGTGTCTCTGCTCCCAGCTGGTATTTGGTGTCTTCAGTACAATTACCATTATCCTCAGCACTGCCGCCATTGCATCACTGCAGGTAAGAACACCTAGGCCTGAAAGAGGGAGGAAAACATTTTCAAAATGCACTCAGCAAATCAAACTGTCTTGACAGATGGGCTTTGTGGTGAGAATACAGAGCTCAGAGCTGGAGTAGCAGGGTTTCTAGGTTCTGTTTCATTGTATTTGGTTATTTAAGAAGTTAGTGAAATCTAGGTTGACATTTGGGGAGTCTCTAACATTGAAAAATAAGTGCACCTCTCAGAGCATAATCTATTGTACTTTATGTATTTCTTTCTGATTATCAAACTGATTATACACAGCTGCCATATAAAATGAATACCAACATCTGCGACACTGCATTTAATTTTTTCGAGAAGGAAAACCTCATCTGCTGCCAGAGTGCCAGAAATGAAAGTATTGAATATATAATTCTGGGAGGCAGAGCTGACCTTTGCTTCTCTGGCCTGAAAACCCCTTTAATTGCATATCCAGCCTGTGATGGCCTAGCAGTCAGCTTGGGGCTCCATAAATGTGAGTGTTTCATGAATTTAATCTGCTGGATGGTACCAATGTCTACACTGAGGCTGGGATAATAAGTACAACTCACTCTCCAGATAACTGTACATTATCTATATTGGAGCCAACATGGCCAGAGTGGATATAGGCTGTTCATCCTTACCTGAATCTTTCAAAGCATGTTTTATGTTTTTTTTTTTTTTAATCAAATATGTGGCTTTCAGCAAGGAAAAGGGGGAACAGTTTTAAATAGTTAAAATATGATGCTTCCCTTACAGCTAAAATGTGGATTATGATTTACTTTCTGTCAGTCATACTCTCATTAGCCATTAATTTGTAGACTTAGGTAGATAGGTAGCAGAGACAGCATGGGTCTATGGTCTGTGCTGTTGGTGGAAGCTTCCAGAATGCTCCATAAAAATTAATTTCTGAAACTTAGCCTGGGTATTGTTTCTCTTGAATGAGCTTAGAATCAAATGTCTCGGCCTTCTCAAAAATTCTGGCATGCATGCAACAAGGGGATTAAATCCATCTACATTATATGCCACAGATACCTCTCTGCCTACAAATAGTACTGAAATACACAATGGAATTATTGTGAAGAAGTCTATCAACTAAGACTTCTAATTGGAGTTCCTTGCATTAGAAAAACAAACATACAAAGCAAGGAAGCATCAATTATGAACTCCTGGATTGGCATGGAGTGAAAGAGACAGAGAGGAAGCTGAGGAAAAGAGATTTAAAAATGTGGAAAGTGGAGGATGAGAGAGGAGAGGAAAGCTGAGCAAAGGAAGGGAGGAGGGAAGGGGAGTGAAAGAAGGGGGAGGAAGGGAGAGGAGATGGGAGGAGAGAAAAGGGGAGGGGAGAACAGGGGAAGGGAGGAGAAGAGAGTCAAAATTAATTGTAGTTGCAGTAAAAAGCCAAACCAACCAATCAAAGAAAGAACTGCCTGGAGGCAAGTGACTACAGTCAAGTGAAATCCACAGGCTTTGGATATGCTTAGGTGTGAATGTGTCCTTATCTTGTTACTGTTCTTTAAGATCTCCCCACCTCTTCAAAGTTATGATGCTCAAGCAGGAAATCTTACCTGTCTTCTCACAGTTGAATAACCTTCACATGTGAAATTATTCTTCCCAGTGACCAGATGATTTTGCATTTACCAGTATCACAAGCCATCTGTGAGCTGAGTCAGTGTAGTCAGAACAGCAAAATTCAACTGGCTAGACTCGTACTCCTGTTGCATAGAAACCACAAGGGTTAAAAGTAGAGATTAGGTGGTTTCCTATGGAAAGTTAGAACTCTGATCCTTAACAAAAGGTTTTAACAGGTCTAAATAGCAGATGGGATTTAAGAACAGAGTGCAGTTGGCTTCCATTTCAATAGAGTCACCCTGTGGTTAGGAGCTACCCATCGCCCCTGCCCATCTTCACCTGGACTAGGGGTTAGGGATATTTTGGACATGGATTTAGCTGGCAGATATGACCATAAAAGTTGGCTTTGGGCATTACAGAGTGTCCTCACTTTTTGTCTAATTCTCTGCTGCCTGGTTGGAGCTGCACTGGCCACATTCTCCTCTGATCATAGAGCAGTCCCTATACCTCCTCTCAAATTTTGAGCCCAAACAAAATTTTCCTTCTTCAAGTTGTTTCTTTTGACTATTTTACCATGGAGATAAGGAAAAATAACTAGAGCACCCTCCAAATTTTGCCCTGACAGCCATTATTAAAGCCCTACATTTATGTTGTATTTAATTTCTGATTTTAAAAAGGCCACAATGTTTTCAAAAGTAAGACAATGGGTCTGTGATGATTATTGTTAATTATCAATGTGACATATTCTATTATCCCCTGGAGATGGACCCCTGAGCATGCCTGTGGAGTAGTATCTTGATTATGTTTATCTCTATGGGAAAAGTTCCTCACTGTGGGTTGTAAACAGTTCCAGGAATAGAAACTTGAAAAAAAAAAAAAAAAGAAAAAGAAAAAAAGAAAAGAACAAAACGATGACTAGCAACCATGAGTTCACCCATTGAGACCAGTGCTTCAAGCTGCTGCTGCCTTAACTTTGCCCCCATGATGGACATTAGACAAAATTAAACTTTCTCCCAAAAGTTGCTGTTGTCAGAGGATCTGATCACAGCAACAAGAAAAGAAACTCAGAGGCACATGGTAAACTGGTAAAGGGATGACCCCGTTCGCAGGACATTTGTTTCAGTACTCAACAGTATTCCAACCCTCAGTACACTTCTATGTTTCTTGGATGGTAGAAGAAAGATAAAGTCACTGCTTTTCTTTGGTTTTTTTCTGTGGCACTTTGAATCCCTTGCTCTTCACCATGAAAATGATCACCTATGGAAACAAAGCTGATTACTTGGAATAGATATGTTTAAAAATAACTGCAATTAGCACTAATTACCCTCCCCAGGCTTACAAGGTTAAAGAAGCTATTACTGTTATTATTATTATTTTTCAACCACAACAAGAGCAAGATGGATCAAATTTACTCAAGAGAATTTTGTGTCTAGAAGTTGTGGCTTGAGTTCATTAAATGTGTATGTATACAAATTCATTCACACTTGTACAGGTGCATACATGAGTCTGTGTATATGAATCAATCAGATCTTAATTATTCAGAAGGAGAGGGGGTGCTTCAGGCCATCTAGCTACCTATGACACTATAGCACTTGTTCTAATTTATACTTTACCAACAAGCCTAAATATATCCTCCCTTGAGCAAAAACAGTAATTCAACTCATGCTTGCTGAGGAACTCAAGTTAACATTTTTTTCTGATGTTAGAAATTACACCTAATATATGCTGCGTCTCTCTTTTGTAATGCCAATTAAGACAGCAACTGAAGGAGACAGCTGATTCCTGCTATATATGCTGAACCAACTGTGCCTCTTTTTCCCATGAAAAAAAGAGAAAGATAGAAGAAAAAAAGAAAAGAAAACAAATTGAAATCAAACTAGGTTTGCTTCGCACAGAGTTGGAGTACTACAACTTCCCCTAGTATTTTTATTTGACAGGTTTAAAAAGGAAATATAGTTGGGCAGTGGTGGCACCTTTAATCCCAGCACTTGGGAGACAGAGGCAGGCAGATCTCTGTGAGTTCAAGGCCAGCCTGGTCTCCAAAGCGAGTTCCAGGAAAAGCACAAAGCTACACAGAGAAACCCTGTCTCAAAAACAAAAAAACAAAAACAAAAAACAAAAACAAAAAAAAAAGGAAATTTAATTATAATACTTAATTAAATGTTAATTACCATATTTATTTGCTTGATAGCTAGTTGAATTCCTTTCCTATTTTGGATGTTAATTCCTTTTATATGTATGCTTTAATTATTATTATTATTTTTTTGCTGTTCCATAGGAGATAATTCTTCCTTTGTTATAGCAAAGCTACTTGGAATAACAGTACCATTTTCAGATATTTTGCATTATTCTCCTGTGTATTGTGGGCCATTCAAAATTGTTTGGAATGCCAATACTGTAGGATTTTTCCCTCACATAATTTCAGTACTTTGCTTCATAGCCTATTTTTAAGTATTTAATTCATTTTGAGTTGAATTTTAAAATATGATATGAAATAAAGATCTAATGATTGAGTGTGGATGTTATTTACACAACATCATCTATTCAAGAGACAATCTTGTCCTATTGTTATGATTGGCATTTATGTAACTTGAATAAAAATGGATAAAAGATGTGACTAGACTTGTCTCCATTGAAGACATAATAATAACCAACTGGTACATAAAAATTATCCACATCACTCATCATTAGAAGTAGTGAAAATTAAAATCATCATGTGTTAATACGTTAAACTGTTAGAATGATTATTATACAAAAGATGAGTGATTATAATAGGTGAAGATCTGAAAAAAGAAATCCTTTTACCCTGTTAAGAATGTATATTAAGCCACAACTAGGGAAACATTATGAAGTTCCCTCAAATAAATAAGAATAAGACTATAAAATAATCCAGCAATTACACACACACACACACACACACACACACACACACACACACACACACAAAATGAAATCAGAACACCCTGCATGTCTATCAATGCCTAAAGGAAATGTGGTTTATATATGGGTAGATATTATTCCTCAATCATAAGAAAAAAATTTCCCATTTTAAAATAAAGTGGATAAACTGGAAGACATTATCTTCAATAAAATAAATCAGATAAACTAGACGCAAAAGAACAAATACTCCTTACTTTTAACATATGTGAAATCTAAAAAAGGTTCTAGTTATTGAAATAGAGAAAACAATTGTTGTTACCAGGGACTGGCTAGGATACGTTTAAGGTTGGGAAGGAAGTGGGCAAAGATACAAAATTTCCAGTATATGATTCAGTTCAAGAAAGATATACAATAGATACTATCGATATTGAACTGCAAACCTGGAAAGACTGAGTTCATGAACCAGCCTTAGTTTTGCTCTGATGGAATATCTAACTAAGCAACTTGAAGAAAGAAATAGTTACCGTTGCTCATGGTTTTTGTATTCCCAATCATAAAGGCAGGTAGGGCATTGCAGAGTAAAGGAGCTTATGCCATGGTGTCCAGGAAGCAGGAAGGGAATTCTTGCACTAGCAATCTTCCTATGCCTTTTCCTCTACCAAATAAATCTCTGGAGTTATTGGATGGTATGAGACATGTTAAAGACAGATACTCTCTCCTCAGTTAATCCTCTTGCATTGGCCTACACTGTCACAGCAAAAGATGTATTGACTAATGCCTTAAGCATCTACAAGTCAATCAAGCTGATAGTATAGATTAATGATCAATATCTGTGAAGTATTATCTAGCTTGTGTCAGGTATCCTCCCAAAGAATACAGGTTTGACAAAATATCCTGCAGTATATCACACATATATAGCACTTAAAATATAGAGAATTTATAGATGTTCTCAGAATACCACGGCTTTGTAACTACAGATGTTAATTTTTTAGATCGTCAGACTAGAGGATTTAAGGATTTCATTATTCTTGACAAAGAGAGCAGCAGTTGAAACAAACAAACAAAAATATCAAGTTTAACTTAATGTCTTACTGATCCCTTTACACTGTAGTAATTTATATACTCAATTTCAAATGTTTAACTAGAGGATTGATTTTTCACTTGCAAAAAGAGGTTTATCTCCTTTGCATGGTGTAATCAAAACAGTCAAAATTGGAGAGAAAAAAAAAAGAACACTGACCATAGTACTATTTTTGTAACTTTAAACATATCAATATAATACTTTGAAAAGTTGTCCTATTATTGCTTTTGCTTAAAATAGAGTCTAAGAACTGGATAAATTGATCCATTCCTTACAACACCTCAACATTCATCATGAGGAATTTTGACATGGCTACAATCAACTTCTTTTTGTGGAACTTAACATAGACAAATTTTTTCCCTCTTCAGAGTTCGACTTTAAACATTTCCACAAGTGAAATACTAGGGAATCTATCCTGGAACATAGGACACAAATTCTGTTTCTAATGGAGAAACAGAAAGTCAAATGAAGCACCTGTCCTTAAATCTACAACACAAGCATAGCCAACCAGGAGAACCATGGAATAGCTACCCAGAAAATCATGGAGGCTGGACACCATTTCTCTACCTGGTATATAGTGAAGGAGGAATCTGCTTCATTGTGTAGCTATCAAAAACTATGCTTGGTGTTGGAGAGATGGCTCAGAACAGCAGTAAGGGCACTGGCTACTCTTCCAGAGGCCCTGAGTTCAATTCCCAGCAACCACAAGGTGGCTCACAACCATCTATATTGAGATCTGGCACCTTCTCATGCATGCAGGCAGAACACTGTATACATAATAAATAAGCAAATTTCTTTAAAAAAATAAAAAACTATGCTTATTTGAAAGGAGAATTAAAACACCTTTTAGAAAACTTTTGCGCATGTTTGCAGAGAGTCATCATCATATATAAGCCAAATATTAGGGAAAAAAAGTGGAAATTTTTAGATTTGACTCTGGGGAATTGCATGGAGCATATCACTTACACTTGCAGTCTGGAGGAGAATGAAAATCCATTATCAAAGAGGACACCCCCAAAGACTGCCATGTCAGTGGGAACCACTGGGAAGATGCATCAGTAACTTTGATAAGAACTATGAAGGAGAAGCTGGTAATGGTATTAGTGATGCAGAAAATATCCATATCAGAGGAAAGACTGCATTTACCATGTACCAAGTCAAGAAGTTCACAAAAAAAAAACTTCATCTTTTATCTCCATAATGTACATACTGTCCTGTTCATTTTATAGACAAAGACACTGAATACAAATAGAATTAAGCTTTGTTTATGGCCACACAGCAAGTTAACTACTTTGAGATTTCATCTTGCCTTAGTCAGAATGGCCAAGATTAATAAAGAGAAATGGCAACAGGTGCTAGAAAAGGGGAGCACATAGTTGTAGCAGGCTTCTTCTTTTAGGCCACCGCCAGCTCCCAAATCATGACAGGGAGACTTCTTATTAGTTATGAATGCTCAGCCTTATCTTAGCTATTATTTTAATTTCTTTCTCTTTTTTTTTGTATTTGTCTTCCAATTTCTTTCTCTTTATCTACATTTTACCTTGTTGCTTTTTACCTTCTTTTTTTTTCTGTATATCTTACTTTCCTGCTCTATGTCTGGATGGCTAGTGGGGTGCCTGGCTTCTGGCCCCAGGTGTGTCCCTCTTTCTCTTCATTCTCTTTTTCCTTTACTAGATTCCTCCTCCTATTTATTCCCTCTGCCTGCCAGCCTGTCTGTCCTTTCTCAGCCTAGCTATTTGCCATTCAGATTTTTATTAGACCAATCAGTTGCCTTAGGCAGGCAAGGTGAAACAAATGCAACACATCTTTACATAATTAAGCAAATACAGCATAAACAAATGTAACACATCTTTACACGGTTAACAAAGATAGCAGAAACAAATGTAACACACATTTTTGCCTAGTTAAAGCAATATTCCATAACATACTCATTACTGGTAGAAATACAATCTGATACAGCTAGTATGGAAATCTATGTGGAAGTTTCTCAGAAAGCTGAAAATAGATCTGCCACAAGATCCTACTTTACTACTCTTTGGTATATATTTAAACGACTCTACGTCTTAATACAGAGATGCTGGCTCATCCATGTTTATTGATGTTTTATTTGTAATAGACAAAAATAGGAATAGCTCAGCTGTTCATCAACTGATGACATAACACTGAAAATGTGGTACACTTACAAAATATAACATTATTTATGTGTTAAAAATGAAATTATGAAAATTTCAGGTAAATCATTAGAGCTAGAAACAGTCATCCTAAGCAAAGTAACCCAGACCCAGAAAGACAAACATTGCATGTTTTCTATTATATGTGGATGATAGATTTTATGCTGTAGATATGTGAGTGAATAATTTAGAATACCAACAAATGTCAAGTAGTTAGTTAGAGATTAGTGTTAGGAGGATGGTTATCCAAGGAATAATAAATAGAATATAGTTTAATAAAGTAATAAAGGTGAAATTTAAATAGGATGATTAAAGGAAGTGGGTGATGGGAGGGAAAGCTAGTAAGACACATAATCAATGTCCGAATTTTGAGACTTGAAAGGAAAAACTATTTTTTTTCATTGAAAAGAGCAACATGACAAAGAATGGAATACCACCAACAACAAAATAACCAACTCACCAAGTTCAGTAGGTATCAAGGAGGATATCTGCTTGAGTCAGTCCTGAGAATGCAAGGTTTACAATGAACTGGTTGACTTTTCCACAACCAAGTTTCAGAGGTGCATGCTTCCTGCTATGAGTCAGTTGGTGGTAGTGGGAAATAATAGCACCCTGGCACACCATGACAGGAAGTTGACAATGTACGAGAGAAGGCAAGTATTAGCAGTGGGACAAAGAAATAAGAGATTTTGGCACCAACCTTAGGATTTCCCCAGTGTCAGGTTAGGATGGTGATATTTGTAGAGCTCTTTCAAGTTTAGAGAAATTATCGATTCTCTGTTATCATCTACCCTCATTTCCTTGGGTCAACCCATTGCAAATAGCATTGCATAACATCTTCCCTCACCCAGGCCTCAGACACTATCTGACCTATTTCTTGAACCAAAAGGATCTAATTAAGGTATTTTTTCCTATAGAAAGAAAAACAGTGATAACTGGGCTGAAGAGAGGAACATAAAGCTCCTGAAAGAATAGAAAAATAATAAGATAGGGAGGAAATGGCATTTGACTTCCTGTCTCTGATTCCTGCTCTACCTAAGGTACTAAATTAGTATTCTTAGTCTTAGTTGTGATATCTAGACATTTAAAAACATAATGTGTGTTTATCTCTATAACTAGAAAAGTGCTCAGTTAACACAACTGAGTAAAACAACCAGGATCATATAAATTGATATTAGCAGTCATATTTAAGGAATATACTAAGACATTCTTAAAAATAATTTTCATCCTAAGACTGTAAACTGTGGAATCTTGCCAAGATGTATAACAAGCAGACATCTGGACTAGGTAAATTGCATATAACTATGGAAGATTATTTTTTGGAGTTTAATTAGATAAGTTTATTCCATTCATAATGTCGCTTTACAAAAATTTAGTATGTACTATATTTCATATTATCAAATTCCTCCCATTTCCTTACTTTGCTTAATTTGAATACATTATGAATATGCAATTTAAAAGCTCAAAAAAGATGAAGAAAAAGCAGTTGACACAATCTATCACCTTGCTCCAGCATAAGATTTGGTTTTAATTACACTAATTAGAAAATAGACTCTAAAAACTGTGCATAATTTTTAACAGGCCAGCAATGTAACTTTTATGTTACTTACTCAGTTACAAATCTGTGAATTCCCCATTGTAGCCATTGCTAATTTGTAAGTTTCATACTTGCAGAATTATGAATTAGGTTAGCTATACTATTGAAACACACACACACACACACACACACACACACACACACACACACACACACACTTTTCTTTCTTCATGTGATATAGAGGGGCTAAGTAAAGAATACCCTATAAAGACTGTCAGTTATTCTACTCTTTCATGAAGTAAGGTTCTGTGATGATTTCAGGAATAAATATCCCTCATCAGCTCAGGTGTTTGAACACTTAGGTTCCAGTTGGTGATACTGTTTGTGGGAGATTGTGGAACATTTACCATGTGCAGCCTTGCTGAAGGGAATAGGCAGTTTTTGGTTGGCATGGAGTTTACAGGCTCATCCTCTCTAATTCTCCGTCTCTGTTTCCTGTTTGCAATTGAAGATGGGATCTCACAGTTCCCTGCTCTACCTCCTTTCCATGCCTCCCCTGCTCTTGTACTCTGACTCTGGAACCATAAGCCCAAATAAACTCTTCCTTCTATCAGTTCCTTTTGTAGTGGTATTTATTACTACAATAAAAATTAACTAATGGATGTTCTAAACAGTGTTAGTGGCTATATGAGAATAATGCTATCTATACTTTCACTATGAGTACTTATAGACAAACAAATTACTCTTGCTTGAGATGATTATGCCATCACATAAGATTATGAGGCCCATTAGCCATGCTTTGCTTTGAAATCATAATTGTCAGTAATGAGAATACAACCCCAAATAAAAAAGAGCTGCATTTACTGTCTCAGAATGACTAGTGTTATCTGTAATAAACATAAATGTATACACACATATGTGTAGTTAGTATCATTGGTTGAATTCAAATATACAATATATGAAAAACAGAGCTCTGGAAAAGGGGATTTCAACTTGAAGAATGCATTTTGTTTCCTAGAGTAACTCAAGGATTTCTTTGAGAAGGTTTTGATTGTAGCTGGGATCAATGAATGCAGTTAGCATGTATGGATGCTGTACCCCAACCCACAATACAGGTTGGTCATGCACAACCAAGAGATCTTCCACTTATAACTTTCAATATGCTTAGATTTTAGAATACTTATTGAAACAGTTCTCTATAAATCCTACCTAAATAGGTCATTTTTATTGTTTTATCTGAAAACTGGTTCAAATTCAAGGCTCCTATCTTACAGAAGCATTACAGATCTCACAACTAGCAAACTGCACTCCATAGATGAGCATCTGGAGATACAAGGACTCCTCAAATTCACTAAATTACAGTTTTGATCAAGTTGCATTTCCCATGGTTGTATCTTTCCACTCAAGAATGAGAAAATGCAGAGTACTTTTCTTTACATTAAATTTGTTGGTGTTTATTAAAAATTCCAAGCTATCAAGTGTGAATGACTAGTTATAATCTATGAGTTAAGCAAATGTTTCAGTAGAATATTGTTGTACCATGGATTCCATTTGTGTGTGTGTGTGTGTGTGTGTGTGTGTGTGTGTGTGTGTGTATTTAAAGGAAACTTTATACTAATACTAGTCACTTCTTTGTTCAAATGTATCATTTTGATCATTTCCAGGTGCTTCATGAAATATAAGAAAAGAATTCCATAGAAAAATATATTGAAATATTAAAAATTGTCAAAAATTCTTTGGACAAATAAAACATATTCTGTTCACACCCACGTTTTTCTAATTTTAGTTGTGCTCACCTCTGACTAAATTTGTGGATGATTCTCTCTCTCTCTCTCTCTTCCCCCTGCCTTCTGTGTGTGTGTTTGTGTGCATGACTTATACACAAATCAGTCACTATTTTCCACATAACATATTAGTGCCTCCTACAGACTAACCATCCTAAACTAGTCCCTATCTTTCATCTACTATTTCCACTTGCTCCTCTTATCTTCTGAGCCCCATTTTAACAACATAGTTGTAGATTTTATTATGATTCATTTAAAATTAATTTCATGCCACAGTGGTATGACATTTTCACTTTCTTTATAATCTGCATTTGTGGTGATATATTGTGTACTATAATACAATTTATCTGAAGATCAGAGAGACCAAGGAACAAATCATTGCCATGTCTCACCTGCCAATGCCTCAGCCTGAAGAGGCCTCAGCTGATAAGCCTCTAGCCAAAAAGGATTTAGCTGAAACAGCTTCTAGCTGAAAAGGGTAGCTTTTGCTGCAAAGCCTTTACTTCCTGTCTCCGCACGTTTTATATATCTTTCTCTGCCCAGACATCACTTCCTGGGATTAAAGCCATGAGTGCTTCCCAGTACTGGGATTAAAGGTCTGTGCCACCACTGTCTGGCTCTGTTTTCTCACCTAGGCTGAATCAATCTCATGTAGACCATGGTGGCTTTGAACTCATAGAGATCCAGACAGATCTCAGCCATCCCGAGTGCTAGGATTAAAGGTGTGGGCCACTATTGCCTGCCCTCTCCTCTAGTTTAAAATACATCATTGTAGTTTCTATGACTAATAGTTTCCAAAATAACTGGATTTGTTACAGATTTGCTAAAGAAGTTCCAAGGAAATCCTCCCTATTCTTTTTTCTTTTCTTTCTTTTACTTTTTTTTTTTTTTTTTTTTACTTTATGAAGATTCTCACAACATTGTTACACTGAGCTACTGATTTGTTTCCAAGAGTTTCTCAGTGGAAATCAGGATTACAGTCTACACACACACACACCTCTTAATTGTCTTAAATTCATGACCATCAGCAATCCACAGCAGTAAAACAGGATTCCAGTGGGCATGAAAGCATGACTTAGACCACATCATTTTTACCCTAGTATGGCTTTAGCTGTGGAGTTTCATCACTTTAAAGAGCTATGTGTTCTGTTTGTCAAGACTATTACTTAGGTCCTTATTTCAAAACCACATCTTTCAAGTATGCTTAGGGTTGGTTGTATCATAGCCTTTAGTACCTGATTTTCCATCATAGGTATCTGAGAATCTAGAGAGGATTCTGATATGTGAGCTGGGAGCAAAAATATGTGGTCTCTGCCACATTCAGTTTGTGATGTTTAGGGAAAGCAAGTTGCATGATTAAGTAATTTTGGTGAATGTGGGATACCGTAAATGCCAATAAAATTATAGCAAAGAAATTCAGTAATGAGGAAAAATAAGAAACCATTCAGGAAGTGTCACATTCTGACTGAGTTTGTTATTACACTTTAACTTTGTTTAGTGTATACATGAGTTATGTATGTGTGCATGATTGTATAGGACAGTGAATGATTTTTGTACCTTGATATTTTTCCTTCCACTATGTGGGTTTTGTGAGTCAAACTCGGGTTGTAAGGCAGGAAGCACCTTTATCTGGAAGCCATACTGCTGCCCCTTGGTTGAGTTTCTGAAGAACTAATAACTTGAGGAAAGAGAGAGAAACTGGCAGAGTAACTCAAGCAGGGTACAGCGTAAGGTTGCCTTACTGTGGACACCCTGGAAAGGTGAAATGTGAACATGTTGGATGTGAGTTTACTCATCAATTCAATCCACAGGCATTCAGCAGATTCTGAAAACATTATCAACAATCGTTTATTTTTTGTTTGTTTTTTTAATGATGGGTTTGTAATATGAGTAGATACAAGTGAAATTGCAATGCTATAGTTCTCTTTTATATTAAGAAAATTTGGATATCTCAAAGATAAATAAATACTAATCCAGTTTGTAAAGTAGTGTAGATAGGAATATCTCATGAATAACATACATTTTGAGTTTAGATACTTTTTGACACATGTCATTTATTTATTTATTCTTAAATATATAATCTCTCTCTCTCTCTCTCTCTGTGTGTGTGTGTGTGTGTGTGTGTGTGTGTTCAAAAGTAATAAAAGTACTAACTAAAAAGAGCAAATGAGAAAAGGAGGTAATCTTATGTCCCCCTGAAAATGCAATAGAAACACTAGTGCTAATTTCTTTTCTTTTCTTTTTGTTTTTGTTTTTGAGACAGGGTTTCCCTGTGTAGCTTTGCGCCTTTCCTGGAACTCACTTGGTAGACCAGGCTGGTCTGGAACTCACAGAGATCTGCCTGGCTCTGCCTCCCAAGTGCTGGGATTAAAGGCGTGCACCACCACCGCCTGGCGCTAATTTCTAAAACACCCCATTAATAGATGTTGCCTGTTGATAATTTAATACAGAATAGAGTAATTTGCAAGAATTATAACTTAAAATGTAAAATTGGGGCTTTATGAAATATTGTATAGTTGGAAACATTATTTTACAATGAATTCACAACCTGTATCTGTCAGACACTTCTAAATGCATACATCTGGTTGATCTGCCATCTATATTCAGTTTTTCATCAAGAAGTAAAAGGCACCTTAATATCAGTTTATTATTATTCTAGCTGTGTGTTCCTATCACATTTCTTGTTTTAATTTCTCTAAGGAGCAACAATTATTCCATAGACTTGAAAATGCACATTGCCAGAATGTCTGTCAGTTTCCTTCAGAACTTTCATACCAGAGCAAAGCTTTTTTTCTTTCACTTCTCAGGGAGCTGATTATTGCAGAAGTACTGAACTGCATTTATATCTAGCCTAGATAACTACCCAACTATATGATTTCATATGACAGCATGATGGGGAATAAGAAAGCATGCTCTGACATGAACTCAGGGTGGTTAGGAGCCGTGTGTGGTGTGGGTTTATACAGTTAATAAGCTTATTACAAATGCACACAGAGCAACACACAGATTCCACAATATTACAGTGAATAACTTGTTGATTCTGTCATATTCCCATGTGACACTAGGTGCCCACTGTCCTAAGAATAGTTTTAGTTCTGATCAAACCAGGATGGTTGGCCATGTTATTCATACAGCAAATGTGCAATGTGTCAATTTTCATACTGTACTGTGAAAATATCTAAAAGATTTCTTAACATGTATCAATCATTATATCTATAAAAATCATCTTATTGTTAGAGTACTTCATAAATTTTATAATATACGTTGCCACACAGAGTATCATCTCACTCTAATGAATTGGGAAAGTTTGATGATCACTAATGAGGTACAGTTTGTAAATAAAGCTAATTCTCAAACATGTGTGCCTTGAACCACAAGATAAAAGATCTCTGATATGGTCAATGAAAATGCAATCCAAAGACAAATGGAAAAACAGACTCTGTTACAAAGAAAGTCTGGAGTTGAAACTGACAATTTGAGCAATCTGAAATTCCATGCTTCATCTCCTGGCTATAGGAAGAGGGGGCATGTGAAAGGTTTTAACCAGAAACTTGTATCTCAGTCATTCTTACCTTCCATGCCTCAAACACTAAAGGAAAATAGAAACCTGCCATGCTAAAGTTTATGTGAAGCCTGGAGAGACTGCACACAAGGATACTGAGTATTGTGGTTTGGAAGATAAATGGGCAGAAGTTAATGTCTATGTAGAAATTAAAATGCATACTCTTGATGTTAAAACACAAAAGTAACAAAGAGAAATAGGTACAAGCCCTGTTAGTCCTTTCATTAAGTGTGTGATCCTGTGAATATTACTTGGATTATTAGATTTGAGAGACTCAATATTGTATTTTTGTAAATTTGAAATAAGTATTGTTATCCCTTGAAACCTGTGACAATTATCCTCCATGGATAACAAAAGTCACTTTTGTAAAACTGTGAAAGTATTTATGACTTGCAAAATTCTCCTATATGTTTTAAATTATATGTAGCATACTTATCCAGTATAATAAAAATTTTACCTAAATAAATAAAATAATACTCTATTAAGAAATTAGGAAAAAATATGTTTTCACCAAACATGTAAATTTGGTTCTCATTATTTTCTCTTTTTAGTTAGTTGAGTCCTGGGTGGCAAAACCATGACAATACAAATCTGTTTGAATAAAAATAGTATGAGATAATTTATCTGAGGATTTATGAAACTGATTTATTTATAATGAATGTAATCATGTGCCTAACCATGTACTTAAAATAATAAAGAATATTCTCATTCTTAGGACATTTGTCTGTACTGATTAAAATCTAACATGGAATCACACAGGTCAATGTGTTTATGTATAAAAGCATACAATAATTTTTAAAAAATGGGGAAAAGACAGATATTATTTAGAGTGACTTGTCTCTTAATTTTATTTTGTTGTTTAAAACAGATGCAACAATGTAATATAAATCAGTAGTACTTTTGAAAAGCACTTTTTCAAGAGCACAAAGAATTTTAACTAAGAATTGTATATATGTAGCAAAATGTTACATTTATCCATATTTTATTTACATGGTAGCATGTAAATACTTAGTAAGAGATTAGTATTTACATATTAATTTTAATTAAGAGATTAATATATTTGTTACATATTATGCAAATCCATGTCAAAATGTGCTATCATTTCTATTTGTCACATTTTACCACTATGCTGACCATGTTCAGTCATCCTTGTTTTTCAGTAACTCTAATTCTATTTATTATTCTATTTACTAATTACTATTTCTAATTCTATGAGGCCTTAGTATTTTTATATACTAAATATATAAATACATACCTCTATATTCTAAGCATATTAGTTATTCTAAATATAATATAGCATATTTCACCTTCAAATATCAATTCATTATCCAAAATACATGTGAGTATACAGTTTAAATGATTTTCACATATTCAGTAATTATATATTAGTTTGTTTCCGTGTGTGTGTGTGTGTGTGTGTGTGTGTGTGTGTGTGTGTATGTGTGTAGGAGAATTTTGCAAATTACCTCATTTATACTATGTAAGAGAAGAATAGTAGATAGATGTCTATAAAGATGGTGGATATGAGAACAGTAAATTCCTTATAAATTATAGAAATTAGAATAGCTGCATTATTGGGATGCTCTGAAGAGTCATGTTCCTAACTCCCATTCTTTGTGAAAACATTTCCTTCAAAGCCCCAACTCAACACAGAACATTATCCCCCCCCACACACACACTCTTCTGAAAGTGTCTAAGAGTGTTTAAAGCCCCTGCGAAAATGGAATTTGGAATGCAGGGATGCAAATATTCCAGCAGTGTAAAAAATTAAATGTCACTTGGCCGAAGACAAGACATTTTGAAATTTGAACTAAAGGTCTTTCTTTCCATAATTCCCTGTGAGTTCAGAATTGTTAGGTTTTTCAATAAGGCCTAGGAGTTGTGTAACAAAGAGAGAGAATGGGAGAAAGAATGTGAAGACGGAGTTGGGTGGAACCCTAGATCTGGAAGCATAGTACATTAGACACTTTCCTTATAACCTGTTCCTCTTCTTCATGTTAATCATATTTTTGTTAGAGATTTCAAATTATGATTTACAAATGATCCATCTTTGTCATTGAATTTTTTTTTTTTTTTTCGAGACAGGATTTCTCTGTGTAGCTTTGCGCCTTTCCTGGAACTCACTTTGGAGACCAGGCTGGCCTCGAACTCACAGAGATCCGCCTGCCTCTGCCTCCCGAGTGCTGGGATTAAAGGCGTGTGCCACCACTTCCCAGAGTCATTGAAGTCTTAAAGAAACTTCAGAGTCTTAAATCATTTATAATTATAATAATTTCATAATAAAAGTATATTTTGCTCTGAATTTTTATCTTTAATAATGGGAATGAGAAATGCACAAACAGTTAACATGTGATTCTTTTTGCTTTGAATTAGGACTATGAGAGGCAGAAATAGAGCCTTGCAAAGGATGAGGATCTTTGATTGTTAACCCACATATGCACTATGTAAGTAAATGTGATGACTGTTCCTATCCACCCATCTCTATATCCCCAAAATATGTAAGACCTTTTGGATCACCTATCAAGGAAGCATCCCCTTTCATTCATGATTTATCATTCCATCTACAATATCCTCTCATGATTAAAACTGCTGTATGGACAAGGGCAGTGTTGGATTTGTTCATAGATGTAACTAGCGTTTTGCAGACAGTGTGACACAGCTAAAGTATGTGCAAAACTTTTCTCACCATTTCATATCTGGAGACTGTTTATTTCCTTCTTTTCAAAGTCTTTATCACAGAGGACACAAAGGGAAGTTTAAAAACATGAAGAGGATTATGCCACCTCCTTAAAGCCTCCTATAATTTCCATTTCCACTTAGCAAAAAGTGAAACTGTATAATCACCAGAGCACACAAAACATCTCTCTGACTTCCTTATCATTTTGTCTGACCTTTTTGCCTTTCTAAACAACTTTGTAGCCCTGTTGATCTTCAGACACACCAGCATCTTCAGACTCATCTCTGTATATTGACTATCTGTACATACTGTTACTGGCCTTGACATAGTTGATTTTTCAGAACCAACTGCTAGAAAAGTTATTCTTATCATTTAGGACTTGAAGTGTATGTCACTTCTTAAAACAGGTATCTGACAACAGTTTTAAGGCCACCACTGTGTGTGGTGGGTATTGTGTTCCCTGAAATATTGTGTGTTCCCCGAAGTAAACATATCTGGGGTCAGAGAACAGACAGCCACTAGAACAGAGCCAGAAATGGTGGCTAGAAAATGGGAAGAGTAAGCCCTAACAGAAGTTGGGCGGTGGTGGTACACACCTTTAATCCCAGCACTTGGGAGGCAGATCCAGGTGGATCTCTGAGTTCAAGGCCACTTTAGAAACAGCTAAGCATGGTGACCCACGCCTTTAATCCCAGGGAATGGGGGCAGAAAGAAAAAGGTATATAAGGCGTGAGGACCAAGAACTAAAGAGGAAAAAGCATGTAGTTAGTTAAGCTTTGGAGCAACACAGTCCAGCTGAGATTCATGTGGAGGAGGACTCAGAAGCTTCCAGCCTGAGGAAACAGGATCACCTGGGGAACTAGCAAGGTGAGATAGCTGTGGCTTGTTCTGCTTCTCTGATCTTCCAGCATTCACCCCAATAACTGGCCTCGGGTTTGAGTTTTATTAATAAGACTCTTTAAGTTTCCTGTTACAACTGTGTATCTTCTTTTCATTTTTTGGTTGTTCATATTTTATGCAGTGTACAATTTTGAACCTTTGCTTGAAAAGTGTTGTACACCGAGATACATCTCCATTCACTTATTTGGTCTTATGTGTCTAATGTTCTGTTTGTTTAGTATATTTGATGAATTTGACAGTGATATTTCAATGTACAAGACAAAAATATCTGATAACTAAATACGGTGCTTTCAAAGGTTATTAAGTTGCAAATAATATAGGTTCAAATATTAGTGGAATTATTGAAGCATGAAGGTCAGCACAGACCAAAAGAAATACTTATGTAAAGTTTCACAAGAAAAACAGACCAAGTGAATGATGTCAGGCCTGAAATGGTATTTGGGTTCATAAGTATGATAGACATTTTTGGTGGGTAAACATTGCTTCATCCTTCCGTAGTCAATGTAACTCTGTTAGACCAGTAATATCCATCAGTTCATTTACAGGCCTACAGTTTTTGTGGGAGACACAGAGTTACAGAAAGAAGAAGTAATTCATTGCCTGTGAAGGCAATAGGCAAGTGGACTAAGCTTCTTTCAGACAGCTAATATTCCATTCCCCTACTTTCACCATCTATGTCTTTTCTTCCAAGCTTATTGGACACCAAATTTCTGTTTCTAAAATTGTATGAATGAGTGGGACATGAGAACAGGGATCAAGACATCACTAGTGTATTTTACAGTACAGTATTAGAACTTATTCCTTTCTCCCAAAGCTCTGTACTCATCAACCAATGTCTTCTTTTCCCCTGAGAAACCATCCTTCCATTAGTTCTGCTAACTATCACTTTAGTCTCCATTTTTCTGAGTTAAAATTTTTTTGGGTCCCATAGATTAGTGACACCAAATCACATTTGTGTCTTCCTGGATCAAGAAAAAGATGATTTTAAATGTGCACACTACAAAAAATAATAAATATTTGAAACAATGAATACTAAACACATTATTTTGATCATTCTACATTGTATACACATTTTGAAATAATACTTGGAAACTCACAGATATAAACAAGTATCGTTGTTAGTTAAAGATTAGGTACTTTTGAATCTGGAATAGAAGAAAAATCTGTGATTTCTAAGCAAAATCAGTAGTATTTAAGCAAAGTAGAAAGACAGTTACTGGGAAATTGTGGACTCCTGTCAGCCTGCTAAACAGATCATAATTTCTCAGAACCAGTAAGAACATACACAGAGGAGATAAATACCTTTTAAATGTTTCTACTAATCTCCTGAGGATTCATGTCATCCTGAGACTTCAATCAACACTTCCAAGCAAATTTTTCCAAAGGTGTTCAATTGATATACTAAATAGCTTTATTATGTCCTAATCTATATTATGCTTTTCTTATAATTTATACTACACATTTGATTTTTGGGGGGTACCTTAAATGTACTTGCTTTGATTGGCTTCTGTTTCCCAGAATTCTTCATGTGACTAGGGACATTT